>NW_026947516.1:4062090-4171924 GCF_034190915.1 Cavia porcellus | reverse complement strand
TGGAGGAGGAGGAGATGGAGGAGAGAGAAGGAGGAGATGGAGGAGGAAGAGATGGAGGAGGAGATGGAGGAGGAGAAGATGGAGGAGGGATGGAGGAGGGAGGAATGGAGGAGGAAGAGATGGAGGAGGAGGGAAGGAGGAGGACAGGGAGGAGGAGGAGGAGATGGAGGAGGAGGAGATGGAGGAGGAGGAGATGGAGGAGGAGGAGATGGAGGAGGAGGAGATGGAGGAGGAGGAGATGGAGGAGGAGGAGATGGAGGAGGAGGAGATGGAGGAGGAGGAGATGGAGCAGGAGGAGAGGAGGAGGAGGAGATGGAGGAGGAGATGGAGGAGGAAGAGATGGAGGAGGAGGAGATGGAGGAGGACATGGAGGAGGAGGAGATGGAGGAGGAGGATATGGAGGAGGAGAGATGGAGGAGGAGGAGGACGGAGGAGGAGGAGAGAGGAGGGAGGAGGAGGAGGAGATGGAGGAGGAGATGGAGGAGGAGGAGATGGAGGAAGAGGAGATGGAGGAGGAGATGGAGGAGGAAGAGATGGAGGAGGAGGAGATGGAGGAGGACATGGAGGAGGAGGAGATGCAGGAGGAGAAGGAGGAGATTGAGGAGGAAGAGATGGAGGAGGAGGAGATGGAGGAGGAGGAGATGGAGGAGGAGAATGGAGGAGGAGGAGGAGGAGGAGGAGGAGGAGGAGGAGGAGATGCAGGAGGACATGGAGGAGGACATGGAGGAGGAGGAGATGGAGGAGGAGAAGGAGGAGATGGAGGAGGAAGAGATGGAGGAGGAGATGGAGGAGGAGGAGATGGAGGAGGAGATGGAGGAGGAAGAGATGGAGGAGTAGGAGATGGAGGAGGACATGGAGGAGGAGGAGTGGAGGAGGAGGAGATGGAGGAGGACATGGAGGAGGAGGAGGAGATGGAGGAGGAAGGAGAAGAAGGAGAAGGAGGAGGAGGAGGAGTGTTGGGAGCCGCAGCCCCGAGCCCGGTCGCCTCACTTGGCGGACCTGAGGCCTGTAGTAAAGAGTGAGGCCTGAGGTAGATTACCCCTCCCATCGAATATGTTAGTTTCCTGCTTACCGCGTAAACAACCCGCTCAACAATATAGTCTGCCTGGCAACTGATGATGTTAGCCAATCAGCTTGCCTTGCTTACTTTAACATGATTGGACACTGTACCCGTATATATACCGGTGCCACCCCTGGGCGGAAGTAGAAGCCAGATAGAAGCCCGGAAGTAGAAGCCCAAAAGGAGCCGCGGAGAGCGGACCGGTAGAGGCTTTGGGGCAGACTGAAGCACAAAAGGAGCCGCGGGGAGCGGACCAGAGGAGGCTTCAGCTGGGAGAACCCAGGGCAGGCTGTACGGAGAAGGAAAATAAAAAGAAAAGGTTGTCCACTACCAGACTTTGTCGTGTGTCCTTCCTGCCGGCCGGGAGCGGACATCGACATTTGGAGGCCCGCCCGGGGACTCATCACCCCCGAGACGTGGAAGTGGACAACGCTCCAGTACAGAGCTGCGAGACAGGTGAGTTGGGAATAAGCCTGGGCTCTGGGTGGCGCGCACCTACAGGGCTTTTAGACTCCCCTCAGGCTCACGCGTAAGTGGCGGATTCCTTGGGCCTCACGCGGTGAGTAACATATTAAAAAATGGGAAACATGCTAGGTAGCGGCACTAAGAGCGAGGGTGGTTGTGAAGAAAGCTCTCAAGAGCTTACAAAAGTACGCAGGGTATCTGAGCAGGCCCAGTCAGGGAGCTCCCGAGAGGTGTCTGTCAAGGGGAACAAGGATGCTAAGGAGGAGGACGGGGCTCTAGCCTCGGAGTCGTCTGACTCCGAGGACGAGGGAAAGTTAAATGGCAGAGAGGCCAAAGAGACCAGCTGTCAGGAGCCTAAGTCGCTCAATAAGGAGTCGCAGGGTTCTTTTCCAGCGTCACGCCGCGAATTGCGCTCTGCTCAACCTGGTCTGCGGAGGAGTAGAGAGCTCCTGAGTGCGCCCGGCGCGAGAGGGAGGCGGTCCCTCGCCACGAGGCGGCCGCCTGGGAGCTCCCTCCCCTTTCGCCAGAACAGGAAGTGATGCACGGGCCCCCATTTTCCGCCCAATCACGGCCGCTGTCTTATGCTCCGCCACCGGCGGGTCGGTATTTTTACAGGCGGCTTTGGCAGGGGGGACGCTTGTCTCATGAGGTACATCCACCTGGGATAGATAGTGGCCCCTACGAGATATTTCCTGTACAAGTAGCTATGGGCCAGGGACGCAATGCATGGGAGCCTTTTGAGATAAAGCAGATTAGAGAACTTAAAAATGCAGTTACAACCTTTGGGCCGACTGCGCCTTACACCATTGCCATGCTGGAGAATCTGTCTTCTGGGCCCCTCACCCCCGCGGACTGGATTCAGCTGGCAAAGGCCTGTCTGCCCTCGGGCAGTTACCTGGATTGGCGAGCCTGGTATGCAGAGTTCTCTGCCGAGCAGGCTGAGAAAAACGCCAATCGAGGAAACCGGGGGTGGAACAAGGAAATGCTTATGGGAAAAGGTCGGCACGCTGATGACCAGACCCAGTTCCCCGGCGCTGTCTATGAACAAATCAATGCCATAGGGCTCCGCGCCTGGAAACAGGTAAGTGGTGCTGGAACAGCCTCCTTGTGTCTTTCAAAAATAATTCAGGGTACCACAGAGCCATTTGTTGACTTTGTGGCCCGAATGCAAGATGCTGCCGATAAGATATTTCCTGATCCGGGAGTGGCTCGACCGCTGGTAAGGCAGCTGATTTTCGAACAGTGTACAAAGGAGTGCAAGGCAGCGATAGCTCCTCATAAGAACAAGGACCTCAATGCCTGGATTAGGATATGCAGAGAGATAGGGGGGCCGCTCTCCAACTCGGGAGTGGCTGCTCTCCTGGCCGCGGCTGTACAGCAGAGGGGACCTCGCGGGTTAGAAGGGGAATGTAAGGCTAAAGGGTGTTTTGCCTGCGGGGAGCCAGGACACATTAAACGTCACTGCCCAAACAATGCAGATGCTAGGCCTCGCCCTAGGAATGAAGAACCATATGTTTGTGGGCGATGCAAGAAGGGATCACACAAAGCTGAGGAGTGTAGGTCGGTCTTTGATGCTCAGGGCAACCGTATTTGTGGACAAGATGCTAGAGGGCCAAAAAACGGCCAGAGGGGGCCCCCTTCGCAGGCGGGCCCCCGCCCCAGAGACAGGACAGCTCAGGGTGGCAGCCTTCAACAAGGGCCACCCCTGGGTCAGCAGGTGAAGGGATCACACAAAGCTGAGGAGTGTAGGTCGGTCTTTGATGCTCAGGGCAACCGTATTTGTGGACAAGATGCTAGAGGGCCAAAAAACGGCCAGAGGGGGCCCCCTTCGCAGGCGGGCCCCCGCCCCAGAGACAGGACAGCTCAGGGTGGCAGCCTTCAACAAGGGCCACCCCTGGGTCAGCAGGTGTGGACCTCAGTGTCGCCTCCAGACTTATACAGAAGGTCACCATTAGGACGGATGGCGTTAGGACCCTAAATGACATGCAAAAGCTATTGGAAGACATTAATTGGATTAGGCCATATTTACATATACCAAATTCAGATCTCAAACCCCTGTTCGACCTTCTAAAGGGAGACCCAGATATAGCCTCCCACAGAAGGCTCACTCCTGAGGCAAGAGCTGCCTTACAGAGAGTGGAAAAAGCCTTAGGTGGGGCTACCTTACACAGAATTGAACCAGGGCGACCCTTTGATGTCTGTTTGCTACAGACTAGTCTACAGCCTACAGCGGTGATTTGGCAGAAAGGACCACTACTGTGGATACACCCTAAGGTCTCACCTGCAAAAGTCATAGAGCATTACCCGGAGGCAGTCGCTTCATTGGCCCTTGAAGCGCATGATAGAGCTGTCCAACATTTTGGCTCAGGACCACAAGCCATCCGAGTACCCTATACCGCCAGCCAGATCAAGACCCTGGCTGCCTGCATAGATACTTGGGCCATTCTGAGATGTGTTTTCCATGGGGATATAAACAATCAATACCCTAAAGACCCTATCTTGTCATTTGTCACTCAGCACCCTATAATTTTTCCAAAGGTTACTGCCTCTGAGCCATTAGTCCCAGCAACTACAATATACACAGATGGCTCTAAGACGGGGATAGGCGCCTATGTGATCCTAGGCAAGCCCCCGGTTACCATACAATTTGAACCAGATCAGCCTCAGGTGGTGAAACTGCAGATCGTTAAAATGATTCTTGAACGGTTCTCAGAGGCCATTAACATTGTCTCCGATTCTAGGTATGTGGTCAATGCTATGCAAGTGCTTGAGACTGCCGGTTTAATTAGATCCACTTCCACAGTGGCTGGACTGTTCCTGTCTATCCAGACATTGCTTCAGAACAGACACCATAAGGTCTTCACCACCCACATAAGAGCACATACATCCCTGCCAGGGCCCATGGCACAGGGGAATGCGGCTGCTGATACTGCCACTCGCCCGTTATGGATTTTTACCTTACTAACACCAATCGAGCGAGCCCGTGCCTTCCATGATAAATTTCATGTTAATGCCAGGACACTAGCAAACCATTTCCATGTTTCTAGAGCAGATGCACGAGATATCGTGCGACTATGTGACTCCTGTGCCACATACAAACCTGCCATACCGATGGGAGTAAACCCTCGAGGTTTGATCCCTGGTGATGTTTGGCAGATGGACATCACACATATACAGGAGTTTGGGACTCTTAAATATGTTCATGTTTCCACAGACACCTGTTCTCGCGTCATATTTGCAACAGCAGAAACAGGTGAAAAAGTGTCTAATGTGATCAATCATTGCCTGGCGGCTTGGGCCGCATGGGGCAAACCAAAAATATTAAAAACTGATAATGGACCAGCCTATATAGGCAAAGCTTTCAATGAGTTCTGCAAAATGATGGAGGTTCAATTAAAACATGGTATCCCATACAATCCCCAAGGTCAAAAAATCATTGAGAGGGCTCATAGAAGCCTCAAAGAAATTTTACAAAAACAAAAAGGGGGAGTAGGCCAAGGCCTGGCCCCAAAGGCACGATTATCCATGGCACTATTCACACACAATTTTTTAAATTTAAATAATGATAATCGCTCCCCAGCTGTGGAGCACTGCAACCCTTCCCCCAACCATAAAGGGTGGGTGAAGTGGAAAGATGTCCTGACAGGACAATGGATGGGCCCGGATCCAGTGGTCAGCTGGAACCGAGGCGCGGTTTGTGTTTTCCCACAGGAACCGGGACGAGAACCACTGTGGATACCGGAGAGACTGACACGGACAACAAAGCCCTCGACTAAGATCAGACCTGCCCTACTGGAGATCCATCACAGACCAACCAACAAGATGAATAGAAATAGCGGTAGCCCGAAATGGACAAGAAGATCCTCAGGCATATGCATGGCTCGCTCGCCTAGCCTACGACCGAGTCTAGGGACGGTGAGCTTCCCACACTCCTCCTCTAAAAAATTATGATATAGCAGGGTAGATGAGTCAATGACGGGTAAGAGCGTACTCCCCCGGTGCGACTCAACCTAAGCCAGGCCCTACCCCATCCTGCACGTAAGCCGCTGGACTGTTAGATGCTGCCCAGGTCTAAATTTCTCTCCGAGGGGATTTCTTTACGGAGAGAGAATGAGTGCAAGCTTGTGTGCATCCAGGTTCCGTCCAGTTTGTGCCTGGCCCTAGAAAAAGGACGAGGGCCTCAGGGCCTTGGCAGACCATGGGACGGCCGACCAGGGTCTAAGCCAAGGACCTACGGTGGGCCTACGCATAGGGCATAAGCCTCTGCACCCAGTCCAGGAAGGGCTACGATGCGCACATTCATAAAAAATAAAAAAGGGGGAGATGTTGGGAGCCGCAGCCCCGAGCCCGGTCGCCTCACTTGGCGGACGTGAGGCCTGTAGTAAAGAGTGAGGCCTGAGGTAGATTACCCCTCCCATCGAATATGTTAGTTTCCTGCTTACCGCGTAAACAACCCGCTCAACAATATAGTCTGCCTGGCAACTGATGATGTTAGCCAATCAGCTTGCCTTGCTTACTTTAACATGATTGGACACTGTACCCGTATATATACCGGTGCCACCCCTGGGCGGAAGTAGAAGCCAGATAGAAGCCCGGAAGTAGAAGCCCAAAAGGAGCCGCGGAGAGCGGACCGGTAGAGGCTTTGGGGCAGACTGAAGCACAAAAGGAGCCGCGGGGAGCGGACCAGAGGAGGCTTCAGCTGGGAGAACCCAGGGCAGGCTGTACGGAGAAGGAAAATAAAAAGAAAAGGTTGTCCACTACCAGACTTTGTCGTGTGTCCTTCCTGCCGGCCGGGAGCGGACATCGACAGAGGAGGAGATGGAGGAGGAGATGGAGGAGGAGGAGATGGAGGAGGAGATGGAGGAGGAGGAGATGGAGGAGGAGGAGATGGAGGAGGACATGGAGGAGGAGGAGATGGAGCAGGAGGAGATGGAGGAGGAGGAGATGGAGGAGGAGATGGAGGAGGAAGAGATGGAGGAGGAGGAGATGGAGGAGGAGATGGAGGAGGAAGAGATGGAGGAGGAGGAGATGGAGGAGGACATGGAGGAGGAGGAGATGGAGGAGGAGAAGGAGGAGATGGAGGAGGAAGAGATGGAGGAGGAGGAGATGGAGGAGGAGGAGATGGAGGAGGAGGAGATGGAGGAGGAGGAGGAGGAGGAGATGGAAGAGGAGGAGATGCAGGAGGACATGGAGGAGGACATGGAGGAGGAGAAGGAGGAGATGGAGGAGGAAGAGATGGAGGAGGAGATGGAGGAGGAGGAGATGGAGGAGGAGGAGATTGAGGAGGAGATGGAGGAGGAAGAGATGGAGGAGGAGGAGATGGAGGAGGACATGGAGGAGGAGGAGGAGATGGAGCAGGAGGAGATGGAGGAGGAGGAGATGGAGGAGGAGATGGAGGAGGAAGAGATGGAGGAGGAGGAGATGGAGGAGGACATGGAGGAGGAGGAGATGGAGGAGGAGGAGATGGAGGAGGAGGAGATGGAGGAGGAGGAGGAGATGGAGGAGGAGGAGAAGAAGGAGAAGGAGGAGGAGGAGGAGGAGATGGAGGAGGAGATGGAGGAGGAGGAGATGGAGGAGGAGGCGATGGAGGAGGAGATGGAGGAGGAGGAGGAGATGGAGGAGGAGGAGATGGAGGAGGAGGAGATGGAGGAGGAGGAGGAGATGGAGGAGGAGGAGAAGAAGGAGAAGGAGGAGGAGGAGGAGATGGAGGAGGAGATGGAGGAGGAGGAGATGGTGGAGGAGGCGATGGAGGAGGAGATGGAGGAGGAGGAGGAGATGGAGGAGGAGGAGATGGAGGAGGAGGAGGAGATGGAGGAGGAGGAGATGGAGGAGGAGGAGGAGATGGAGGAGGAGATGGAGGAGGAGGAGGAGATGGAGGAAGAGGAGATGGAGGAGGAGATGGAGGAGGAGATGGAGGAGGAGGAGGAGATGGAGGAGGAGGAGATGGAGGAGGAGGAGGAGATGGAGGAAGAGAGATGGAGGAGGAGATGGAGGAGGAAGAGATGGAGGAGTAGGAGATGGAGGAGGACATGGAGGAGGAGGAGATGGAGGAGGAGGAGATGGAGGAGGACATGGAGGAGGAGGAGATGGAGGAAGAGGAGATGGAGGAGGAGATGGAGGAAGAGGAGATGGAGGAGGAGATGGAGGAGGAAGAGATGGAGGAGGAGGAGATGGAGGAGGACATGGAGGAGGAGGAGATGGAGGAGGAGGAGGAGATGGAGGAGGAGGAGAAGAAGGAGAAGGAGGAGGAGGAGGAGATGGAGGAGGAGATGGAGGAGGAGGAGATGGAGGAGGAGGCGATGGAGGAGGAGATGGAGGAGGAGGAGGAGATGGAGGAGGAGGAGATGGAGGAGGAGGAGGAGATGGAGGAGGAGGAGATGGAGGAGGAGGAGGAGATGGAGGAGGAGGAGATGGAGGAGGAGTAGGAGATGGAGGAAGAGGAGATGGAGGAGGAGATGGAGGAGGAGTGGAGGAGGAGGAGAGGAGGAGGAGGAGATGGAGGAGGAGGAGGAGATGGAGGAAGAGGAGGAGATGGAGGAGGACATGGAGGAGGAGGAGATGGAGGAGGAGGAGGAGAGAGGAGGAGGAGATGGAGGAGGAGGAGATGGAGGAAGAGGAATGGAGGATGGAGGAGGAGATGGAGGAGGACATGGAGGAGGAGGAGAAGAAGAAGGGAAGAAGAAGAAGAAGAAGAAGAAGAAGAGAAAAAAAGAATTAAGAAGCATTATGTGCTTGTACCAACTTCCCACAATGATTGCAATCACTGGATGACAAACATGAACCAAAAAAAGACTCCTTTGGACACAACTAAATTAATCCCAAATTCACTCTAATAATGCTAAAAGTTTGGTTTGCACCGGTTTGCATTGATTTAATGATTCCATGTGTCGGTGACTTTTGTTTTTTCCAGCTCCTATTTTATGTGAGTTTTTGCTACTTCATACCAACACCGAGTTTTGTCTTTCCACTGTTAATGGAAACATCAGTCCGATTTCCTTTTTCTGATATATTTTAACGTAATACTACCGTAACGTTGTTTAGTCCTCTTGTTTTTGTTTTGTGCTTTGCACGTCTTTTCACGCCTTCCTTAAAAGAAATTATTTTTTATAAGTTAACAAGAGTGGAAGCTAATGTCTTGAACATCATGTATAATTAAGGAGTTCTTTTTAGGCTTCTTAAAAGACGGCAAATGTTACAGAGGAAAGGTTTAGCGTGGATAGTGGGTAGAGGTGAGGAGGTACATTTCCTAGCTGAAGCCTGTAGCATTTTTCTTTATGGAGAAATTAGTGTGATTATATCAGCCAGCCCGTGGGATAGTGTGTTTGTGCAGGAACAGCCAGCTACCTACTGGTCACCGCATCCCCTCCTTCCGTCCTCCTGGGCCTTTCTGTGTTTCTGTGGTGACTCAGAAGAATCACAAAACCAGCGCCAAGCTCTGGGGTGACCTCTTATAATTGCAGGTGACCCTCCACAAGCCTTTGTCTAGGAGGATGCTGATTAAGTTCCCTTCCTTCTGCAGGCTCTGGCCTTTAACCCTTCATTTAAATGATAATTACAAAGTCATCACCCATGCAAGTGTCTGAACTCACAACGCGGTAGCTGGTAAATTCATGAGCATTACCAACCATAAACCCACCAGTGATTCCACCGCTCAACAACCCTGTTTTCTATTTGGAGAATTTGGGTGGCCAGCAATTCTGACCTTTTGTGGGTCCTGGTTTCCGATGTGTTGGTGTTTTCAGACTTACCCGCCTAGGAGATGCTTCAAGCTTTAAATTGAAGATCAAAGTTTGAATATAAGTTTGCCTGTTTGCCTCTCGGACACAAAGTTTTGCAATGGTGATTTAACGCAGGGTTTCCCAAGTCATAGAAATGATGAGTGGTCCGATTTATTTTGTGCTGGATTGTTGATAGGGTTTCTTTTTCCTTTTCCTTGAAACGCAGTGCAGATACAGAGACAATCATTTTCATAGTTGCATTTTTGTTTTGTAAACCTCAATTAGTAATGCATGAAATTGAAGGAGATTATTAATGCTAACCGTCAGCATGAACTCACGTACATTCAACATAAATTTTTAGGAATGGAATGTGTCAATATCAATTCATAACAGTAGTTAATTATGTGAAAAACTTCAGGGTTAATTCAAATATTTTCAGGGTTAATTCAATAGTCACCAAATGGCACCAGTGACCCAAGTTTTTCTTTACTCCCAAATCTACAACTTTACCTTATATGCAGCTGTTGACCTCATGGTCACATAATGGCTGCTGTGCTTGTAGCCATCACATCTTCATTCCCAAAAGGAAGAAAAAGACAAAGAAGTGGAAGGTAAAGGGCTGAGGGAAGCATGCTGAGGCTGCCTCTCTTAATAAATATAATAAGCTACAAAATTAACCCCCTTGCGGGTATTTATTTCTTTCATTTTGTTTTGTAGAGTAGTTCCAAGGAGTGTACATAGTTACCATGAAACATAGGTATGTAAAAAAAAAATAAAGAAGGCAAAGTAAAAGGATGGAGTGGATGGTTTGGAAGAGAAGGAGACAGTACACGCCACCCATGGTTGGGCCATCTCTGCATCTGCTCATCCCACCGTCTAGGGTGATAATCTCTATTTCTCTGTGTCTCCCCATCTTCGTCTCTCTCTGTGTACCCCTCGCCTCCCCATTGTGTGAGTGCTGTGCTGAATTGGAGGTAAGCATGTCCAAGAGCAAAGTATCAATACAGTAGCACAGAGACTTTGTTTCTAAGTGAAAGTGAATTAAAGTCCTGGCATTGGCTGGATGACCTTGGCTAAGCTACTTGTGTCCTGGAGCTAACAGTCTCTGCTCGGCGAGATAACACCCATATCTGCTGGCCCAGGTCTGATGTCAATGCGCTTATGTAAGTTTGTTTTTTACTAGTAAATAAAACCTCATAGTGTAACACCGCCAGCAGGAGCTGTGTAACAGGTGCTGTCACGGACAAAGCTTTGGAAGCACGTGCACCTTGAGACTGTAATGTTAAGTGACATCCGTCAGAAAAGCTTAAATATCACATGTTTTTTGTTACGTGAGAAACACAAATTATAAATAAAGAGCAGATGGAAAGAAACATATCAGGAGACATGGAAATAGCCTTTTGCAAAAGAGAAGATGAACCAAGCCACGATCTAGGTTCCTACCAAGGATTCAAGTTTGTCTTTCTTTACAGCAGAGCAGAATCCCTGCTGAGTACACGGCCCGTTTTCTCTGCCCATTCAGCTGTGGATGGACAGTAGGCAGTTTCCAAAGTTTAGCTGCTTCGACTCGGGCTGCTATAAACCTGAGAATGCAAATATCACCGCCGTACGCTGTCTTTAAGTCTCTGGGGAAGACACCTTGAAGGGGAATAGCTGGGTCGAGTGGCCTTTCTTTTGAGATTCAGCTGCTTAGCAAAATGTTGACAAAGGCTATCCATGGCAACGGTCTTGAAACTTACTCAGTAGACAAGACCGGTGGACAGACATGAGAAGAGGATTCCATGCAGAGTGTCATCACTAATCAAGGGCGTACTCTAGATACACAGGAAGCCAGGACGCTGGATCATCAGGTTCTGCTACCTTGGATTCAATTCACACGGCATTGAAAATACTTGAAAAACAAAACAGAACAAAAAACTCTTGCATGTCCTGTGTCTCTGGCCTGTTTGGGGTTGCTAGACCTTTGCCAGTTTAATTTGTACTAGACATTTACAAACCTGCTTCCCGGTCTTCCCCTCCCTGCAAAGAATACAGAATAATACTATTCGAAGGGTATTTCCATTGCATGAGGCTTTCTGGATCACCCAGACATGATTTAAAGTATATGGGACCTCGTGGGCATGCAAATAACACACCAAGACTGGGTATCCGTGTGTTTGGGCATCAGAGAGGTTGGACACAGGGGCATCTCAGCATCTGTTTATGATTCCAGAGCCTCTTCCTCTTTCTCTCCCTCCTTCAAGTCTGCTGAGTGACAGCCAATAGTCTCATCCTGCTGTCCGTGTGGGGAGCAGGGAGAGGGACACTTGTTCATTCAACAATCCATTCAGAAGCTTTTGCATCTCGGGAAAAATACCGATGCATTGCTTTCAAATGCACAACATTTTGAAAACAACACAGCAGCAGAACTACATCGTGACTCTGTTTTATATAATGAGTGAAAACAAACAATGTATTTTGGAGTTGGATCCCCAAAGGCTGGTTTTATTAAAGAAAAAAAAAAAAAAAAAACCAGACATCCGTGGGTAGAAATGTATAGCGGGCTCTTTGAAGCAGCCTTTCCAAAAAAGAACCATTTAGAAATGGTGGTGAGGAGAAAGAAAGGGTAATTCAGGCTGTGAGCTGGAAACAGTCTCCGCAGGGCTGGAGGATGTTTGTTAGAGCAACGTATTTAAAATACAAACAACACTGGACGCCTGGGACCCAGACCCAGAAAAGAAACACTAATGCATGTCCTTTTTAAGTATGGATTCCACGTGTTCAGCGGTATGCTCACAATTTTTGAGCAGATGATTAGTTCTAGATTAAAATGGGGGAAAAGATGACCACTAGATTATATGCAAATAATGGTGGGTGTTTTACATTATGTCTGTACCAGGGACTCAACCGAGGGGCTTCTTACTGAGGAACATCCCCTCATTTAGCATTTTATATTATTTATTTTATTTTATTTTGAGACAAGGTCTCCTTGTATCCCTAAACTGCCCAGGCTGGGTGTGAATTTGAGATCCTCCTGCCTCAGCCTTCCGGGGCACCAGAATCACAGGCCTGGCTAGCTCAGTTGATATCTGAGAGTCCCCAGAAGAGAAAGAGGCACGGTGTGTTTCTGTTACACACGATGTGAGCGTGTGCTTGTCTGGCACCACTGGCCACATTTCCCAACTTGGAGTGGCTCGGATATCGGAGTGGGATTTTCCAACTTGACAGTGATACGAGAGTTCTTTGTGTTTTAGAAACCACGCTTGGCATTTTGCACATGGGAACCACAGGCTGCACACCCTAGGCCGTTGCTAAGCCAACATCTTTAACAGGCCGGGCTCTCCAAGACAATACAAAAAGGAAACTTGTATAAACAAACGCTTTCACCTCAAAGCCTCTGAAGGTGTGCTCCGGAAATCAAGGAGGACAGAAAGCCAAGATCACCGGGGGTCTGTTTAGGTTTCTGAGTGACAGACTTTGGGGTAAGGGGAGGCAGTTGCTTTTTGAAGGTCCCTCTTTTAGCCTTCAAGACTGCACGATGTTCTGTACATCTGGAGTTTTCTCAGTGGCTGTGGTGTGATGTAAACTTGAAATAATTTTGTGTAATAGTTTTTTTTTTTTTTTTGCAAAATATTTTTGAGGAGGTTTCAGGGGAAGGAGTAGCGTGTGTGGGATGGGAAAGAACATGCTTTTGAAAAATTAAGAAAAACTAGTCTGTTAGGCAAGAGGTTTTGAATAGAATTATTGCTCTGGTTTGTTGACACACTGGTAGAAAGCTGATTCCCTCCTTGCTCCAACTATGATGAAAAAATAGAGCTAAAAGATTCGTCCTCCCTGAAAAGCTATTGGAAAACACAAAACATTAAAAACAATGTTCTCTTTGTGGAAAAACTCTTCGGATACTGAAGAGCTTTTCCACAATTTGGTTAAGTTTGTGCACAGAAAATAAAGTGCATATTTAATATATGCTAATTAGTTGAGATACATCCCAAATTCAAATCACGCATAAAGCAGTAGATTGTGATTCTCAGGGCAGAAAGAGCAACTGAGTGGTAATCTAAGCAATACATAAATACATGGATCCTATTTACTCAGTCAGACCGTTTCTAAGAATTCCACTTTAAGAAATCATTCACGGTTGGTTGAAAAAAAAATTTTTTTTGCCTGAATATTACTTATAAAAATGAAGGATGAGTAGCAATTTGTATGCCCAACCATGGTGGACTGTCAAAATTAATTGTGAGCCATTTATGTAATAAATTATGATATTGGAATGATTTATTGGGAGGTGTGAAGGTGTTTATGGTATTAAATGTAAAAGGTAGTATTTGAAACGTATTTTGTAAAGAATATTTGCAAAGTAAGCAGAGAAAATGATTTGGAGCGATTTATGGAAAATTGCAGGGATGTTAAATTTGAGTAATGGGATTACAAGTACAGTAGTATTTTCCTCTCTCTTTGGCTTATTTTTACATTCCATCTTCTCTCACATGGAAGTGGGCAATATTTCCAGAGGAATCTTGCGGTTGACATAATTTGTCCTTCTATAGATTCTCTGTTATCTCTCTCTCTCTCTCTCTCTCTCTCTTTCTCTCTCTCTCTCTCTCTCCATTTCTCTGTCTGTCTGTCTCTCTCTCTGGCTCTCTATTATCTTGGAACACATGGAAATAATCCAAGGAGAGTCTATAGGCAAAATGAAAAAGTTATAATTACTTCTCCTTGGGGTAAACATCCTGATTGACTGGTGCAATGGTTTACACATGGATAGTGTCTCCCAAAGTTCCAGGTTAAAATGGTGCAAAGGGAGAGTGATTGGGATCAGAAGAGGCGGAGCCTAGCGGGAGTCAGTCAGGTTATTGGGGGCGTGGCTTTGAAGGAACATTGAGGATGCCTGTCTGTCAGTCCCTACGTCTCCACATTCTTCTGTGATATCTTCCCCTTATCTCAATCCCTGACTAATATGGCTGCACAATCTGAGTCTTGATTCTGTAATCAAAGTAAACCTCTTTTCCTTGTCAAGTTCATTGCTCTCGGTATTTATATCATGGTAGTAACAGGAAGCTGGCTGATACAACCAGGAAGAATTAGCAACTCAAATTATTCTGGCTAGTATGATGAAGATGAGAATTCAGCCTGAAGAAATGTAAACTCTAAAACAGCATGGAGTGTAAGAAATAGCCAAAAGGCGTAAAAAGCAAACCTATGGTCAATTTAATTAATTGTTACCAATTAAGAAAAAAACATGATGAAAGATTAAATTATAGGTACCAATGCCAAAAGAGTGGAGGGCAGGGTGTTCACTAGTGTCATAAAAAACTTCTGAAAATCATCTTGTTACATGCAAGAGAGACCGTCAGGTCAAAAGGTAAAAGCTTTGTTAAACCTATAGCTTCTAAACTCACAGAAGAAGTTTAAAAAGTAATGTAAGAATCAAGCAATCCAACAGGAATCACAGTACTCTCCAGAAATAATTGATCAAATGGGGTCAACGGATTATAGAGAACGTGGAAAACACAATTAATGGAGAGCTCATATTGTTTTCAAGCACCCCGAAAACATTTATAAAAACTGCACATTAGCAGCTTACATGGTATTGAAAGATGTCAAAGAACTGACATGTTAGACTGTTTCTCTGGCTACATGCAAATTGAATTAGAAGCCAACCATTAAAAGACAATGAAATAGATAAATGCTTTAAATGCAAAAATGCATATCTAAAATAAATTTCCAGTTGTAAGACAGTCAAAAAGAGACTTGGTGGCATATTACATACCACAGGTTATTTCACAAACTATGTTACATAATAATAGACCCTAAAAACATGGCCAGATATGCACTAATGAAATCTAGGTGAGTTAATATAGTTAAAAATGTAAGGGCTAGGTCAATAGAGTAAAATCAAAACAACCCGCTCATCCCCAACCCAACACCTTCACCTTGGAGGTTAAGGGTTCAATGATGTTTTTGGAGGGAGAACCAATTTTCTTGGACCATAGCAAGTCCAAGACACATTCTTATCCCTTTGATTGTCCACAGCACTGGCTTCAAAGTGTGGTCCTTGGAATACCCCTGTTAGTATCACCTGTGAATTTGAAAGAGATGTACATTTTGGACCAAACATGTCATGACCAAATATGGTGGTGCATGCCTGTAGTCCCACCACTCTGTGGAGGCTGAAGCAGGAGGATCAAAAGATCAAGCCCACCCTGAACAACTTAGTGACTTTGTAAGACCCAATTACAAAATAAAAAATGAACAAAGAGGACCCGAACAGTATAGTTGCAGAGTGTGGGTTCAAAGCCCGATATTAGAAAATAAATGGCATGTCAGTCCTTTGGGATCCCCCAATCAGACCCCTGGTGGTTGATTCACAATCTATACTGATTCACGGTCAAGCTTGAGAATCGTGTCCTCCCTTAACCGTTACCCCTCAACCACGCTGAGTGTTAAAAGCACCCAAGAAGCTTCCCAAAGACACAGACGCCAGATCCACAGTATTTGAGTTTAACTGCCTGTGGGGAGGTGTGATCGTAAAGTCAGTTTTGCTATGCACCAGAAAATTCTGCAGGTCAGCCAGGGCTAGGAGTGATTAATAAGAAATAGCATTGCTGTAAGTTCAGTGTCACCAAGGAGACGCTCATAGAAACTTATGGTAATGCTGATTCCTAGGCCACAGTTCAAGGGATTCCGATTCACTGTGCATTTTGTGTTCCAAAACCCAGGACCTTGACTGACGCAGGTGGGTGGCCAGTCTGTTTTCAGGAAAGCTGGGGTGGTCATCTTGCGTAGTAAGATTGAACTTCCCTGGCCACATCACACGAAGGCTTTCAGCAGATGGTTCCAGAGGTATATCCTTTTATGTCACTTCTCAGAGTTTAATGGATCCAGAAGGTAGTAAAACCTCCTTCAGAGAATGTTTCTCAGTCATCTATAAAAACCCTAGCACAGGCTTTGCTTAATGTCTCTCGTAAAACAAGGTACAAGACCAAGTTATTCTTAGAGCCTGGTATTAGGTGTTCACGAAGACATGAATTATGTTCTTTCATTACACACCAAGGCCTATTGAGTTCTCATTTCTCTGCTTCCTCAGACTGTGAGAAAACTAAAAATTCAAACTGAGGCTTCAGACTCAAGAGCAGCCTTAGACCTGTGTTTCTGGTTGCTTGTTCTGTGTTTGTGCAGGGACCATTTTTTACAGTAGGTGTTACAGGGTTTAAGAGGAAGATGACCTGTGAGGTCAGCATTAACACTTCTCCTGTCCTGCTGGCTGACCACATCTTTCTTTTCTTGAAGGTCTTAGATCAACCAGAACAATAGGATTTAAAGCAGTGCCTTGGGCCACCCCAAAAATGCAATTGAGTCCGGGGTTTTGTGATCACCCTGTGACCCTTGATGTCTGCAGTGTGTGGAGATTCAGACCAGCTTGCATGTCAGTCAACTCATGTTTTATGATAAGATGGATTCTCCCCATCTGTCAAACTTCAGGTGTGATTTCCTGATTCTCATTCTGTTCATAAATTGTCAAGCACCAGTGCATAGAAGGCATTGCTGTCTCTTATTGCAAAAGCATAGAAATATTGGAAATATTGGAAAATGTGCATTTGAAATTTCCTTGAGCTCTGTCCTCTACTTGGTTCGTAATCTGTATTTTTCAAAATCATCTGCGGGCAGTTTTGTTATTGCATTTGTACAAACCAATATGGCTACATGTTCAATGGGCAATATAACCTCAAGACAGCATAATTCTATCTATGATCTGTCATTGGCTGAAATGTCACTATACCTGCTCAGGTTACACTGAAAGGCTTGCTTAGTTGCTTGTAGGCATCAGATGTGTCCTATCTTTGGAACTTTAGTTTCTCTTGAATCTAATTATGGTCTCAAATGCCATCCATGTTCCTACAAAAAGATTCAATTTTTCCTTCTTAATGACAGAGTAGTACTCCACAATGTGTAAAAATCACATTTTCTTATCCATTCACCCATTGATGGACCTATAGTCCTCCTGCAAGATTTACTACTGAGTTGTGCTATTATCGATATAGTATATCCCTGTTCTTTGATATCTTTAAATATTTTAGGATGATAGCTAGAAGGAGAATATCTAAATTGAATTAAATTTCTACTTTTAGCTTTCTGAGTAATCTTACTTATTTTCATAGTGGTGGTAAAGATTTCAGAGCATCTCAATCAAAATACCAACAGCATTCCTCACCAAAATAGAAAAAAATATCCTAAAATTCGTAAGGCACTGGAAGAGACCCAGAGTCACAAAGGCTTTTCCAGGCAAGCAGAGCAAAGCTGGAGGTCTCACTGTCTTGCATTTCAAGGTATCTTATGAAGCCACAATGATATGGGCTTTCCAGAGACTTCCATTTCCCCCTCACCGTCCCCAGGGAATGATGAACTCGTCCTGGTGATGGACTCTTCCAGCCTGTGCCACTGGATGTTCAGAGTCCTTTCTGGACAGCTTCCTGTCCAGCCTGTTCTCCCTGGACTCTGTCTCCCCTTCACCAGGAACTCTCAATAAAATCCATACATCCCTGCTGATGCCGCAATAAACCTTCCACCTCAAGAAGCATCTCCAGGGAGTTTCCTTTGAGTCTCCAGTCAGTCCACGCCCTAGTCCAGCACACCTCCTCTGGAGACAGGATGTTTGCCCAAGAGTATGCACTGACAGGGATCTGCTGCGATGCGGCTCCTGAGATCTTGGGGTTAAGGACCATGTTATGCATTAAGAACTGGTGGTCAACTTATCGCCAGCTGGATTACATCAGCATGCATTGAGAGAAGATGCTCCACCTGAGGAAAGTTGCCAGCATAGACAGGTGGAGAAGAAGGGAGGTGTTGAGGGTTGAGGTGTTAAGGAGGCATTGTGGGTTCTCCTACGAGTTGCTGTCTGAGCTGTTGGTTCTCCTGGAGAAGCTCTGGTCTTCACATCAAGCATTGCTTCCTGGCTCCAGAAGGGAAGTCATGTGCTGCTTGGTCTCCAGGATGAACTCGTCACGCTGCTTCCTGGCATGTACCTGACTGTGCTTGTCAGAGGAGCTCGGGGCCTCCGTGTCGCTGAGGATGGCTGTGGTGACTTTCAGGACAGCCCTGGTCTTTGTTGTGACCAGGCTAAGTGTAGAACCCTCATCCCACAGCACAGCTCCTTCACCCTGCTGCCATGGGCTTTCTAGCTTCCACCACTGACCCTTGGGTTTTCCCAGCACGGATCCATAAAAGAGACTGGTGTGAGTCCTTCTTGTGGGCTCTGGACCTAGAGTTGGACTCGTGGGAGGCACTGTCATGAGTTCTGGGTTTTTATTTGGACTCATATGGGACATTGCTGTGGGATTTAGGTCCTTGGCTTAATATTTTATGTCTTTGGTGTTGTGGATGGATTTCCTGCATTTTCTTGTGTTAACTCTGGGTGACCATTAAAAAATAATATTATAAACTCCATGTCCTGATTCTAGTTGTTCTCTGCACAATCCCTGACTACAACAGACCATGAGAGGATGAAGAAAATAAAGAGGAGACAAAGCTGGGGTAGGGTGGAGCCCTCATCCTCCCAATGGGAGGACAGGAACTGCTCAGCCACTGTACCATTGTTTTATTTATCTACTGGGAAACATGATGTCAGTTTCAGTCCTGCTGCCTAGCAACCCATTGCTTGGCTGGTGTGGGCCCCTGCCTTCTTGGTGCTGGAACAACTTGTTTTCACAGCTTGTTTTGGTCTCTCTGTGTTTTCTGGGCTGGCCTTCTTTTAGCCCCATGCATGGGATTGATCTCCAACTTCAACGGCTCCCAACAGGCATCATCATTCTTTGGGATCACTGCACAGAGTCCATATTTACCATCTTGCTGTTTCTCCAAACTCAAAGGCAGTTTTCCATGTCACCATTTGATTACTGCCAATTCATGATCATGTCTTTAGCTCCTTTTCTGTAACTTCCTGTAACTTCTGACTTCTGCAACTGTTGGATCTTGGGGGCTGTGATTTAAATTTTTCTGTAAGTTGCTGGACTGCCCTTCCTGCTGACTTTGATGATTTTAGGTCTCGTGAGGGGCCCACCAAGCAGGGCTGTGTGTATCGGATGCTTCCTGGTCAGGCCGCTGTGGTAGACAGCAGGCTTTTGCAAGTGGGTTTATCTCTACCTCAGGGACATCTCACCTCCCAAATCCTGGAAGGCAAAATATCTCACATCGCATTCTTCCCACAGTGTCCAGACTTTGCAAATACAAAGATTGCTTACTGAGGAAGTACAGAAGAAAAAGAACCCAACATCACTGAGGGAAAATGACCAGCATTGCTGAAAATTGGTCAACTTCATTTTTTTTTGTTTTTTGACATGGGGGCTCACTGTGTAGTTTAGGCTGGTCTTGAACTCACTATGTAGCTGAGACTGGGCTTGAATTCATGGCAACCCTCCTGTCACAGCCTCCTGTGTTCTGGGATTATAAGTGAGCGCTATCATGCCAGGCTCAAACTATTTCAATGTATTCTATTCCATCTTACATTTATAGTGTAAAATTCACAATATTTTAGCAATGTTTTGTTTTAGGGACATGTGAGAGTGGCATGATGGTGCATAAATCTTGTCCCAGGTCCTGGGAGTCAAAGGCAGCAGGATGGGAAGTTTGAGGCCAGACTGGGCAACCTGGCAACTTGACTTAGCAGCATCCTGCCTCAAAACAGAAAATGGTTGGGAGGGAGTTTAGTGTGAAGCTCTGTGTTCAATTCTTAGTAAAAGAAAGTAAGCAAGGGAGAAAGAGAAAGAGGCAGAGAGAGAGAGAGAGAGAGAGAGAGAGAGAGAGAGAGAGAGAGAAGTAGAGAGACAGAGAGAGACAGAGAAAGACAGAGAGAGATAGACAGAGAGAAAAACAGACAAAGCAAGATGGAGAGATAGAGAAAGAGACAGAGACAGAGGGAGACAAAGTGAGACAGTGACAGAGAGAGAAACAGACAAAGAGAAGCATCTCCCCCTCTGCCTGGCTTCTCTGTGACACCCAGAGGCCATGTCCCTGTGTCCCATTGCATGTGCTGTTATCTCTGGATTGCCCACCACACACGGGCTAGCCCCATCTTCCTCTGAGGCAGCTGGCCCCGTGACCCCTGCGGCTTCTTCCTCCCAAACATCTTTGCCAAAGCTCATGCATCCAAAAGTTTAGCCAATCTCCTGTACTCTCACCAAATAAATCAGCTCCCGTCAGTCTCAGAGCCCTCCCCCATCAGAGCCTACATCAGGCAGAACCTGCCCTTTGTCTGCAGAAAGCTGCCACAGCCTTCTCTGTGCTCCACCTCATTAAACTCTTCCTTATCTAGCCTAACTCCCAAGCATATGATGTGAGGAGGTGGGGGCTTTGGAAGGTGATGGACTTCTACAGGTAGAGCCTTATGAATGGAATCAATTTCCTGATTAAAGATACTGGACAATGTTCTCTGTGTCTTCCACCATCTGAAGACACAATGCCATCTATAAACCAGGGAGTGTCCCTCTCCAGACAACAAGTCCACCGTGTCTGGACTTTGGCCAGGACTGTAAGCAAGACATGTACATTGCTGATAAGCCACCTGGTCTGGGGCATTGTTAGGGTAGCCTGAGTGGAATCAGACAACGCAAAATTGAGGTAGAGTCAAGGTCAATGACCTTGTCAAGGTCATGGATATGAGGTCAAGTCGACCCAAATTTGGCCATCTTCCTGGAAATCCCGTAATAGCCAGTTTCCCTTCATTATCATGAAATATCCAAGATGATCGATTGATAAAGCAAAAAGCTTATGGCTTTGGCCTTCTCAGTGGCCCTGTGTATAGTGCTGCGTATCTTTTTGGCTTATGGCTTAGGAGTTCTCAGTCCATGGTTCAGTGGTCCCCATTCTCATTTTGGATCACATATTCAGCAGAGAAAATCACTCACATCATGGGTCCAGAAGCAAGGAGAAAAGGGAGGAGCCTTGAATACCCTTCAAGGACATATCCACCATGACCTAATGGTCTCCTGAAGGTCACACCTCCTGAGCAAGGACAGCACTCCCTAGGGTTACACTCTAAAGACCAAACCCTGGACACATGTATCTTCATATGTAAGCATCTAAGTCCGAGCAGATCCTGTATGTTCAAACCTAAAAAACTGCTATGCCAAAAAAGGAAAGAGAATATTGACTATTAGGAGTAAAGGCTGGTGGCTACCGTGAGGCTGTATTTCTTCTATTTTATATTAAATTGACATTTTGCATTTTCCTCCAGTGTGTATCTGAAAACTCTCTCTCTCTCTCTCTCTCTCTCTCTCTCTCTCTCTCTCTCTTAAGTAATCCTATGCAATTATGCAAGAAAGAAATACAAAGTCTCCTCCACAGCCCATGTTGGTTTTCATATTCAAATAGTATTTCCATTACTTAGAAGAGAAATTATCTTTTTTTCCAAAGATATATTAGCTCCTAGCTTATTCATGGGATACTGCTGGAGTTCTGCTAAAGTTTGGATCTTGAATGCCCCCCACTGTTTTCTGTCTTGGAGACTAGGAACATTATGGACTACTCGAGATGTAAGGTCTTTTGGAGGTATTCAGGTCATGGGGAGGGTTCTCTCAAAGCTACCATGAGGCCTCAGCCTTCTGCAACTTTCTTTCATTGTCTACAAAGAGGTGGGTGAGTGGTATTTTTGTGTGGCTTTGTTCTTTTTTCTTACCATGGTGAATTCTCACCATGATGCGCTACCTCATCAAAACAAAGGGGCCAACTTACCAATGGCCTCTAAAACTATAAGCCAAAATAGACCTTTCCTATTTATAAACTAATTGTCCAGGCATTTTGATCTAATCCAAGTTCCAAGCAGAGAGGCTATAACCACATAAAAATTAATGCAAGAGTTGCATCTGTCTTTCGGGAAGTTTTTACTGCCTTACGTACTTGAAATAATGATCACAGCAAAAAACACAATGACAATTTTTTTTATCTGCAAACTTTATAAGCCAGGTGAAATATGTTACCTAAGCCTGGATTTTAAAACAGGCTTATAAAATTCTTCCAAGAGAATGCCAAGAAGTGGACTCTAAAATCTTGTCTTTCAGAAGTCCAGGCCAGAGCAGAATGTGTTAGCATCCAGCCAGCCTGTCAAATTTATCATTCCCAGCAACCCTGCATCAACAAAGGCCAGGACAGCTCAGAGGTAGAATATTCTACGTCTCTAGGTTCCAGGGTCACATAAAAAATTAACTTCAAGTCCAGGAGCCTGCAGGCATCTTCTGCAAAGCAGAAACTGTAAAACCAACTGCATTCTACTGCAGGAAAAAAAAGAAGAGGATTTCAAGGGAAGCACACTTGGATAGAAGCCAGATAATTACGTTCAAACCAAGTAACCCATCCATTTCAGACCCTAAAACAGACACAGCCTTACTAGGGACTCAGTCTTACTGGAGACGGATGCCTTGTGTCTTATCTGCCCTTGGGTTTGTGGTAAGATGCACAGACTCTTTCAATGTTCCCATTAAACAATGTCAACTAACTTATCAGAGAGTAACCGCCTCAGACCTTCAACAGAAGCTCATCAGAGATGCCAGCCATGCACACAAGTGTCTTTACTGTGTGATTACTGTGTGATTGTCTTTACTGTGTGATTTACAATTGAAAAGCAAGACATGGCAATGACTCTGTCTATGAGAACCTCCTCGAAAATACACTTTGCAAAAATATCAAGGCACAAACTATAATATAAACAGGTGCTTGATTCCAAACTGCTTTTTCAGGGGAGAGAGGCAACTTCACAAATGCAATAGGGGATCCTTACGTTGAATCTTCTTCTGGAAGGTGATGTGGTAAGGAAGCTGAGCACTCCCTGCTTCTTTATCTTTTGAGGACACAGAGAGAAGATGCCATTATGAGCTGAGAAAGAGCCTTCGCCAGATAACAGGGACGGCTGCACCTCGAGCTTGGACTTCCGGCTGCCAAGCCTGTAACAATCAATGTCTCTTGTTTGAATCACCCAGTCTGTGATAACTTTTGGTTAGTGCAATAAACTGAGCAGGTGTGAAGCACCTGAAAAGTCATACGTTAGAATCCACACCTTCAGAGTGGTAGTGTTAGCAGGGAAAGGCTCAGAAAGTATGGACAAGGGGGAACCTCATGGATGGAATCAATGTCTCTAAAAAAGAGAACTATGGAACTCCTCACCTTTTGCACCAGGCAAAGGAGAGGCAGAAAGAGGGCGCCATCTATGAACCTAGAAGTAGCCCTCATGAGATATGGGCTCTGCCTCTCCTGGATGTTGGGTTGGCATCATTTAGATTGTGCACCACCTGTCTGTTGCTTATAAGCTACACAGTCTATGGTAATTCATGATGGAAGCCTGGATGGACACATTATAGTCACATGAGGGAAAACTATTTGATAACAGGAAAGGAGACCCATTTCCTTAAAACTAAAGCTTCTTAGCTCTTATGTGAGCCTAGAAATTTGGCAATTCACCTCCTCTGTCACGAAGACCAAAAATGAACATTTTGGGGGGTCTTAGTTTCTATGTCAAGGCGGTAATTATAGGTGGTTCCAGAATTTAAAATTTTTCATTGGAAATTGGGCTTCCCTTCTCTGTTAAAACTCATGAATTACACTGTTTATAATAAATAGTGATGCATGATATCTATTGCCATGGTACTTTTCTTTTGTCTTGCAAATATACAACATTGTTATCAATTGTGTGTTTAATAAGACCCAAATTCTGAGAACAAGCAAAACATCCCATTTTGGAGTTTCCAGATTCTATTGCTCCAATTTATAGCTAAGTGGAAGACATTGAGACCGTTCTCTTATGTGAAATAGGTCAGACTTAGATGTAGAAATATCACATTGTCTCTCTGGCGTAAGAAACTGGAAGTATAAATAAGAACCAGGATGTGTAACAGGTTTATTAAGTAGGAAGTAAATTTTCAAAGGGAAAGGAGAGTGGGAGCAGGTGGAGGGGGAAGGAAAAATTGCGAGAAGAAAAAAAATGCAAACAAAAATTTGTAAAGAAGGAGGGGAAGAGGGATTGAAGAGAGGGGAGGGCATGGGAAAAACAGGAATCAAGTTATATCATATATGGGTCCAAATTCCCTTGATGAATGTGATCATGCATATCTAAACTGTACTAATAAACTTAATTCCTAATAAATAAATAGATAAATAAATAAATTTGGTCCCTCCACATCCACAATAGAGGCAAGCATTTGAACTCTTAGTTTGCCAGTATTTAAGCAAGAAGTCGATTTGTCAGTTATGCACAGTAACAAACACGCCTGTATTTTAGCTTTCCTATGCTAAAGCACAGTGCCAAGCACCTGTAACTTCAAGGACAAGAGTTTTAATTTGGCTTATGCTTTCTGGGAGTTCAGTCCACGGTCAGGTGGTTCCCGTGTAGAAACATCACAGCTGAAGAGAAAGACGGAGTTAAGATGATTGCTTCACGGTAGCCAGGAAGCAGAGCAGGAGATCGGCACCAGACAGGAAGGGATAAAGCACCAGCTGTAATCTCTGAGGTCACTCCCCCATGACCCACCCACACAGACCAAGAAGTAGATTTCCCCAACCCCCGGGGTGGATCCCAAGCCAATAAACTTGACACCGTCAAGTTGAACAGCCACAGAACCATAACATGGAGACCCAACCTTATCCTTTTTCCAGAGACCAAAACTGGAAAATACTTTCCAAATGTGTTATTGGATTTGGCATACAATTCCTGCACAAATAGATTGAGAAACAAAGAAATATGCTACCACTTCCTTTGCAAGATCGAATGACAGGGTTTGGTCTAGGGATGATAGGGAGATGGCCAGTCCCTCTCAGACACAGATGGGGCCTTTGAGGTGGCCATAACCTCACCCACAAGTCTTGGCTGCCATGGGTTTATCAGCCCGGGAACCGGTGCTGATGAGTTTTACATAATGATCACATGCTGCCCGGGTACGAAGCCATGGTAGCTGTTCTTTTTCTGAACTTGGAGCTTATCTTAGACTTGTAGTATATAAATACGACTTTGCATTGTTCCAGGAATTATGCTGTAATGGGAGCTGAAGAAAACACGCTTGGCATATCTTGACAACAGAACACCACTGAAGTGCCTGAAAGCATTGAAAGCTCTTCTTAGGAAATATTGAATGAGCATAGTTTAGTTGTCCTATTTGTTAGGATAATTGCCTTTGTAAAATAAATGAACAAACACGACAGAAAAAAAGTCCAAGTCTGTGGCAATAGCTGTGTTCTCTAACTGGAGGTTTAAGATCTGGTTTAAGGCCCCAACGTGTTTGTTTTCCTAAGTTTACACTGCCTTCAGAGTAATATGGCCGAGAGGAATTTTCAACATAAGGAGTTATCGCTGTAGTGATAAACAGGACCTCACCAACTGTCCTGGCCTGCGGGTGCATCAACGTAGATGCTAGAGGGGAGTGGGGATGAGGAGGGACAAGAGACGTGAAGAATGGAGACAAGACCGGATTCCGTCTTTTTCCTTGAAATATTTGAATAAAACCTCATATACTATAGCTTGAAATATTTCCATATCAAGAAGCCCAGAATAAAGCCTTTCCAATTAATAAGTGAAAACTTCATAAGGCTTCAAGGCCACATAATGGGGAATCATGATTACCACTTACTTTTATATATTTGAATCATTTCTTACATTAGGGAAACTATTCGGTATTCACACATGCAAGATTGATTTATTTCACTTATGAGTATGGTCTCAAGCTGTGCCCATTTATTGATAAATATCTCAATGTGATCCTTCTTTGTAGCTGAGTAATACTCCATTGTACAGAAATACCACAACTTTTTTATCCATTCCTCAGTTGATGGACACTTGGGTTGTTTCCAAGATCTGGCGATTACAAATTGTGCTGCTATAAACATAGGTGCACATATATCACTGTGGTATGATGCTTTCAGTTCTTCTGGGAATATGCCTAGAAGTGGAATAGCTGGAATAAATGGGATTTCCAATCCCAAAATTTTGAGAAACCTCCAGACAGACCTCCACAAAGGCTGTACCAGTCTACACTCCCACCAACAGTGCAGGAGAGTTCCTTTTTCCCCACAGCCTCTCCAGCATTTGTTGTTGTTGGTTTTCTTGATCCTGGCCATTCTTTCAGGAGTGAGATGGTATCTCAGTGTGGTTTTAATTTGCATTTCTCTAATGACCAATGATGATGAGCATTTTTTCATGTATTTATTTGCCATTTACATTACTTCATCTGAGAATTGCGTATTCATCTCAGATGCCCATTTTTGGATTGGATCTTTGAATTTTGGGGGCCTGAGTTTTTTTAATTCTTTATATGTTTTAGACAAGAATCCCTTGTCTGAGAGAGAGTTCACTAAAATCTTTTCCCAGTTTGTGGGTTTTCTTTTCACTATGCTAGAGATTTCTTTAGACATGCAGAAACTTTTTAATAAGAAGTGGTCCCAGTTATTGATTCTGGGAAGTATTTCCTGTGCAGTTTGAGTCCTATTCATGAATTCTCTACCTACTCCTATGTCTCCAAGGTTTCTACCCAATTTGTATTCCAATAGATTTAGTGTTTCTGTTTTAATATTCAGATCTTTGACCCATTTAGATTTTAATTTAGTACATGGTGATAGACATGGGTCTAGCTTTAGTTTTCGGCAAATGGAGAGCCAGTTTTCCCAGCACCCTTTATTAAAGAGACTGTCGTTCTTCCAGTGAAACTGCTTGGCTCCTTTATGAAAAATAAGGTGGTTGAGTGTGTTTGTAGTTGTGGTTGTATCTTCTAATCTATTCCATTGATCTTCGGCTCTGTGTATGCTTTGATACTGTGACTTGAGCAACTATCTCTAAGATGATAATATGTAATCTATTAACTGATGATTTCTTACTGTTTTTTTTTTTGTAGTTCTGTATTACTTGTACCCTTACACCGCTTTGTTTTGTTTTTTCTCTTTTTACTTTTAAATAAAATTTAAAAAAAAAGACAGGATTCCGATCAAGTCTCGTTTATTCAAGTAAAGAGTAACAAATATATAGGGTATTGGGGGAGGAGGGATTTGGGTTCTGAGATGTCAGCAGGTAAATTAGCAACAGTGGTAAGACTGAGGGTTATAGGTTAATTCAAATTTTCAAATTTCCCGCGTGGGCTCATAAAGCAGGCTGATTAGCATAATCCCTAAATGGGCCAAACAGGGCCAAAAGAGCTGCTTACCTACCAAACTTAACTCCTAGAGGGGGTTAAGGTGGTGCTGTCTGCAGATTTAACTTGGCAGCCAATTACAGGGCTTCCAACCAACCAACTTTGTTCCACCATTCCCTTCTGCCATATTTCTGCCTTGGAACCAGCAATTTGTGGACTGAATCTCTTCAAACGGTGAGTCAAATTAATGACCTCCCTTCCTGTTTTCTGGGAAATAGGCACTTTTTGTTCCTCGGGGACTTGGAGATGGGTGGAGGATACTCTGATGATCCTGTGTGACTGATCAAACCAGCCTTTGTGCTTGACCAGTCGTGACTCCTTTGCTGGATAATTTGGGGGAAGCTGGTTCATACATAGATGAGCATAGCAAAGAGGGCAAATACAGAATCCATCAATATTCAAGAGTCACTGTGTTTGGCTTAGATATGAGTTCTTTGACCCAATGGTGGGAGATTCAATTCCAAATGTACCCTGTGTATTTGAAAGCTACAACTGCACCAGTGATTAACAAAAGCCTGAAAAACAAAACAGTGTACAAGCCTTAGCCTTGTGTATGCCTTTCATTGTGACATATCTCTCTTTTGATGTGCTTGATACTGGACCTTATTACATACTGTGGAATCCAGAACGCGGTCTTTCGGCTAACTGCTCATCACTGGCTCAAAACACCTGAGGGGAACAATTTATGGTAGGGAACATTTACTTTGACTCATGATTACAGAGGGCACAGTCCATGGTTTGCTTGGTCACTTGCCTCGGACTACAGGTCCCTAACATGGGGAAAGAAGATGTGGTGGTGTAAAGCTTCTTGCTACAAGTTTTCTTTCTTTCTTTCTTTCTTTGTTTGTTTGTTTGTTTCTTTCTTTCTTTCTTTCTTTCTTTCTTTCTTTCTTTCTTTCTTTCTTTGTCTTTTTCCTATTTATCGGTACCGGGGATCGAACTCACGACTGCCTGCTTGCAAGGCAGGTGCTTATGCCGCTGAGCTAAACCCCTAGCCCCCTTTCTCTCTTTTTCTCCTTCTCTTCCTCTTCTCCTTTTTCTTCTTCTTCTCCTTCTCCTCCTCCTCTTCTCCTTCTCCTCCTTCTTTTCCTCCTCCTTCTCCTCCTCTTTCTTCTTCTTTTTGGATGCTTTTCAGTTGCTAAGATACCTTTCAGTTGCTGCACCTCATGTGTACAGATTAAAGAATGATTTTATTTGAGCTCATGGTTTCAGATGCTTCAATCCATGTTCATCTGGCTCCAAGGCACAAATGTCTTGGTAGAGAAACGCTTCTCACCTCCCAGCAGACAGGAGACAGACCAGAAAGGAAAAAGCCCGAGAGAATGGGGTCTACCATAATGTACCGTTCTCAAGGTGCTGCCCTTCTGATTTATTCTCTTCAACTAGGTCCCACCTCCTGAATGTCTTGTCAAGTTCAAAATCCATCAGTGGAATAGCAAAGTGGTGAAGTCAGACTTCTTGAGAAATAATCATCTCCCCAAAGCACCTCTGAACCCCAGAGCCTATTCCGGGCTCTTTAAATCTAAACCCTAACACCACCCTCAGGGTGGAGACTCACGACTGAATCACAGTGACTTTGAGGCAAAGGGAGACGAATCATTTGAGAGACTGGGAAGAAGGAGAAGGAAGGGAGGAGGCCCAGGGACAAACTTCAAAGTGACATGCCCAGGGACTGTCCTCGCTTCCCCGTTGTCACACCTCTTGAAGTTTGCATGACCTTCCAGTGCCTGTTCAATGATGACTCCATGAATGGATAAATCCACTGATGAGAGCAGGTGCCTCATGAGCCAATCATCTCCCCAAAGTCCCCCACTTCTGAACACTGCTGCTTTGGTGGCCAAGCCTGCAATACAAGAAACCTGGAGAGACTTTTCAGACACAAGCCATAACAGGAGGTGGGCACCTCATCTACACACTGTGTTTTCTCTTCTCTTCCCTGGTCTTGGTAGGACACCCCCTAGCCTCAGCCTGTGCCCCATGCTGGTCCTCTTATGTGATAGTTTGGCTCACTTGCATTCAAAACTCACCTCTCTCTCTGTCTCTCTCTGTCTCTCTGTCTGTGTCTGTTCAGGAATGAACTTCCAGCTCACTGAATCCCATCTAAAGTCCTCCCTTTCCATCCTTCTCTGGCATTGATCACACCCACAGGCAGATGCTGCCCTCACTTATTCTGTGTTACTTCTAGTAGGTCTTTGCAACACACACACACACACACACACACACACACACACACACACACACACACTCACTACTGGTTATAACACCATCCCGTGAGAACAGAGGACGTGGGCAAACATAGGGCCGTATTCTGAGTGATAAATCTCAGGAAAGATTCAGAGTTCATGGGAAGGAAGAGGTAATTAAGCCAACAATAATAAAACAACAAAGCTAGGGAGAGAAGACACAAAGTGCAATGAATGAATTACTTTAGTCATCTATCCAACGAGCATTTACGGAATTTGTAGAAAGTCAGGTCTGTGCGGAACAGAGATCACATTACTCAAGCCTAGTGAAATTTAAGAAAAATATAATAACCATATCAAATGCTAAAGAAAGCCAAAGGAAAAATAATAACTCAAGTAAAAGGCTAGAGAGAAAATCAGAGAACAACATAAATATACAAAAACCAAGGACTCCTTGCTATTGCCTGTCACATTTGTAAAGAAAGGGGAAAAAATCCTGCCAGCGTGATCTTTGCCAGTGGAGACAGGCGTGTAGAGATCTGGAGTAGCATTTCTGTTTGGACATTTTATGGAACTGAGAATGTGTCTGGTGGAATGATTCACAGTGTGTGTCCGGGGTAATCAGCTCAGCGAGTCATGTTGAATTCCTCCTGGATCCAAAATTCCGTCTTCCAAGCCAATGGCCAGGGAGGCTTTCCCCTTCCAGAATCAAAGGGGAAATTCTGCAAACAATCTTTGTCCAAAGTGCATTCTACGGTGACTTCCTGATGATGCCACCATCTCCAAGGTCAGGACATCTTGAAATGTTTTTGGAAAACCCCATTTCTGGAAAGATCTTCCTGCTTTGTCATTAGCTAGATCAGAAGTCTTTTTTTGTTGCAGCAAGTCCCTGGCAGGTGCCTGGAGTCATTAGTGATGATGCCAGATACCCTTAACCGTGATATGTATGGTTGCAGACTCTGTGCCTGGAGGATGAATTTCTCCTTGGTTATGAAATGCTCACGCACACGAGGTGAGTTAGTATTCCTCAGGCCACCTATGCGAGATTTCACCCACACTGGCTACCTCCTGGAGCAGAAGAAGCAGTGGTTCCATGGCATGGAGGTGACTTCCGGAAACGATTCCAAAGACTTTCTGTAGAAATGAGTTTTAATAATTCTTGTTGGCCAACCCAAGCGTGGCTTTCAAAGTTTCATCTAATACTTTGTGTTGATATTTTGCAAAGGTCATTTGCACCATCTTTTCTTAAGAACATATTTTCAGGTCAGTATTGCCGCAAGCGTGGTTTCTTGGAAGGAGTTGTCAACACTTGGCTTTGCAGGCTTGTGGTTGGGAGCTACTTTCTCTTCTGCCCATCTGCTCTGGTGTCCGATGTTCAGCTTCTTAGCTTTGGAAAACCTACTGCTATTAATCCTCAGTCATCCTTCTCTGTGGGAAGTCCCCTCACCACTGCAATATTTCAATTTCAAATTTGGCCAGAAGTGGCCTGCAGGACCAACGGTGGCTTCTTGCTAAGCACCCAGAAGTCTTGATCATCCAAATTTAGAGACAGGAAGTAGAGAAGTGATGGTTTGGAGCTGGGAGAAGGAGCTTAACGGACAGGTGGTGGACCAGGAAGAAAAATTAAGTGGGATTGCAAAGAGTGGTGGAGGTTCTTTCTCGGGGGGCAAAAATGCTCTAAAGTTGATTGTATGCCAATCAGCAAAGCGTACTGAGAAGTGCAGTTTCCATGTGAGTGCATTGCACAGTGGGCCAATTATAGCTCAAGACACCTGAATTTATAAAAATGAACCTTCAGAGTATAGCAGAGGAGGAGGAGGAAGAAGAAGAGGAGGAAAAGGAGGAAAGTGACCAGAAGAGAGGAGAAAAGGGAAGAGAGGAAGAAGATGAAGGAGAAAGAGAAAGACTTAAAAACCAATGTTGACAACCTTCTCCTCCCCTCCTCTCCTCTTCTTCCTCCTCACTGCTGGGGATCAAACTCAGGGTCTCACATATGGATGCACAAAATCTGCCACTAACTTGCACCCCTAGATGGAAACCTGTATTTGTTTGATTTTGTTACCAAGATTTTTCTGCCATGACAAAAATAACCCAATCCGGCTTCTTTCAAAAAAGCATTCCAAAATGCTTTTGAAATCTGGATCACAAGGGCTGAAAACACACTTGTAAATTTAGCAAAGAAATGTATTAGGGGCTAAAAACACATGTCACAATTAAAAAATATTTTGTCACTTTGAAAAGACTAAGATTCTCCTCCTGGCAAAAACCTTTTGCAGAAAATGTATCTTTCATGTCAATAAATGCTGTCAAATATGTTTTTCTGCAATGCAAAGCTTTTTCATAAAGTGCCTGCATTTCATCTGATAATAGCTTAGCTAAATGATGATTCCAAGTACTCAATCTTTAGATAAGAGGCAGAGTGCTTTCCAAGTCCTCATCCAACTCTTTGTATCTTAGATTTATTAATTCTACAGCTTTTGCATTAGTACTTAACCCAGCACACTGAGCAAAAATAATAATAAAAAACCCCTCTTGAGTCAGCCAGGAAGCTAGACTCTCAAACCATTCAAAAATAAATGTACAAAATAAACCTCGCTCTGTGGAGAATCCTGTTGATCCTCAATTTTAAGACTTTCTTGGATCACATATTCTTACTGTAGTACAGCAGGAAATGGTTTCTATCCCCTCTTTCACCATGCCTTTGAAAATCACTTTAAAGAAAAATGCAAACTTTTAAAATGCTGTTTACTAAAATAAATCGTTCACCAGTCAAGTGGGGTTAATCCCTTTGGAACTTCGACTACTAAACTTGTGAAAAAATTTGTAAAATTTAATACAGAACCTACCTCTTTTTATTTATTTATTTATTTTAATGAACTGACTTCTAAGCCAACACCCACAAGAGAGGTTTTAAATGAAATAAACCTTTCATTTTTTTGTTTGGGAATAAATGATTACGCTGAATGCAAATTCTTATAAATAGGAGGATAAGCTCCTCTTTGCATATATTTTTTAGGACAACTTTTTTCAGTGAAAGAAAACAATTTGGAGGTTCAAATGTTGAACAAGTTTGTTCATTTGTACATGGTAAAAAGACAGTTTCATGCACTGAGAGACTGAAGTTTACAAGCAAAAATGTAGATTTATCTTTCTACCGTGTTGCATTTGCTGGACTTTGGAATAACACCTTACACTTAGTTTATCTGGTGTACAGTTCTCCCCCTGCAATATATGCTGCTATTATCTAAATAACATTGGCTTTTTTTTTTTTTGAAAAGAGAGGAATCATCAATATTTTGATTTGGCAGGCTCTATGGCCTCTGACTGAATTCTTCACTATCAGTGGAACACACAACAGCAGAGATTACATGGGCACAGCTGCATTTCAGTAACATATGGTTTACCCACACTGGTGCTGGCTGGGTTTGGCCTTTTGACTGTTCATCAAACATCTGTATGGCTTAGACCTAGAACACCACAAAGAGTCATGAGAGCTCAGGCTTTTGGAAGGTTACTGGATCACGGGTTGGAGGATATTTTTACGCATGAGTTAATCTACTCACCGATAAATTCATAGTCAAGTGTTCCCTTACAGGAGGGACCAGGCTTGAAAAGCTGGGTCACTAGGGGACATGAACTGGACAGCTGTCTGTCTCATGGGGTTCTCTCTCTGCTTCTCTTTCTGCTTCCTGGCTGCCATGGGGGCAAGCATCTTTCCTCCATCACCTTGCCCTTTCTGCCTGGAACCAGCCAACCATGGAACCGTGAGCTACAAAACACGTCTCCTTTCCAGGAGGGTGTACAGGTATTGTGGGCTGTCACTAGAAAGTGATGAAGGCACCCCTCTAAGTTTAATGGTTGGTAGGAGGTCAGGAGGCTTGATAAGTGACATGATTTGTTTCCATAATGCCCCACGGAGTCAACTTGGGGAAGGAAGTAGTTTACACCTGTTTCCAACTAGTCCTCCACAGATCTGCCGCTTACAAACGCCAGAGAGGACACTTGTGATGGGCTTTTTCTTTATCCATCCCCACAGATCATAATTGTAAACTTTTATCTCTATCCTGTGTTTTCCCAAGGAGACTCCAAGGTCAGTGAAGAAAAAGAAAGCCTGTTAGCCATGGACTGCTTGATTCCTGGAACAGAGGCTGACACAAGGGAGACTCTCAAATAGTCATTGACTTTGACTCTGAGTGCTTTCCTGGCTTCTCTTTGCAATGCTCTTACAAAGGAAGACAAGTATATCTTGTTTCTCCATGGGCATTTCTATGGCATCTGAATCACAGTCATTGCATTCTGGTGTATGAGTGCCAGCTGGTTCTGTGCATGGTAGCAATCTCCTTTCTGCACAATCACCCTTGAACCCCTTCATTGCACATGGTTGGTTCTGTGCTCATTCAATGCCATCTCAGGCTGATCTGATGCTAAGTGACTCCAAGCAAAGTCATCTCCGAGTGCAGACTTTTATATTCTCCTGTTCCATTTGAAACAGTCCCTCTGGTAAACCAACTCTTGACCCTCAGCCTAGAGACTTCTGCTTCCCTGGGTTTCATATAACTTCCTTATCTACATGTACAGCTCTTATTATTCACAGTGAAACACAGTCTAGAAATATCATGTAGAAAATTCCAGAAATAAACAATTCATGCGCTTTAAACTTTGTGCTGCTTGGTGAAGTGTGATGAACTTGGTTATCACCCCACCCGAGAATCTAATGGTCATCTTATCCATCAGGTCCACGCTGTATATGCTATCTAACCGTTTGTTACCTAGTAACCATCTTAATTTTCAGACAAACTGTCACAATATTACAATGCTTGTGGTGAAGCAGCTCTTAATGTACTTAATAACAGCCCTCAAAATATAAAAAGAGCATAACTCCCTTCCTGGATCCTCTTTCTTTAAGTGAATAAGCAAAAATTCTTGGCTTATTATGGAAAGGAATAGAAATATGCATAGAAAAAATTTGGTGCTGAAGTTTCAGGCACCCACTGGAAAGTATTGTCCACACATAAGGAAAACTCTTGTGTGATAATTATTGATGAATCGTAAAGACATGCCATCATTACTGAATGCCTTTACTTGGCACAATATACATGAACTGTGAGAGTCCACATTTATGACACTGGGCACAGTTTGCTCTATTTAATAGTCTTCCTGGAAATTCAGAGCTGTGTTTGGAGTGGAAGCTGGCATTTTTCTGATTGTCTGGGTGACCTTGTGTTATTATCGTACCTGTGTAATGCAAAGGGTTAGGAAGTGCATGGACAACTGACATGCTTTCTTACAGTCTCTGTGTGAACATGTTATTCCTACCAAGATCAATCGCAGCTTCTTTGAGCCCAAAATCACTCATGTGCTTTCTGAGAGTTGATATAGTTGAATCTAGACAGCCTTGTCAGTAAATTCTCCATAGCAGGCACTTGGTAATGAAGGTTTGCAATTTGCTGGGAAAAAAAGATTGTAAACAAGTGACACACCTCTCTCCTTACCATGGAACTCCAAGCGCATAATATCCTGCAGAGGGCTACCTCAAAAGAAGGATTTGTCTAGATTTGAGATCCTATAGAACTGTTCTTGGTATTTGTATTTGAGTTACTTTTTACTTGTCACTGAGACAAAATACCTGATGCCAAAAATTGGGAAAGAAAAGGTTTATTTCTTACAGTTTGTGGAGGTTTCAGTCCATATTCAGTTGGCTCCAAGGCAGGGTGGCATGGTGGCATGGTGGGGCTGCAGTTCATGGCAGCTGCAAACAGCAAGGTGGAAACTGGCAAGAGAGAGACACACACACACACACACACACACACACACACACACACACACATGCTTTCTTCCAGCCATTACATTGTATGCTGGCTCCACCCCTAGGTGGGTGTAGCACTGATACCATCAATCCACGCACTAGACAATGAACCATACATAACTGCACAATGCAAATGCATGAGGCCAAGGGGCCATCAACATAAACCATGACAGCATTTATTCATTGGAAATGGAAATCCTGATCTTTCCTCCTGTTCACCAAGGGATGTCTTTGTAAACACTCTGGGCCCATGCAGCCTCACGAGGGATATGGGACCAGAGACTATTTGTGAGCCACGGGATGGCAGGAACACAGACAGAGCTTGGTGGGAGCAAGGTATCAGCACTCAATGTGACATAGTCTCATCTTAATGTATGAGGGATTCTGTCCAGTATGTCAATGATTTAAGCAGAAAACTGCTCATTATATATAGTTGCTCTTTTTCTCTCATGCTATGGAGTGTGTTTGCAATGGGACGTTGCAAAATCCAGCTTGTTTACACAGGCTGTAAATAAACCTCTGACCCAGGGACAGTTGATCATGTAACTCTATATGCTCAAACTCCTGCATACAGAACACTACATGGGCACCCCTTCTTGAATGCAGAACAATTGCGGCAACCTTAGATAAATCGAGTCTTATTTCCATGTACTGATATGTACAGAGTTGACTATGTTGTTCCCTTCTGTCTTCAATTAGCTCTAAGCAATGCAAACAAGGTCAGCTGAAGTACTCATATGTAATCATTAAGGCCAATCTGACAGTCTCCTGCTTCCTAGCGTAGAGCTGTCTGTTAAAGATCCGAGCACAGGGAACAGCAGAGCCAGTCAGCTCCAGGAATGTCAACTGAGTACCAGCTTCGAAATACAGAGGCTATGAGTTCCCAGGGCACAAAAGTTTACATATTACAAACTGAAGCAGCAGCCTCTTAAAATGATTCAAATGCAACTTTAATTGAATTATGCAGATGGATCCTTCTGCGTGTCCTCCTTCCTATACTTTGCAAAGATAATTTTCTCCCACCTGGGTATCCAGCTCAAGTGACTCACGTAGTTCCCGTTACCCTCACTGTCACTCAGCCTCGAACCACCCTCTTCTTCACAAGATAATAAATTCTGGGAGAGACCTTGGATTAAGGGCTTTGTCTACACATCCTCACTTGGATTGGATTGGCTTCCCTTAACTTGGAATGTGTCTTGGTGTCTTTATTCTCACTGTAGGTTGCATTGGAGGTGGTAGATTGGAATTAACTTGTTGGGGTTCCAAATACCTCAATGAGATTATAAACATAACTTTTGGGATTATAAGCAAGACTGAAAAAGAGATCACAATCCTTGTCTTACGATATTCATTATTTGGGATTACAATACCTGGGGAAAGCCCAGATTTCTGTCTCAAGTGCTCAGCTTGTAGCCGAGCCAGGTTTAAAGGAAATTGTGACTGTAGCTGATTGGAATATAAACACAAGGTGAAGTTTCATTCTCCAAAGATTTGCTCAGGTTTCTTTGTTTAATTGCTTCCTTTTTCCTTCTGTTTGGATGTAAGGTGCGTGCAAACAAAGACCAGGATGCTTGTAGCTGTGCGCACAGAACTTCCAAGTTTATGGGGGAAGGGTGGGTGTTTAATCTCTATCTATTGAATAAACAGACAATGAATAATATGGGAAAAAGCACAGCTAGAATTTCACCTCTAGTCGTCTGACATTAAGTGAAGTCCTGTGTTATTTTACAATCATCTCTAAGGCTCATTATGTAGAATAAGCTTCTGTTTGAAAATTACTTCTTAAGTGCTCATGTTAATATAGAAATCACATATTAAAAAAGAATTATGGACTGGCAGAATGCTATTTACCAGACTTCGGCTAAGATAGGCAATTTAGTGGCAAGCTGCTCAGAAAATGAAAAGTAAATAAGAAATAGTTAATCATGTCAAAATACCTCTCTCTCTGGCTCCCTCTCTGGCAATTAAATTATGATAATAAGAAGGAAAGACTTGTGGACAATCTTCCATATTGAACTATACAGCAGTTTAAATTATACAGATTTTTTTAAAAAGAATACAAACCTTAGAGATTTTCCTATCATTGTAATTGAATTCCAATCCCCGTTCTCTTTATAATGCAGAACGGTGCACTAGAGCTCCCCTTGTCTTATTTGTGACCCTTAGGAGGGACTGTGGAATGTGTGGGGAATGCAATTCTGAGATGAGTTGGAACTGGACGGAATGCCAGGGCTCTGTTCCTGTCTCAGATGAGAAGCAGGACATCTGTCAGTGCATCAGGTCAGGGACCAGAGAGCCCTGGCTATAACAACCACAATGAGCTCAGATGCAGGGCACTTGTCAGTGCCACACACGAGAATGTGTTTGCCCATCCATCTCTTCTTACCCTCAAAAGGTTGACTCATTACAAAACGCAGCCTTCTTTTTTCCCTGATGCACATTGGTAAGAAAGCCCTGTCCTGAAATGTGAGCACGGTGCTTCCGTCCCCCCTCAGACAGGTTGCTAAGTGGTCTACAGTGAACCTGCTCCTCAGAGGGGACCCAGAGGTAGGGAGTGATTGCCTCAAGCCAACAGAGTAACAGGTAGAATTAAACCAAAGCATGTGATTCCACAACCTCAGAGTGTTCCTGTTGTCGTAGACTGAACATATGTGATACACATGTGCCTCTCTGAGCGTGTGTGTGTGTGTGTGTGTGTGTGTGTGTGTGTGTGTGTGTTGTGTAATTACATTGTCAAGTCTTCATTCCCCACTACATTCAGAAACATCTGGACATGCCAGAAAGAATGGCTATCATGAAGAAAACAAGTATTAACAGATTCTGGCAAGGTTGCACAGGAAAAGGAATATTTATACATTGTTGGTGAAATTATAAACAAATGCAACCACTAAGGAGATCAGAACGGAGATTCCTCAAAAACAAAACAAAACAACAAAAAATTAGGAGTTCCATTAGACCCGACTATTCCCCTTACAAGTATTTTTGTAAGTTAAAGACATCATATTATGATGATCTGTGTACACGCATTCTTATAGTGGTGAAATTCATAAGGGCTAAATCTTGGAAGTACACCTATGTCCTTCAACATCTGTTTCTAATGGTGTCACATGGAGAAAGAAAGGTGTAATATTCACACACAATAGAGTACTACTCTACTATAAAGAAGGGGAAATAGGAGGCATTTGTAGAAAAATGGGTACACCTTGAGATCATAACATTAAGTGAATTAAATCAGACACTAAAGCTGAGATATCATGATTTTTCTCACATGAAAAAAACCCCAAGTACACATAAATTAAAGATCAGAACAAAAGACATGCTAGGGAACAGAGACATGCATGTTTTGCAGAGGAGAGGCAGACCAAAGAAGGAGGGAAGGGTGATAGGAAAGAAGTACACAGATTTCAGATAAGTTTTGTCTACAGACCCATGCTGTACATGGGATCATTATGTACAGCAAACATATGAATAAAAATTAAAATTAAAATTAAAGAAAATAAATCACCTGGACACAAACTACAGCAACAAAATTCCATCCTGCTGTTCCATCAAGACAACAGATATCAATGTGCTTTGAAGCACATCATTTAATGTTGCCCCAAGAAGTTAGACCGTGGACATTTCACTCACAACTCTAGAGGATACAGTTCTCCTTGAGGTGTATTTTCCTTGGACCCTGTTTTCCTTGTTCTTAGCATGTTGAGTGGTAACTTGGGGAGGCATTTTCTTGGGTTGTGAAGAATGAATTTAGACCATCTCCTATGATTGAGCTTAAATGTTACCCGTCCTTGGATTGTGTTATGGATTAAGAACTGGTGGTCGGGCTGGGGATTTAGCTCAGCGGCATAAGCGCCTGCCTTGAAAGCAGGCAGTCGTGAGTTCGATCCCCGGTACCGATAAAAAGGAAAAAGACAAAAAAAAAAAAAAAAAAAAACCAAAAAGAACTGGTGGTCAATTTAACACCAGCTGGATTACATCAGCATGGCACTGAACGAAGATGCTCCACCTGAGGAAAGTTGCCAGCATAAATAGGTGGAGAAGGAGAAGGAGGGTGTTAATGTGTTATTGCATTGAGGCATTGTGGGTTCTCCTATGAGTTGCTGTCTGAGCTGTTGTTTCTCCTGGAGAAGCTCTGGTCCTCACATCGAGCATTGCTTACTAGCTCTGGAGGGGAAGACGTGTGCTGCTTGGTCTCCAGGATGAACTCATCACACTGGCTTCCTGGCAAGTACCCCACTGTGCTTGTCATCAGAGGAGCTCGGGGCCTCCATGTCGCTGAGGATGGCTGTGGTGCTTTCAGGACAGCCCTGGTCTTTGTTGTGTGACTTCTCAGCTCCAGCGTAGAACCCTCATCCTACCAGCACAGCTCCTTCATCCTGCTGGCATAGACTTTCTGGCTTTCACCACTGACCCTTGGGTCTTCCCGGCATGGACCTGTAAAAGAGACTGGCGTGATTCCTTCTTGTGGGCTCTGGACCTCCAGTTGGACTCGTGGGAGGCATTGTCTTGAGCTCTGGGTTTTTATCTGGACTCATGTGGACATGGCTATGGGATTCAGGCTCTTGACTAACTATTCTGTGTCTTTGGTGTTGTGGATAGATTTCCTGCATTTTCTTGTGTTAACTCCCAGTGATCATTAAAAAATAATGTTATAAACTCCATGTCCTGATTCTAATTGTTCTCTGCACAACCCCTGACTACAACAGATTAAGAAAGTCAGATTCCATCTAGGAATAGGAAGGTTGTACCATGAAACTGACCACATAAAATTATTTTCAAAATCTTATGCTAGTCATTACTGCTTTGTGAGTGAGATCCTCCAAGCAGGGAGGAGGTTGTAACTGAATTAAAAAAACACACACACACATACATTCTCTCTCTCTCTCTCTCTCTCTCTCTCTCTCTCTCTCTCTCTCTCCCTCCCTCCCTCTCTGTGTCTCTCTCTCTCTGTCTCTCTCTCTCTGTCTCTCTCTCTCTCTCTCTCTCTCTCTCTCTCTCTCTCACACACACACACACACACACACACACAAAACCAATCTTTAGAGCTATGCCTATGCCAATCGTTGTAGAGTCACAAGCGATCCCATGGAAAGAATTTCTTGGTCTTTCGTTTGTGCACTGCCCACAGCTACACTGCAGGGAAAGTAGCATTCACACTTCCATTCACCCCCAAACTGCTCTCTCCACACTGGAAATAGATCCGCATCATCATGTGCAGCAGCTGATGCAAATTATATCTGATACATTCTTAACTAACATGGGGGAATTTCATCCAGTTGCAAGATTTATGATGCACATTACCAAGAAAAGTCGTGGAAAGCAGGTGACTTTGGTTCTTCACAACTCGAGACAGAACAATTCAGAAATAAAGACAATTAATTATTGCATTTTATACGACAAAAGTTAACCACGGTCCTTCCCTTAAACTGGAGCTAAGCAAGCCAGGCCACTGGGGGATGGGTAGCGATAACATTAGCTCAATAATTGAAAATCGTGTGTGCCACCATTTTATAAAGATGTGGAGAAGCCTGCAGGTTCTTAACTACACAACTCCAGTGCTTTTGAGTCTGCAAACTAAGAGTCTTGGGTTGCGATGTAGTGGTGTAGTATTTGCCCACAATGCACAAGGCCTCAAGTTCCAGCCCCAGCTTTGCAAAAAATGAGAAAAATTAAATCTAAGCCTGCTTCAGGTTTCTCTTACGCAAGATGCCCAAAGTATAATACATTAAAAAGTAAATAACAGACTGCAAACAGAAAGATAGGTCTTTTGTGAATGGGAAGGGGTGCAGGAGGTGGAGAGAGGATGGAGGGAGGCGAAGGGAAGAAAAAGTACAAAGATTTAAGATGTGTTATATTTGAGAACTGTTATCATTCTGTACTGCAGAACTGTGCCAATAAAAAGTAGAAAACAAATGTAAGAAGCAGGTCCAACAGATGTAAAAAACCAGTGCCCTCTTTGCTGTAACAACTCAGGTTTAATCTGCAGGAAAAAAATCAGAAATGACAGCAGCTTCTGATCTTTCCTTGATGTTAGGTTTACCTAATCTTGTTTATTTCCCCACACCTTTGACACCACTGACTTCTGTAGAAATGACAGGAGGTTCTGGTCTTTCCTGTAGAGCGGTGGACAGACCCACGGCACTCGGCATCCCGTGGTGATGAGGAATGGGTCCTCTAGCCCAAGGCTAGGTTCCTGGCAGGTGGGACTTGAGAACATTCATTTTCACACCCTCTTCCTGGAGACCTCACTGTACAAGATTCAGCCGTGGAACAAGTTGACTCACAGATCTCCTGAATTTGCCTTGGTGAGCTTCCCCAGTGGAGACCTGTGGATCTTGCCCATGGAACTGGCCAACTCAGTGGCACTCATGTGCCCTCTGCCAGGACTCCCAACGCCATCTGTTCACCTCAGACACTGCTGTGAGTGCTTGTGGGAAAATTTACACATGATGCATCAATGAGCCTGCAGGAAGACTTACCATGTTAAAGTTCTCCTTTGCCTGGCCACATGGCTCTCTGTCATACTGCAGACCCACTAAGTCTAAGAGATGAAGATGAGATATTTTTCACTGTACACATCTTTATTTTAATTGTAAGAAGTCGCTTCGTAATTTTCCCTATGATAATGTGAATAATTAAAAATGTTCTACTGAGGATAGATGTACATGGATAGGCTTATACATACCTACTACTTCTAAAGAGTTTATAAGCATTGATTTTATTATGTGTGATGGTATGAACTTCTATTTTGAAGAAAAGAAGACATTATGATAGCCATTGCTGATTTCCTATCACCTTGTTGTGAAGTCCAATAATGCTGTTATTCTTTGTTTTGACTGATTTTAGTCTGGTTTGCATTATTTAATTTGAATATGTATGAAGGTATGGACAGATATTTTGAAGAGAATAAGAGACATTATGGTAGCCATTGTTGATTTTCTTATTGTCTGGTTTTGAAGGCCTATAATGCTTTCATTCTTTTGACTGGTTTTATACTATTTTGTCTCATTTTAATTTATTGTGTGTGAAGATATGGACAACTATTTTGAAGAAAACAAGACATTATCGTAGCCACTGTTGATTTGCTGTTGTCTTGTTTTGAAATCCTGTGTTGCTTGCATTATTTTGTTCTGATCTGCTTTGTGCTTTTTTGTTTTGTTCCATTCTCTTTAAAATAAACAAAAGTTTAAAAACGAATGTTCTGCTCTATATGGTTACCCAAAGGCACAAGAGATTAAATATACAATTATAGCCAGGCATGCTGGTGCATTCACCTATAACCTCAGAACTCTGGGAGACTGAAGTAGAAGGATCACAAATTTTGGCTCAGTATGGACACCATAGCAAGCCCCTTTATCAAAAAATTTTAAAATGCTGGACATGGGGGTACATGCTGGTAACCCCAGCCCTCAGCGGACTGAGGCAGGACCAGTTCAAAGCCAGCCTGTGCTACATAGCCAATTCAAGGCTAGTCTGAACTACATAGTGAAACTCTGTCTCAAACAAACAAACAAACAAATAAAAACCCACTTAACAATAAATAAATAAATTTAAAGTAGTCTGATTGTATAGCTCAGTATGAAGATCCTGGGTTCATACTCAAGTATCACAAATTAATTACTAAGTAAGTGAATATATACATTCATACATATGTAACTGTGTCAGAGTTTCACTTTATGAGTATGCATCCTTTGACATAGTACAATTTAAATGGTGCATGAATTAAGATGACCCCAATTCCAGAACAAATTAGTAATGATATAGAACACCACTTAACAAATTTTGATTCATATAATAATTGTACCTATTTATAGGATAAAATGTGATGTTTCTATACATATCCACACTTTATAATGACCAAATCAGTATATTTAGCATATTCACACTTCAAATATTTATTATTTTTTTGTAGCAAAAACTTACTGAATTCTCTATTATGCCCTTTGGAAATACATGTGTATTATTATTAATGATCATCACTCTTAGAAATGGGGGAGGAGTCAACACATCAGGTAGTTCTCTGGGCAGTGACAGCTGACGGGCTGAGCATGTATTTTATATTCCTTAGGTGAACCCTCTACTGCAGAAGGTGGAAGGGTGGAAACTACATTTCCCTAACACCCTTGCAGCTAGGGTTCCCGAAGACATTAACTCCCACCAATCAGGGGAATTCTCTTAAGGCCTCCTTTAAGGTTTGAAGCAGGTGTGGAGAAAAGCAAGTCCTGATAGGGTAGTTTTTGCACTTGAAATAGCGTTCTAGTTTAAGTTGTAGATATGGATTCCTGGTCTCCTACCTGTACCAGAACCAGAAGTTCTGTGGACAGACTACTTTTGTGCTCTTCTTCTTAGAGTCTTTGCTAGAATCTGAATCATATTTTTTTGTTAACTGTTACCTGAAAAAAAAAGCTATCATAGTGTCTGTTACCTGCAACTGAGCCCCAGAAGATAATCCAGAACAAGCATATGGATGTGCGCTCATTTGTGTGAACGTAGTTCAAAGAATACCACCCATTTCTTGCCTCGGTTAATTCTTTATTTATTTCTTTTTTCTGGTACCAGGGATTGAACTCACATCGCCTGCTTGCAAGGCAGGTGCTTATGCTGCTGAGCTAAATCCTCAGCCCCTTTTATTTTTGCAACACTGCAGGTTGATCTTAGGAGATTATGCATGGCAGGCTAGCGCTCTACACTGAGCTGTGTTCGTAAACCTTGCTCTAGTTAAAAGAAACATCTGATTTTGTGTTGTTCTAATACTCTTCTAAATTAACATTCATTGCAAAGCATAAGAAAACACTTATAATATTGTTTTTTCTTATGTTCTCAGGTTGTCTTTTTCGCCAGACTTTTGAGTCATTATAGGTCTATGGCAAGACAAGATTCTGTTGGGCTGAGGTTTAAATTTCAATATCAAGTAAGCGTCCTTTGTTGGAGGTAAGGGCATTGTGCAGTCTTCCAAAGGGAAGCCTGATTATTGCTCTTGTCTTTTGGAAAGAGCTTCTGTCAGTGGTACAGACATATTTCTTTTATCCAAGTGAAAGGGCACAGTGGGAAACTTGGCTCTGGGCAAACAGAGGATATGCTTCTTTTTCATTGGTTGAGATTCTTTGATTGACACCTGAGTGGATCAAATTCACCAGACTGGTACCACTTCACACTTCATTTGAGGACTGTAAACACAGTCTATGGTTTCTCAGTTTGAATTCAATCCCAGGGCTGCTGATACTACAATCTGAGATAGTTCTGACTGACATGTAACCCTTATGGCAGGGCCTTGCGAGGAAAACTGCTCATCTTTTCAAAATATTTACATCTCCATTGGTGGTCGGCTTCCTCTCTGCTTGATCTGAAGCCCTTTATGGAAAATTTAATAAACAAGAATAAACAAAGCTTGGTTGTATCCTCAGAGAGGACCTCTGCCTTCTATTTTCTCTGTGGGTTGATGTTTACAGCTGAACGCACAGGAGCTGGTTACTACAACAGCCTCCAATCAAAAGTGGATAAAATATCACTCAAACCTCTAAGAAGAGGATGTAGACATGGAGATCACAGTGTGGAAAGTGAGGGGACACAGATTAGCAAATTGTCAGATTGGAAAGGGACATGCTAACATAAACCACTGGGTCAGAGTCTGGCAAGGAGTGTTTCAGTTTTAATCTTTCTGAATATTGTTTTGCTTAATTTAAAAATGACAATATATTCATAGGTTATGTCAGGGTAGAATGCAATTGAATGTAATAATAATGTACAAGAATAAATTAATTCCCCAGTCAATCTGAAAGGCAACTACTTTTTTTTTTGTAGTGCCAGTAAAAAGTAGGTAATTACCTATCACCCATGGGTGTTGAGATATCTACCAGACGAATGTAATTTATGATTGTGTTTTCTGCACGTAGCCTTCCTTGAAAGTACATGGGATGTGACATTATGTAATTGCCAATTCATTATTTGATCAGAGTACCAATCCATTTAGTAGGCTGGCTCTGTAAAAATAAATCGACGGGCCATTTGAACACAGACTCGGTCAATGAAATCTTATTCATGCTTCAGGAGCGAGCTATTTGTTGCTTGATGGCAGATGAATAGTTTTAGACCAAACAGCCTGTCAACACGTATTGAAGCAAATGTTAACTCAATGGAAATCTAGTGAGCCACAAAGATTAATTGTCCTCCATAAATATGGTATTGGGATTTGACTTTTATTTACAGTGTCCTAGAATGAGAAAAGAGAACTTTATGATTCCTCTCTATTCCTTTATTGAACAGAAAGAAAAACTCATTGTGCTAAAGTACATCATATGGTTAATGCTAGTCAAATATTTTTTAAAAAGCCAAGAATGATTCTACCATCTTTCAAGTTAAAATGCAGAGCAAAGAAATTTGATAACCAAAGCCTGTTATTGTTGGAAGTCTCCCTGAAATACTGTGTGTGTAACTTCTTTACGTACCAGGCTCTTAGTGACAGCCTAATCACCTTAATTTGGATTCCTTCAAAAGAAATGTAATTAATGAATCACCTTGGCTTGATGTAGCCTGCTTCACAGCACCCAGGAATTTCCACAGGATGCCCCAACCTGCTATCTTTTCCGGTTCCCTTCCATCTGATTGAGCTGGTTTGTTGAGTGTGTTGCTGTCTCTGATGTTTGGCAGGTGTGCACCAAAGGAGATTTGCTTTAGTTGCTGGAACAAAGGACACCCTAGATGGCATCCTTTGGTTACCTGTGGTAGGTAGGTACTTTTCCAAAAAACGATCAAGGATGCTTGGGAAAGAGATACGTCAACCATTTAATGTGTGCACGTTAGCTCTTGGGCTTTATGAATTCTTGTGGGTAACACTGTTCTCCTTCCCCACTTGTATACTGAACTCAGTGCTCGAAACTGTAGCGCTTTATCTCATTTGGATAGAATTTCCATGGAGGCAGTCAGGTTAAAAAGAGGACGTTAAGGTGGGCCCCAATCTAATATACCCAGAGACTACCTAACAAGGAGATACATGGTGTCCAAGGTGAGAAGGGAAGGCAGATGGTGTAGACACATCCGGAGAGGGAGCAGAGGCCTTTGACACAAGGACACAGCCCTGAGTCAGATATTTCTCTTGAATTTTTCAGAAGATATAATGGTTTAGATCTAAAACCATTTTAGGGGCATTTTCCCAAGGAGTGATGGAAAGACTTCCTTTTCAAAGAGTATTCCCCGCAGCCCTGAGCCAATCTGTGTGTCTCATGTTTTAGAGGTGGAGCTTTTGGAGGGTCATTGGAACAACTGAGTGCTTCGGGGGTTGATCCTCTGGTGAGTTCATAGCTCAGTATGCTTTTTTTGCAGATCAAATCTGGTTGATTGAGGCAAACCACTGGGGACCTGACTTAGAAGGGAAATCCTCTCTGTCTCTCTCTCTGTCATGCTATTCCTGGTTTGGATCCATCCAACCACAGACTGAATCCTCCAAAACCATAAGCCTAGTTAATCCTGTCCTTTGAGTTGTGTGAGTCACGTATTTGTTGCAGAGATGAGAAAGCTCCCTAATCCAGAAGGAATCAATCCTCCCACCTGGACAGAATGTTCATATCTCCATAATTTAAATCTTATCCTTCCAGTAATGGCATAAGAGGTGATATTTGGGGAGACCATAAAGTCATGGGCTTGGGATCTTCATGAATGAAATTAGTATCCTTGGAAGGAATTAAAGAATCAGATTTCACCAAGTCACCATGTGACATAGACTCGTGACATGATCAGTAAAACAGCCTCTCACTTGACACTGAATCTGCCACAGCTGGGTCTTGAACTTCTAGCCTCCAGCACAATGAGAAACACATTCACAGTATTTTAGGCCAACAGTTCATGGTTTTCTGTTATAACCGTCTTTGGGAACTGGTAATGTATATTCATATAGAACCATAATGTGAGCACTAGAAAATCAGACACCCAGGAAACACAAATGCAAAGTGGCCATTCATGATTCAGAGCACCTTGGTTTGTAAAGGCTTCTTTCTTTGATGTGAACTACTGCATACCCAAGCAAATCTCTTAGCCTAGATCACATCAGGACCGCTGGTCAACCAGGCTGTCGCCTGGCCATCCCACAGTGTCTCTTTCTGTGCTTATTGTGCTCTCTGCTTTGGAGAGCAGCTCGGTTCCTGGGCAGAGCTGCTCAGAATGAAGAATGCTGACACAGCCCTTGCAGAGCTGCAGCCGAGGGGTAAAAATGGAGCTCGAGAGCACCTGGTACCTTCGGGGCATTTTCCCAAGGAGTGATGGAAAGACTTCCTTTTCAAAGAGTATTCCCCGCAGCCCTGAGCCAATCTGAAATTCCACTGCCGTTTTGATGTTTAATAGATTTCTCAGCCCCTGAGTCTCTTTTCGGTCAGACTCACTGCAAGCAGAGCTTGGGATGAGGGAATGGTGGTTTCCTGAGGGAGGATTATGAAGAGAAATCTCCAAGGAAAAAGACAGACACAAGAGAGAGCTAGGGGAGAAGGCAGACAGGGGCTGACTACCACTGGGGTGACATGAATCAGACTCCTCCAGGACTGTGGAAAGTTAACACTGGGCTGGATCTGCCACATCTTCAAGGATCGAAAATGCGCATCAGTTTAGTGACACCTCTTCTTCCAATTCTCCTTGTTTATTAGCTTGTGTTTGCAATGCATACTGATTATCCTTCTCCTGGAGATTCGGTCCACGCGCCTCACACATCTTAATGCTTTTTTCTGTCCCTTTCTGCATGACATTTGTGTTTGCACTTCTGATGCCTGTCAATTAACAATACGGTCTGTAGGTGCGTTCCTTTTTCCTAAATCGACTCAAAGTTTATTTCTGGCAGAGTAATATTGTGCTGTGTGTCAACTCCTCACTTTATCCTCTCATCTGTGCATGAACATAGAGGCTGCTTCGGAGACTTAGCTATCATGAATTGTGCTGCCATAAACATGGATGCGCGTGGGTCACTGTCATATGATGCTTCCGGGTGAGTTCCTGGGAGGGGAACAATTGGGCCAAATGGAATTGCTAGTTTTAGTTTTTTTAAAGAATCAAAAACTAGTATTTATTTACTTTCCCACTAGCAATGTCCTACCCAGAGAAGGGAACTGTGTCTCCTCTGTTCAACATTGGTCGAACTGTGACTGCTTCAACAAAAACAAAGTGACACAATGTGGCATCTTCAGGAACTATAATTGTTCTCAGATAAACATTCCCGTTTCCTGTTTGATCCCTTTTTAACTGTACCGTTGCGTCATGCTAGGCACATTTACATTGCTGTATAATGACCACATTTATTTCCAGAGGTCTCTTGCTTTTCCAAACTGAAACTCTGAACTCCTTAAGCACTCCCCATTTCTCCTCCCGCAGTCCCTGGCACCCGCCATTCTACTTTCTGTCCTCATGAATCTGACTAGTTTGGAAACATCTCATGAATTCAATCATATAATCTTTGTCTTTTCACTTGGGATACTAACCTCAGAGTTCGTGCATGTAATAATCTATATTGGAATACCTTTTTCGGGGATAAATAGTATTCCACCACAAGGACAGACTGCATTTTGTTTATGTATTCATCTCTTGGTGAATGCTTGGGACAGTTCTAACTTCTGGTCACTACAAATATTGCTAAAATAAAGACAGGTGTACAAATACTTCTTTGGTGTTCTGCTTTTAAGTCTTTGGAATATGCATCCAAAGGTAGAATTGTTAGTGCAATGATAATTCTATGTTTCGTTCTCAGGATCCACTGGGTTGTTTTCCACAGATGATGTCCCACTGAACCTTCCCGCCAATAGTGGATCAAAGAGATCCAATTTCTCCATTTCCTCAGTAGCATTCTTTTTAATTTTGACAGTGGCTTTCCTAAAAGATGCAAAATGGAATCTCTTGCTTGTTTTGATTTGCTGATCCCTAAAGATTAATTGATGTTGAGGATCTTTTAAAAGGCCGAAGAAGAAACCCATAGACTGTTGGCACAGTACCTTTGGGTGTCTCAATGCGCTGCATAAAAGGCCAAGTCTACTGAGGCCTCCGGGTTGCAGATGGCTCAGGCTGCAAGGGACAAGGCACATATAGTCTCTTTCAACACAGCCCTGTGTCTCTCTGGCACTGGTACAAGACAAGACTGAATAAGCCTTGAAATCCTTCTTCTCTGCCTTCTCCAGGCACCTTTCAATCACTGAAGTCTTCCCCATGGGAGCTGCAGATATCATTGGGTAAGACTAGCTTTACTCAGTAAGCTAAACCCACATTTCTGACTCTCAGAATTCAGGAGCATTCTAAGTCTGGGGTGTAGACAGCTCTGTATAGCAAAGCTTGGATTTGTGTCAGTCTTTGGCTGTGGGCCACACCAGAGGAGAGATGTAAATGGAGTTATTTCCACTAGTCTGAGAGCAAATGGTGCATCTACAAGCTTCTAGAAGACAGTGATCATTTCAGTTCAGGGGTGGGTATCCCAGGTTGTGGCAAGCTGGCTGGGCACCAGCTGTCTGTACTATAGAAAAACTTATACCATCTTTTTTCTTGCTTTAGGAATTAATTTTTCAGGCAATCAGTAGCACTGATTTAAGTAAATTGGAGAAGCACACAAGGTATAAGACAAAGACATAAGGAAAGACAGAATGACATTCTCAGCCATAATTTTTCCATGTCACAGTACTTCTGAGCATTGGCCTCTGGTTACTAATTTAACAGAAAAACAAGGAAATCAGTAGTTAGGAAACTGCCAGAAATAGTATATTTTGTACTACAACACAGACATTTGTAGAGATGTTCTCAGGGCTATAAAGATGCCAGAATAAGTGAAGAACTCTTCTTACTTAGAGCAAGATCATAAGAGCGGAAATACTTTCTGGAAGCTTCGGAAAAGATGTCAGTAGAGACGCAAAGAACAAATTTTAGATAATTGCTCCATGAAAACCAGCATATTTTCCACCTTGAAAGAGTTTATGTAATATGATGGGGAAACTCTTATGAAAAAATATAAAGAAACAAAATAAGATTATGAGAACTAACCCACTCATTTTTGGACCATAAACCCTCCCTAAAAGTCTATAAATAACTGTCTTTGAAATTTCAGATTTTTTACAGGCCCTGGGGATTGAACTCAGGGCCTCTCCACTGACTTACATCTCTTTTAAAAAAATTTTTTGAGTCTTCCTAAGTTGCTAAGTTGTCTCTACTGTACATAAATTTACCATCCTTCTGCCTCAGACTCCCAGAGTGATAGAATGAATTACAGGCATGCACCACCGTCCGAGCTCAACTTTTAGACTTTGAAAATGCAATCTTAAACACATGTGTGGCATGCAGATGCCCTTCCTTGTCAGAGCCCTCATCTTCAAAGTCTTGGCTTCCATACTACTCTGGTATTCTTGGTCACAGATTTAAGTGAGGTGCCCTGAACCCCTGGATTGTGTTATGTATTTTTCACTTTTCTGTCATGGGATGGTATCTGTTGTTTTTCTTATACATACCTTAGCCTGTCTGTTGCCCCATGTTGCCATTCCCATCACCAGATATATATATATATATATATATATCACCATGTCTTCTTCTACCCCCAACTCTGTTTGGGTGATTGGGGTGGAACATCGACTTGATTTGCTTTGGGATCCATCTGGGGCATGGGTGGAGCCCAGGATAGCTATGTCTGCATGGGGAGTGGATGTGTGACCTTGACGACTATATACCGACCATAACCCTTCAGTCTGACACTGTTTCCCTGCCCTACTTCCTGGCCACCATGAACTGAGCATCTTTCTTTCACCATACCCTTTCACCATGATGTCTCTGCCTTGGAGCCCACTAACCAAGGACTTAAAATTAGCATTTAAAAAATAAACCAAATTAAACCTTTCCTCCTTTAAATTTTGGACATTGGAAATTGTGGCCCAGCAATAGGAAAACTGAAAAATATAACCATTCATATGACTATCACTAATAACCAATACCACTAGCATCATCACTACCAGTATCACTATCTCCGTGGTGTTGGTGGGGTTGATGGTGGTGTTGATGGTGGTGTTGATGGTGACGTTGATGGTGGTGTTGATGGTGGGTTTAATGGTGGGCTTCATGGTGGTATTGATGGTGGGGTTGATGGTGGTGTTGGTGGTGTTGATGGTGAGGTTGACGGTGGTGTTGATGGTGGTGTTGATGGTGAGGTTGATGATGGTGTTGATGGTGGGTTTAATGGTGGGCTTCATGGTGGTATTGATGGTGGGGTTGATGGTGGTGTTGATGGTGGTGTTGATGGTGGGGTTGATGGTGTTGATGGTGGTGTTGATGGTGGGGTTAATGGTGGGCTTGATGGTGGGGTTGAAGGTGTTGTTGATGGTGGGGTTGATGGTGGTGTTGATGGTGGTATTGATGGTGAGTTGATGGTGGTGTTGATGATGGGGTTGATGGTGGTGTTGATGGTGGGGCTGATGGTGGGGCTGATGGTGGGGTTGATGGTGGGGTTGATGGTGGTGTTGATGGTGGTGTTGATGGTGAGGTTGACGGTGGTGTTGATGGTGGTGTTGATGGTGAGGTTGATGATGGTGTTGATGGTGGGTTTAATGGTGGGCTTCATGGTGGTATTGATGGTGGGGTTGATGGTGGTGTTGATGGTGGTGTTGATGGTGGGGTTGATGGTGTTGATGGTGGTGTTGATGGTGGGGTTAATGGTGGGCTTGATGGTGGGGTTGAAGGTGTTGTTGATGGTGGGGTTGATGGTGGTGTTGATGGTGGTATTGATGGTGAGTTGATGGTGGTGTTGATGATGGGGTTGATGGTGGTGTTGATGGTGGGGCTGATGGTGGGGCTGATGGTGGGGTTGATGGTGGGGTTGATGGTGGTGTTGATGGTGGGGTTGATGGTGGGGTTGATGGTGGTGTTGATGGTGGTGTTGATGGTGGGGCTGATGGTGGGGCTGATGGTGGGGTTGATGGTGGGGCTGATGGTGGGGCTGATGGTGGGGTTGATGGTGGGGTTGATGGTGGTGTTGATGGTGGGGTTGATGGTGGGGTTGATGGTGGGGTTGATGGTGGGGTTGATGGTGAGGTTGATGGTGGTGTTGATGGTGGGTTTAATGGTGGACTTCATGGTGGTGTTGATGATGGGGTTGATGGTGAGGTTGATGGTGGTGTTGATGGTGAGGTTGATGGTGTTGATGGTGGTGTTGATGGTGGGGTTAATGGTGGGCTTGATGGTGGGGTTGAAGGTGTTGTTGATGGTGGGGTTGATGGTGTTGTTGATGGTGGTATTGATGGTGAGTTGATGGTGGTGTTGATGGTGGTGTTGATGATGGGGTTGATGGTGGTGTTGATGGTGGGGTTGATGGTGTTGTTGATGGTGGTATTGATGGTGAGTTGATGGTGGTGTTGATGGTGGTGTTGATGATGGGGTTGATGGTGGTGTTGATGGTGGGGTTGATGGTGGGTTTGATGGTGGTGTTGATGGTGGTGTTGATGGTGTTGTTGATGGTGGGGTTGATGGTGGTGTTCATGGTGGTGTGGATGGCGGGGTTGATGGTGGTGTTAATGTGGTGTTGATGGTGGGGTTGATGGTGGTATCGATGGTGAGGTTGATGGTGGTGTTGATGGTGGTGTTGATGGTGGTATTGATGGTGGGGTTGATGGTGGTGTTGATGGTGGGGTTGATGGTGGTGTGGATGGCGGGATTGATGGTGGTGTTGATGGTGGTGTTGATGGTAGTGTTGATGGTGGTATTGATGGTGAGGTTGATGGTGGTGTTGATGGGGGGGTTGATGGTGGTGTGGATGGTGGTGTTGATGGTGGGGTTGATGGCGGGGTTGATGGTGGTGTTGATGGTGGTGTTGATGGTGGTGTGGATGGCGGGGTTGATGGTGATGTTGATGGTGTTGTTGATGGTGGGGTTGATGGTGGTGTTGATGGTGCAGTTGATGGTGATGTAGATGGTGGTGTTCATGGTGGTGTTGATGGTGGTGTGGATGGCGGGGTTGATGGTGATGTTGATGGTGTTGTTGATGGTGGGGTTGATGGTGGTGTTGATGGTGCAGTTGATGGTGATGTAGATGGTGGTGTTCATGGTGATGGTGATACTGAAACTGAAATCATTTCCACTTCAATAATAGCATCTGTATCTCCACCACCGACACTCAGTATCACCATCATCTCCAACATCCATCCTCCTCCTCATCAACAATCTCTCTGTCACCAGGTCATTTCTGCAACTATCTCATCCTCGCCTCTAATGCCGTCACCACCACTTCCCTTTTACCATCACCTCTTTCATCTCTGACACCACCTTGATCCTCAGAAAGTACAGCATCATCATCTCCACAGTCATCACTCACACCACCACCAATGCTTCCTCCACCGTCAACACTACAATCGTGAACACAAATATCACTACCATCACCACAAATGATGGACACCTCTGCCATGGTCATCACTGCCGTGTTTACCAACACCATCACCATGGCAACCAGTACCATCCCCACAAACACCGTCATCACCGCCATCCTCATGTTACCAACAACTCCTCCACTGTCAGCACCACCGAGATTCTTACCCTGGCTTCCCCGTAACCCAAGAAATGTGAGGCTGTTGCTTCTCCTGTCTACTGCTGAACTTCCCATATGTTAAGTACTATGCAGCTCAAAGAAGGCATTGGCTAAAGGATCATTGTTATCAAAATACAAAGCAAAGAGGATCCTAGAGCTTTGAGGATAACCTTGCAGGACTGACTTGTAGAGGATGCGTGAGGGCTCTCAACCATGAGCAGCATACCAGGAATGTCCTCTACTAAAAGGATTTCTGGGGTATTTCTCATGTCCTCCAGAGATCAATGAAAAATCCCTGGACACGCCTACACCGTGACTGTGGGTACCATCTTTCATTCTCTGATTGCTATCCAAACTCATCTTCTCCACCTGGTCTGAGGCTCAGCTGCTAGAAGTGGGTGGATTTCTTTTTATCATTCAGTTTTCAGGTAAATTTTCATTCCTAGTGTAATCTTAGCTGTCTCTGTCTCTGTCTCTCTCTGTTTCTCTCTCTGGTACCATAGCAACAGCAGCAGCTCAGTTTTTCGTAAGGGTCATCAGGAGGAGCAATCTTCCTAAAACAAATCACAAAATGGTTCCTCTTTCTTGGGAACCACACGTGGGCTCACTCTTTTGCTTTTTATTTTTCTAAACTGGGAATTGAGCCCAGGACCTCATGTTTGCCAGGCAGGTGCCATGCCACTGAGCTATATCCCAGACTCATACTTTTATAGCACAAATATTCCTTGAGTCTGTGAGGCTGACCCGGAAGTAAATAGACATCTGTGCGTTGAAGCATTTCTTTCACTGATTATTTTTTTTTGTACCAGAAATTGAATTCAGCACTTTGCTCTTGCCAGACAGGTGCTGTGCAACTGAGCTATATCTCTGGTCCCCTTCTTTGGTATTTAAAACACATTTTTTCCTCCTATATTTAAGACATAATCCTTATAGTAAACACTGAATTAAAAATTAAGAATATATTTCAACTTAGTTTTTCAATGAGCAATTTTCTAAGTATTTGAGAGCTGTATACTGTCTTGCACAAACAGTATGATAAAACAATAATATAAATGCTAAATTATAAGCAAACTCTCATTCCCATCACTGTGAGTGCTTGTTTCTTAAGGCAGTTCCATTATCTTATTTGACTGCCAGCTATGAATTTCCTCATCACTCATCAAGAAAAAGAAACTGTTCTCATTTTTAGCATAATAGATCCAAACATGCACACAGTTTTGTTTGTGAGGCTTGTGTTCTATTTCTTGCATGTTGAGTAGGATGCAGATATTTGAGAACAAGTCCTGAAATCTTGATTGGTCTAGAAAACAACTTATTTTTTTTTTTTCAAAATTCAGTGACTTGTCTCTGTAATTTAAGAGGGAATGTGTTGTGCTGGTAATGGGATGGTACAGGGAGATGTTGCTATGCTAAGAACACCCAGTGTTGAGTATGTAGTGCTTTCCCCCACACTGACACACTCACCAAGTGCTGGGATGTGTCATCTCATCTCTCGGGGATTCACTTCTTCCATATGTCTTATTCGAGCTATTGTTCAGGGTTCTGAGGCAGTGTCTTCAAGTCCCTGACTGACAGGATTTATAAATCTGCGTTAGGGAATATTTTTAACTGTGAATTTGAGAATGGGAGTGTGTAGATGACTTTGTTATACAGACAAAACAAGCTATTTATATCGAAGCTAATTGTTTTGGATGTACAGATATCATTTTTTTACAGAACAGTAGTAGTCTGGCGTAAGAAGAGCAAAAAATAAATAGCAAATAATGGTTACTAGTAAATGAAAGTATACTTATGTTCTGGGAGAAAGCATATAGAGCTTATTGGAATATTATGCTTCAGAATTAATCGTTTTCAGAAACACAGTAAACATTAGCAAAAAAGTGAATCACAATGAAAGGCTCTTGAGGTAGACTAAATAATAATTGTTCTTTAAAAATTGTTAATCTCCAGAACCTGTCCGTGTGGTATCTTACATGGTCTATTAGTCAAGATGCTTCAGAGAGATATAATCGATCAGCTATAAATAGATATATAGATAGATAGATGGATGAGATAGATATAAGGTATATAAATCAGTATATGCTACATATGATAGATGATAGATACAACTGTTAGACATGGAAATGTAACAGGAGACAGTTAAAATGAATATCAGGATGATTGTGATGATGTTGATAGGATGGATAGATATGATGGATAGATAGATAGCATGGATAGGTAGATATGATGGATAGATAGATAGATACATAGATAGATAGATAGATAGATAGATAGATAGATAGATAGATAGGATGGATAGATAGACAGATAGATAGGCAGAGAGATAGATAGGGTGGATAGATGGATGGATAGATAGATAGATAGATGATAGACTTCGAGTATTAACATACCCTCTTAGATTTCTTCTCTGCCTCTCATTCTCCATTTCCTCCATGATCATCCCAGAAACACTTTTTAAATAAATCCCACACCCAACGCTGATCAAGACGATCTCCTGGGTGAGTTTAAACTAATATACCCATAATATGAATGAGATTATAAGTCTGATGTCAGCATAATTTCAAAACAGGCATGATTTTCTCAGATCGTGATAGGTGCACACTTCAAGTACCTGTCGCAATTTGAATTTTAATGGCGTGTAACATGAAAGACCCACCGAACTGTACTACACTAAGCTGTGCTCTGCAGTGCCATGGGTTTTTAGAAGCCTCTGGAGAAAATAACAGTGTTGAAAAACCAGGATCCTTGTGTAGAGTTAAAAATCACCGCCCTAACATAGTCATGAGAATGACCTTGTGGTTTTCCAACACTTTTCAATCAAAAAGCATGCCCTGCTCTTAGGGGTGCAGATATAGAACAGGGACCCTAATTTTTTAGTCCCTGGACAAAAGTTAGGCACTTCAGTGTCTCTGTCCCTGAATCTCACCGGTACAGATTGTTCCACAGTGCTGTCAATTCCGCCCGAGGCAAAGCTGGAGACTTGGAGGTTAGGAGTGGATCAAATTCCTGTAGATAGATCTTCTCCTACTCAACTCAACAGCTATGGGCTTTTCAAAGCTTCTATCACACCGGGAAATGTCTGCATAGGCAAATTCGGCTGCTCGGATCTTAGGGGTTCTGTCTCTCCCTCTGTGAAAGGTCAGGAAAGTTATTCAGATTTACAGCCATAAAGCTACCCCCGCAGATGTGCCTGCTTGTTTTATTAGAGAGCCACCCTGCATTTGTTTACTTATCTTTCTCTCTCAAGGGTGAAATATTTAGCAAAGATGGGCTGTGCATCATGGAAGTCGTGTTTTTCCTTTTGCTGGCCACTGAGGCAGTCGCCTCATTAACACATCTTACTGGGTTTCAAATCAAATGAATGCTTTTCATAAGGAATCAGAAGTGGACGCTTTTTTTTTTTTTTTAATTTAAGAGGAAAAAGAGAAAAACAAAACAAAACAAAGCGGTGTAAGGGTACACGTAATACAGAACTACAAAACAAAACAAAACAAAACAAAAAAAAAAACATAACAGTAAGAAATCACCTGTTAGTAGATTACATATTATCATCTTGAAAATAGTTGCTCAAATCACAGTATCAAAGAATACAAGGTGGACATTCAAATAGGGAGACTGCAAACAGCTGTGTTCAATGATCCAAAAATATTAATATAGTCAGCTATTTAACACCCCTAAACATACTTGCTGTTATAACCATTAGAGCTCTTTTTTTTTTTTCCCTCTCTTTTTTACAACAAAATTTACACATTTTGGATTTTATTACTCCTTAGTTCTTATTACTTTTTTGGAGGGGAGAGAATAAAGTCAAATATGGCAAAACAAAGTTGTCAGTCAAAACCAAGGATAGACATAGCACATGATGTAGAACAAATTATTTAGTCATTTCTTATGTTTGTCTTAATTAAAGAAAAAATTCAAAAAAATTAGGATATATAAATAGTAACTCTTTTCGATTTCCTATTAACTTGTTTTGAAGTCCTGTAGTACTCCCACGATCTTGTTTTGACTGATTAGACCCTGTTCCATTCTATATGATAGTATCAAGTTTGAAGACATAGGCAACTACTTTGAAGACAATAAGATTCACTAAGATACCCATTCTGGTTTGACTATTGTCTTCTCTGGAAGTCCTGTAATGTTTACAATGCCTAAGTTTTATTGGTCTTGTTCTCTACTGTTTTGTCCAACTTTATAATATCTAATGAGATAGACAATTCTTTTTAAGGAAACAAGGGACAACGTTGATAACCATTGTTGACGCTTTGTACACACTGTCTGCTTGGCACTGAAACACATGGCAATCCTGGCTCAATTCTTTGGCCTCGGGCTAAGGATGTTCTCGGTAACTCAGTTTCTTTTTTTTAAATTTTATTTTGAGAGTAGTAAAAAATGCAACAGCACAAGACAGAATAAAGCCAGTCGAGACAATGCAGTGAAACTGATACAGGATTTCACAGTAGGGTACTGGGACAGTAGTAATAGGTACTATGGTACAGATCAGGCCACTGCCACCTGGAACCCATTAGCCATGAATTCAGGGTCTCCCATGAGTCCCACAGGTTTGTGGTTCACAGGAACAGCTCACCGAACTCAGGCCAACACATCCTTAACATGATTTGGATGGAGAATTCAGATCTTCTATGCCTCTGTCCTTGGAATCAGACTGCATCTCATTTCTGGTACTGGAAGTCATTCACCAGCTAAGTGACCTTACTGAATATCAATGTCCTGCACTCTTACTGAGGTTTCACACATCGGGCATGATTGGCTCCATCACAGCCCATGTGACTGAACCCAACGTCCCTTCCCCTCCCTCATTTTCAAAGACCAAAGGGTTGAAAGTCCCCCAAACCTTCAGCAGTAGGCTTCTCTTTTAGCTCACCAGCTCCTGTCCTGAAATCAACCCCACCCTGAGCCCCATCAGCATCACAAGGATGCCCCATTATCCAAGCGGTTCCTAGGGTGGTAGGCATTGCGTGTTAGGAGTTTGGGATGAGAACTAAGCATTTATTGCCCTGTGTAGGTTACGCATCTGTGATAAAGGCTGGGGCAGGGGGAGCGGTGAGTACATGGTAGCACGGTGATACGGGGAGGAGAGAAAGGATCAAGGAACACATTGGTGCCTTCTTCCCAAACCCCTTAAGTTGCTACTATCTTGTCCTATTATTCCTCTTCCCCGCTCTCCGAAGAAGTTGGGACCTGAAAATGTAGCAGTGCTTCCTTAGTCCTCCAAATACTTGTTCTTGTCTGTTCCTCCCTGTTTGTACTGTTCCAGTCTCATGATTCCAGCCCTCATATCCTGTTGGGGGGAAATTTGCATCCATTCTACTTGCTTAAAATTATTTCCTGCGCTCCACAGCAAGTGCTGTCAGTGATTTTTTTTTCTTGTAAAGAATGGATCCAGATTTACTGAACGTCTTTAAATTTTAACCCATTGTTAGAGTCTCATCAGATCTGCATAGAACACAGGATTTGTCCCATGTAGTATGTCTTCCCAACCACAGCCAGCTCCAAACCATCTCTCCTTCCCAATAACTGGTCACGGACCCCTTAAAACTGTTTAACATGAGGTACGAATGCATGGGTATTTAATTGAAATGAATAGATACCAAAACATCTATCTTCTTAACTGACTTATTTAAATCACAGTGATAGATAGAAATTGGAGAGCAGCATGAACTCCACCTATATTGCTAATGACTCAGGTATTAATCTTATCCTGAAAACACACACACACACACACACACACACACACATGCACACACATGCACAGATGCACACACACACACACACACACCACACACACGCCACAAAATACTGCTAATCAAATATGCAGTGTGCCAGTCAACTTGTTGCATAAAATTATGTATCACAGGTGGCACCATCCGCTGGTACCCTCATCTGTCCATCAAATCTGCTATTTTACTTGAACTTTGGCCGTTCCTACAGAATCTGCATCCACGTAGGAGAAATTATGATACGGCATTAGAAACGTCTACTTAGTTTGTCTTCCATTAACCTGATTTCAAAACCACAGGGCTTCCCAGAACACTTTGTTAATGACTTTAATGATCACACCTCTATGTCTGGACCCAAGTCTTCCTTAATCCATTCCCCTCAGTGGCTGGCCACTTCTGATCCCAGATTTCTTTTTAAGTCTAAGGTATAAAATAACTAGGAAAAAACCCAGCCAATAGCAACATTTTTGCACGATCTATTCTGAGAACCTCTTACCTAAGACTAAAAGAATATAAGACACAGGCCAATGCCTTTTCCCATCATGGAAGATGAGCTTATGGAAGAGATGAATATCAGAGAATGTAGGAGTTAGAAAAGTTGTGAAACTTACTGTAATTCAGAAAGCTTCACACTGATTTCATCTCATAGAATTTTCTTTTGTTTTATTTTGTTGTTTTCTTCCCAGAATCCTTTAGTGTCATTTGGAACTGACATGTACTGGGACGTGCTCCTCAAAAGTGCAGTTTGATCAAGCATGCTAGCACACACCTGCAATCCCAGTACTCTGGAATTCATGTTTTGGGTGTGAGATTGCATGAATTTAGTGGTGTTCCACTAACATTCTGCTAGCTGCAAATGGACCCCGTAAGCAGGGAACATCATCAAGGCAATTAGGGTGGATGTTTCTGTTCTTTGTGTTTTCCATTTTTGTTCTTTTGATTCGGTCTTTACCCATGTGCTGTGAGTTGCATACAGAGGAGCCAACCCCTCACCAGTCTAGAAATCATCACCAGCTCAGGGTGTAGTTTGGCACAGAGAAATCGAGCCCATCTCAGGCATACGCACCTTGTGAATTCCTGCCTCTTTGATTCAGATGGGAATTCTGCCTTCTGCCTGAAGCCGGGATGCTTCTGGAGAGGACTAACAGAGAGAGCTGGCCCCATGGATGGAGACCAGCTTCTGCCTTGTCTCCTGCAGCTGTGGATAGAGGAGGACCTCCAGGGTTGCATACAAGCCCGCTGGCCAGATGAACTTCTCGTCACAGATTCCATCCCCTTTGGGCACGAATTCCTCAGCTGGTACTAGCAATGGCCCAGCAGTCTCATTTGACAGAAATGGGGAAACCAGCATGTATCTGACCACATGTACCAAATTCATTCCTTCTTGCAGAGTGGCTCACAAACACTCTCAGCAATCGGAAATTGTCTAAATGCCTGGACACTGTAGCATCTTGGAGAGCATCCCCTGGGACTTACGCCATCTTTTGTGGGGGAAGCAGCTGGTGACATGGACAGGGCATTTGGACATTTTTGAGTAGTGTAAGAGGTGCATCACTGTTTCCAAGTTTGGATGTGATGTTGCGTGAGTTAAAATGCATCCCACATTTCTTTGTGTTTCTCAGTGACAAGGGGACAGATGTAGCCTGGCATTCTTGTCTAGCTTTGTCAGTGGTTGCATCCTAGGAGATCTACGTTGTGGTGCTTATGGTTTTGAGTTAGGGATTTAAATTGGTCAAAGGCTGCATAATTATAGTGAAATAGGAGGTTGTCTTAGTTACTTTACGCTCATTGCTGAGACAAAATACCTGATGCCCAAGTTGGTAAAGGAAAGATTTATTTCTTACAGTTTTTGGAGGTTTCAGTCCACACTCAGCTGGTTCCCAGGCAGGCGGGCATGGCTGGGCTGCAAACAGCAAACTCGAACCAGCAAAAAGCAAGACACACCTTCTTCCTGCCATTACATCACATCCTGGCTCCACCCCTATGTGGGTGGAGCACTGACACCATCAATCCAAGCACTAGCCAATGAATCAATCACAAATGCACAATTCAAACTCATGAGGACTGGGGGACATAGATATAAACCATGGCAGAGGTAATACGTTTCCAAATAATTAACTAGCAAGATTGTATAACTCTGTTTCTGTCTGTCTCTGTCTCTGTCTGTCTCTGGTGTCTCTGTCTGTCTGTCTCTCCCTCTACTCTCCTCCTCTCCCTACCTCCAGGAAAATTGCCATCAGATTTTGTCCTGTTCCACTTTATTTGAACAATGACAGAGTGCCACCTGCAATACGTACATCACCACCTCCGACATGCTCGCCATCTACACTAATGATATTCCTCTCCTGAACGGAGGAAATGAAGGATGATGGCTAATTGCTTTGGCTTCTCTAGAGATCCTCAGACCAATTTTAACACCTGGCATTGTAGCGTTGCTTGAAAAGTGACTGGGCTTGCCAAGAGTGGTCTTCTCCTGAAATTGCACATTTTTCTGCCTCTCAGAGTGGCTTCATAACAATGTTGTCTTTTGTCCAAGATGGTAATTTTCCAGGAGACACATAAAACACACATCTATATCCATCAATTTATCCATGCATTATATATACATATATGCATGTATATATGTGCAAAACACATGTATGTATATATTTGCGTGTACATACATATATGCATTTTTAATTTATAAACTGTGAATTAGAAATCATTCAAATAAGTTAGATGCCTGGAAGATATGATTGCAAACAAATTTTCCAAACATTTAATCTATTTTACCCTTTATCTTTTTTTTTTTTTTTTTCGTTTTGCTAAAAGAGTTTGCCTTGTTATTGTCAGTTGAATAATTAGGTGACTGTGTATTTTATTTTTGTATTTAATATATCATGTGTGCATTGGATTAACTTCTGTCTCTCTGTCTATGTCTGTCTGTCTATCTGTATCTCTGTCTCTCTCACTCTCTCCCTATCTTACTCTCTATATCTCAAGAGACTGTCACAGAAGCCAGCTCTTCTACAGGGGCATAATGCCAATTTTGTCTTGAATGTGCATTGTTGTGTATGTGTAACAGCCACATTTATTCTTAAAATGTTTCTATTGATATATTATTAATTTTCATTTTATTATAAACAATGCATACTCAACAGGAAAAAATAAAAAAAAATGTGAGGTACTAAATTTCTAACATTTATTGTTTATAAAAGCATCAAAATTTTCAACACTGACTCTTTTGTTAGAAATAAATCCATGGGTAATTCATTCTTCTGATTAATTAAAAAACCTTTCTTGTAGATTTCTTTAGGTTGTGTGAAAAACTGACCAGAATTTCAACTTTTCAGTTGAAAGGTAGTAATTTTTTTTTTAATCTTAGGACATTGTCAGAAGCAACCACCACCAGTGCCTTCAGCCTTGCGTGTGGTCAATCCTGCTCTTTAAAAATGATTGTAGACTTCTTTGCCAAGTGGACATTAAGCTATTTAGTTAACCAATATTCACTTCATTTCCTGCCCAGCATGTGATGACTAAAGCATGGATTGAAAGTGTTTGCAGATGAATTTAAAAAATCTTAGTAGTATGTTCATCTTGCACACTTAAACATACATACAGTTATATACTTTAGAGCACTTTTTTCCCTTTCAATATCACAATATACATTTTGGATTTTATTACTTTCAGTTTTTTAAATTATTTTTATACTAGAGAGACAAAATGATATTTACAAATGGGAATCTGATTTATTTCACTTATGGAGATAGTCTCAAGCTGCTTCCCTTTACCTATGAAAGCCAACAGATCATCCTTTTTATAGCCAAGTAATATTCCGTTGTATAAAAATACATCTTATTCATCTGCTCTGCAATTGATGGGCATTTTGGTTCTAATGGTCCGTACTGTCATTGTTTGACTGTCCACTTTTTATGCTTTGATTTTGTGACTTGAGCAACTACTTCTAAGATAACAATATGTAATTTATCAACTAGTGATTTCTTACTGTTTTTTGAAATTCTGTTATTTCTATCCTTTTTTCTGTTCTGCTTTTTTTCTCTAAATAGAAAAAAGAAAGTGTTTGCAGAAACATGCATAGTCATGTAAATTTAAATTCACATTTTCAGTGACATGCTGGCTTCAACAGATTTATGCTTTCAGGATCCTAATCTTAATCCTTTTTTTTTGCACACCCACAATAATTTCGATCCAAAGTAGGGATTGAGAGAAACTTAGACTTCTATAAAGTGGCTTAGCATTCACACATAGTGGGTACACATCCTCCTCTATACTGTCAATCTCTTGTAGATTCCTTAAAATGCTTCCTAACACAATGTCAAGGCGGCTTAGATTATAGCCATGTATCACCCTACTCTGAAATATTCCCCAAAATGATAGAAAGATCTGACATAATTCTGTCAGAATTCCCTCTATCCTTTGTACAAGAATTGATCCTGGGAAATATCATGTGTCACAGTATGGATGAATCTTGAAAATATTATGCCAAGTGAAAGAATCCAGACACAAAAAAATTACATTATATGATTCTGTGTATGTGAAATATCCATAAAACTCCATATAAATAGTAAAAAGTCAGAGTGATAGGGAAAGACTGGTAATGGGCACGAAATTTCTTTTGAAGGCTAATGAAAATATGGTATCTCGATAATGCTATTTTATTAATGTACAAAGATAGGGAAAGAATAAGCAAGAACTGTATAAATTTGTAAGAATTGCTTCTAGGATATATTTTTAGGTTAACAAAGTAAAGTGTGGTCAACTGGAATCAGTCTGAATGCCCACAACTGGTAGAGATGAACAAGTCTCCACCTAGCTACTCAACATGTTAAAAAACAAAACAAAAAATCCAAACAAACCCAGGTTACGTTATATGTTTGGAATGTTTATGGTTTATGAATATGTCATATTTTACTGGGAATACAAGTTTAAATATGCAAATAGAAAGTGAACAAGCTGGTTTGGTTTTGTTTTAAAACAAAATCACTTAGCATCTTGCCACCTTTTGCCTATTTTAAGAATTCACAAATAGATCATCCTGTGCATTTACAATCAGCATGTTGATTTCTCTCGTCTTTTCCAGGAACTGTGATGGGTTATCGGCAGATTTCATCCTGGGCCACTTAATACATAGAAGTATTTCTTGGGAAGTATTCAGACTCTCAGAGAAAAAAGAAAAAAAAAGAAAAAAAAAACTATACAGCATTCTCCTTTATCTGGAAAGATACATTCCATGACCGTTAATGAATACCTCAAAACACAGCATCAGCTTCAGTGGATACTGCACTCTTCCTATACATGCATATGATATATTTAGTGTTGCTTTTGTGGCTGCCTCAATGTTCTGAATTAATTTGGAACACTGATATGTTGTGGTCTGAGATTTTCACCTAATAGTTTTAGATCCTGATTGACCACACATTTCTGAAACTATAAAACCACAATGAAACATAAGATTAGTGTCTACATGTAAATGGTAGGTAGGTGGATGGACCACTCTAGCTTTTATGAGGAACATGGTCAAATAGGTGTCGATCTATCTAAATTTGGTTCTGTAACAGCTTCGTCCTTTCTTTTTTTAAAAATTATTTTTATTTTAAAGAGATTAAGATAAAAGAGGACATAACAAAGCAGATCAGAAAAATTTAAGCAACACAGTATTTCACCACAAGACAACTCAATATATCAGTAGCTACCATAATGTTTCTTTCCTTCAAATAGTTGAGCATACCTTCATACACGATAGTATCAAACATAATAAAATAGTATAAAACCATTCAAGAGAATGAAAGTATTACAGGACATTCTGAACCAAATAACAGAAAATGAACAATGGCTACTCTATTATCTCATTGTCCATAAAAGATTCATTTATACTTTACACACATAATAATATCCAATAAGATAAACATGATAGAACCAATGGAAACAGAAGAACAAAAGCTTCTGTAGGACTTCAAACCAAGATGATATTAAATCAGTCCTGGCTATTATAATGTCTTGTTTTCTTCAAAATAGCTGTTCATACCATCACACATAATAAAATCAAACAACCCAGTATAAAACCATTCCAGCTAATGAATGGGAACATTATAAGGCTCCAAAGCAATGTCATGGGGAAGCATGATTACCATAAACTCTTATGTACTGTCACCAGACAACTTCCTACTTTGAAGACATGCACATCTGTTACTTTATTGAGGTTTCCAAGAGTCTTGACCATTTTGAACAGATCAACTTGGTTATGCAAGTTACAGGAGATAAAATAGAGAGGTATGATGACTCTCCAGTATCTCACAGCCAAGTGTGGAAAAGAAAAAAACCAGAATATTCACAAACAGATCTCCTGAGCTTCCACCCAATGTGACCAACTTCGAGACTGTCATACGATGGGCCAAGTAGGAAGGAGAAAAATCAACTTACAGGAAGCTGTTAATTAAACAGCACCATTTTCTTACAGGTTCTTGAAACCATGGTGCACATACTTGGCTGGTGAAGGATGGGGAATCTTGAGAAATGCATTGCCCTGGCTTACTTTGTCTTCTCGAGAATTAGTCAGACCCTAGATATCGTCAGGGATCAAACTCAGCCTCCCAATCAATCTCTCTGCTGGTTGGGCATGCACTTCTACACTTCCCGACTGAAGCTAAACAGGTATCTCACTCTAAGTGTTCTCACGGGAGTATCCTTGCAACAATAGGACTTGTTTTTATATTGTTGATTTGCAAAAGGGATCTGTGAATTGGAGAGAGCTTCCTGTCTACCTTCTAAATTTCTGTTCCTCACTTCCTGTTGGGGTTCCCACCTTTTTCTGCACACCTTTTAAATAATCAATACAAGATTTTCAGTAACTGAGCTCTGTACAATTTTCCCGTCTTATGGATACTGGATAATGAGGGCATGATGACTTTTTTGAAAGATACAAAAAAAGTAATGTTACTCTGCTTTCAAATTGGTAACTTCCTGAGCCTGGATAACTTGTTGAATAATTTGGGGGTTGATTGAGAAGATCAGTTGCACAAATGGCAGTCCGGGGACTCACAACAGTGTTATGTATACAAAAAGTGGAATCATGCAGAGTCTCGTGTGTTGAACTTCACCTTTCTTGTTGACGCTGGGTGGATTTACTGTGCTGGTACAGCAGTCTCCTTCTATCCTCCGCCTTGGTAATTAGCTACTTGAAATTCAGATCTTTGAAGAACTTTGTCAAAAGTGTCTTCTTTTAATGCATTTTCTATCACTGCAATCAACAGGACTAAGTGTTAGTTTCCTCGTGACCCTGAGAAAATCAAGCATTTGTTATGATGATATTGCATACTACCCCTTGGAGTATGTTAAATGTGGCAAGATAGAAATAACTTCTCTAAACACTTTGCAGTCTTCTCTGATTCATGAGCCTGCACTTGGTTTTGTGACTTGGACTTGGAGCTGGTTTTGCTTGGGCCAGTGAGACATAAATAGGATTGTAAAAGAGCTCTTTTGCATTCTTCTTCCTGTCTTGACCCCCAATCCTTGATGTGGGAAGCAGCCCAGGTTAGCACATGGGAAGAGTCAGAAGATATCATCCAATGCCAGCCAGCCTACTAGCTAGTCTATAGGTTGACCACAAATGAAAGATGTAGCCTGAGCACGATCAAGCAAGCTCATTCTAGACCAGCAATTCTTTCCTTCAGATTCACAGACATATGATGAATAATAAGCAGCTATTCTTTTAAGCCACTAAATGTTGGGGTGGCTTATTACACAACAATTGCTAGCTGATACATTTCTTTTCCTCATTTGTGAAATGAGAGTTCTAATAACTCACTGTGTACAGATACTACAAGAAATAAATGAGATCACATACATAAAGAGTTTTTGTCACCATCTGAGATGCACAAAATACCCAAGGAGTGACTGCAATTTTAAGTATAATAACATAAAACATCATTCCACTTGAAAGTAATATCGTGACTGAAATCAGTTTTAATGGAAGACAAGATTTCTTCCCCTTGCTCATTCTGTATGTGAAGTTTAGAGATTATGCCAATTATTCTAAAAGCATTTGAAAATATATCAAACTGTTATGATATCTTCCCCCAATTTCTTTTTTTGCTTTCCTTTCTTCTTCTTCTTCTTCTTCTTCTTCTTCTTCTTCTTCTTCTTCTTCTTCTTCTTCTTCTTCTTCTTCTTCTCCTTCTCCTTCTCCTTCTCCTTCTCCTTCTCCTTCTCCTCCTCTTTCTCCTCCTTCTCCTTCTCCTCCTCCTCCTCCTTCTTCTTCTTGTACTAGGGATCGAACTCAAGATCCTGTACTTGCAAGGCAGGCACTTATGCCGCTGAGCTAAATCCCCAGCCCCTTCCCCCTATTTCTTACTTTCCCCTTGCAGTTATGAATGAGCCCTGCTCTAAAATAATTTCTGTTTCATATCTCTCAGCTGTAATTGCCTGATCTTAAAAAGCAGACCCAGATAATCAACTTTGAATTCCTGAAAACCCACTTATGAGAATGGGAGGACTGACAAATGACCCTGTCATGATTTCTGCTGTGGACATGATAGGAAATTTATAAATTTATAAATTTATATCCTACTGAAATGATGACTTTGAGATCACTAATTTTACTGTTTAGCAAAGAACCTTTGCAATTAGCTCCTTAAAATTAATCACCTTGAAAGCATTTTTATGAAAAAGTGACCACTAGTCTTCCTGGAGAGTGTTGTAAAAATAGGGTTGGGTCAGCAGGATTGGAGTTTCAATTACTTATGACCCTGAATGAAGAAAAAATTAAAGTATAATTATTTGGTGAGGTACAGATCCTCGGTATCCATTAAGCATGGTTGAGTGGGAGAGAGAGTGTAGGAATATCTTAAAGCAGCTTAGGATGTATCTCTCTTTGACATTTCATTACTTTCTAAGATTTTTTTGCTGATGATTATTAAAAAGGTAAAAAATACTTTATTCAGAATACTCAATAGTTCTTGAAACATAGTAAATATTTAATGAGCAGTAATTATTTTATTAAGGCAAGTTGTAACTTTGAGGGCATTCTCTTTAGAGCCTGAAATTTTAGGAGAATTTTAAGACATCAGACCTAAGATGAAAGAGTAAACACCAAAGCAATGGAAGATTAGGTGGAATTTAGTGGAGAATTTAGTGGAAAATTAGATGTAGCAGAGTTCATAGTGTGGCCAGGTGAGAACAAGGGAATTGTGGGAATAATCTCAAAGCATCTCACCTGAATCCACCTGAACCATAGCACTGGAGACACCAAAAAGACCCTAGAATGGCGCCTTCTAAAAGTACCTAATGTTTTATGCAACCATACTTGCGTAAAACAAAAGAACAACCCAAGAGAAAAATCAAAAAGTCCTACAATACAAGCTCAAGATTTTTCCTGTGAGTCTGTTCTGGTCATGGAATTTTGGGGAGGGGGGGAAGAGATCCACAAGAAGTTAAGGGCTCCTGTGAGTCGGCACCATGCGCGGGCTGCCTGGGGGAGAGCCCCTTCCAGTGCAAGAGCAAGGATACAAGAAGAGCCAACATCCCAGCATCCCAAGCGACTGGCTGACCTGGAGGAACACAGGCTGGGATGATAGCTAATGAGGTAAAATACACCTTCATGCTTGTAGTGTTTAGTGCTTTACTGACTTTGCAGACCTCAAGTCTGATCATCTATTCAGAAGATAACAATACACAGTATAGCATCTATGAGAGATCTCCTTCTAAGGGTGGTGGCTGTTTTTAATTTACTATTATCTTGTTTCAAAATCCTGTGTCATTCTGATTGTTTTATTTGGTTGGATTTTATTCTGTTTTATCTTGTTTTATTTTGTTGTATCTGATGGTATGGGCAGCTATTTAGAGGATAATAAAATATATTATGGTAGCCAATATGGATTTGCTGTTATCTGTTTTCTAAGTGCTATATTGCAGCCACTTTTTTGTTTTTACTGGTTCTATTCTGTTTCTGCTGTGTTTGATTTCACGATGTCTGAAGGTATGGGCAGCTATTTTGAAGATGAGGGGTGTTACAGTAGCCACTGTTGATTTTCTTTTATCTTGTTTTGAAATCCTGTGACACATACACTGTGTTGTTTTGATTGGCTTTATTCTGTTTTTATTTTGCTTGGTTTACTCTCTCTAAAATAAAATGTTAAAATATTTGATTAAATGTGATTCAATACCTATGTAAGTACTTTGCTAAATTCACATAAAAATTTCAAAGTATATATTCCCATTCCTAAACATAATCCGTTATTCATCAATACAAAGTTGAGATACAGCAATCCCAAAACTGCCTGATGGGGAGCAGCGTACTAAATGATGCACAAAGATGTTTCCACACAGTGCAAACCATCCTTGGTGCTGTCTCTTGTAAGTCTTCTTATTATCATGAGTGGTTTGGCTTTTCTAAGAAAGAACAACTTGCCATTTCGTAGGATAAGTTTTGCACTTTTGGAAAACTCTTCCAAGCTCTCAGTGAGTATAAAGGAATGGCATAAAGCTACGGCTTTGGCATGAGAACCCAATGCTTTGTGTTGCTGTGCTCCAAAGGGGAACTTTGACACATCCAAATATTGGTGCTTCTTGATTTAAAATGCAGTTGCATCCTTATGAACAAGTTTTAAGCTAAAAATACATCTCATTCACCTGAGCTGCTGTTAGGGTTAGATCTAACATATTTTCCCCAAACTCATGTGTTCAGAAGTTTGCAATGTGGTTGCACCAGGAAGGTACTGCACTCCTCAGATTAATCCACTGACAAGTTCAGAACTCGCTGTCATGAGTGGAGAATCTTTCTTCCACATCCAAGTCCGCCATGTTGTTTCCGCCTTAGCGCCTTCTGACATGGACTGAATTCTCTGAAACCATGAGCCGAGACAAACCTCTCCTGCTCAGAAATATCCACTCAGGTCTTCCATGTGTTTCCATGATTTGACAGCGAATTGGCCTTTGTTGCTGAGCCAATTCCATTGTCTGACTGTGGCATATTTCATTGTCCATTCACTTACTGAAGCCCATCTTGGTTTGAAGAACTGGTGATTATGAATCGCACTGCTACCATGGTCCACGAGCAGGTTTTTCTGTAGCCAGATGCATGTTCTTAACTCTCATGGTTTAATATCCAGAAGCACAATTGTGGGATCATGTGACCAGAGTATGATTATTGTCAAAAATTTTAGATGTGCCAAGTCACCATACAAAGTAGCCAAGTCATTTTACACTCTCCCAAGTAATAAACAATTCCCCTTCCACCATATCCTTGTGAGCCCTTGATTTTAATCTGTGTTCTGGGTAGTTGTATCTCATTATAGTTTAAATTTGCATTTTCCTGGTGTTACATAGATTTTCATTTGGATGATAAATGCTTTTGGACTTCAAACATTAAAAAATACTATTGGTTTAAGGTATGTGAGTTAAAATAGGTTTCACTGACTCATGAATTTTCCTTAGAGGTGTGGATTTCACTGTATATGAATTTTGCATCCAAAGAGGGAAGAAGCTACAAACAAATATTGGTCTCCAGTTAGTCATGCACATACAAGGTGATATGCTGCTGTGTACCTAGAAGTAACTCAGCTGTTGAAATGGATTAATGCATGTGAGGATGGAAAGGCAATCAACACAAAATAATTAAGGTTAAATTTTCTTTCTTTTTTGGTAGGGGATGGGTAAAAGGGATAGACCCCAGAGTACTCAACTACTGAGCTATATTCTGAATCCTTTTTATTTACTTTTTATCATAAGACAGGATCTTCCTAAGTTGCCCAAACTGGCCTCAAATTTGTGATCCTCCTGCTTCAGCCTCCGGAGCAGCTACAATTATAAGCATCTGCTACCACACTGACTAGAATTTGGTGCTCATGAATGTAGATAGTAGGTGTATGAGTATACACTGCAACATGTCTTCAACTCCGTGGAACATTTGAAAACTTTCACAATTATTTGAAAAGGGGAGAGGGAGCTGGTGTGTGGTCTTGGCCAATTCTTTTAAGCAGGCTACAACTCTTCCAGCTTCCAAATTCCTGTCTCCTCCTTGTCTTCCACAGACGCAATGGGAGGATTCACTGTACCTGTGGTGTAGGTTGATGGATGGTTGTGTTTCTTCTCCAAATGCATCTATGTGTCAGGAAGGCTTGAAAGAGATGACATGAACATGGGGGAAAGATGGAAAACCTGTGCTGTTACAAAGACACTTAGGGTAGAAATTTCTTTTGTTTCCATAAAGAGCCCTGGTGAAGCCCTCCATAAGGACACAACTTGATGGACCAGAGTTGCCTTGAAGTTCAAAGTCTTCATTCCACTAGGGAAGAAACATTGAGTCTCAAGCATAAAGATGTCCTGGTTTTAAAAAAAAGATAAACATTTGCTGATGCAATAGCTCCATTGAGGAGTGGTTCATACATCCATCAATAGGTGTTTGGATGAAGAAATGTGTATATACCCAATGGAGTACTACTCAGCTATAAACAAAGATAAACTTGCATCATCTGTAGGAAGATGGGCACACCTGCAGACCATAATGTTAAGTGAAATACGTCAGTTACTCCAGCTGAAACAGCACATGGTTTCTCTTATACGATAATCTCAAAATATAATCCCATTAAAGACAATAATAAATGATACATCATCACAAACAGGAAGACAGAGCATTCACAAACCTGGATCAAGAGACAGAGAGAGCACAGGATAAGTGGATTAAAATAAGAATTAAGATTTGTCAACTCCCCATAATGAATGTGGTATTTAAGTACTGCAAAAATATACTAATACAATTTTTTCCAAAATAATAATGGAAGTGGGAGTATTCATTCAGTTTACAGTTTCGGAGAGTTCAGTCCATGGTCAGATGATTCCAAGTCTTCAATATCACGGCAGCAGGGAGCTGTTTGACTCCTAGTATCTGGGACGCAAAGGACCAAGGAAGTGCTAGAAAGAGAGAGTCCAGGCTCCAAGATATAGACCCCAAGATCGAATCCGAGAGGATCCATCTAGACACATCCACAAGTGTGCTTTACTGATCGTCCAGATAGCTCTAAATCCAATCAAGTGAGCAACCAAGACTGAACATTCCTCTTCAAATGAAAGTCCTGACAAGCTCTTTGTAGCCTAAATGTTTTAGAATGTTTTGTTCTGAGCTATCTGACTGCTTGATTATATCCCACTTTATTTTCTTTGCAAATATTTACAATGCTCTGGGGGGAATATTGCATTGAGTAATTCCTCCCTGACAATGACATAAGAAAGTTGACATGATAGGTCTTTCTCATCCAAGCCATCTCTGACTCATGGGAATTTCTTGTCATAGTGCAGTGGCGATGAGTGATTTTGTCTTTATTTTTGTAGAAAAGGCATGACAGTGTGAGACTCTGACCACATCATACAAATTTTGGTTATGTGCTGGTGTTTTCATTGTGATAATTGTTGAATATTGCACTCCTTTAGCTATTTATTTTATCATTGCAGAAAGAGATTTTGTGTCCTTTTTGCTGTTTTTTGCAGCAGAATTACTCTCCTGGTGTGGGGAATCCCTCTCCTCTCAGTAGGAGACGATCACCCAGATAGCTTCACCCCTACGAGTTGCACTAGGGTTTTGAAATTCAGTTCCTTGCCACAAACATGGCTGAGGTATTTTCTGATAAGAACTCCAGATAGGATGAGCATGGCCCCATGTATTATTATACCCTGTTATTGGGACAAAATACTTAACATACACACACACAGCTTGTGAGAGAAGCTAATTTGGGCTCATGGTTTCAGTTTGTAGTCCATGGTTGGTTGGACCCAAAGCAGAAACGTGGAAGAGGAAAGCTGTTTAACTTATGGCATCAGGAGGTAGGGCACAAGACAAGGACCTCAGAATGAGAAGGGGATTGGGACCCCAGAGATGTCTCCAAGGTCATGCCCTTCATGCCTTGCCTGAACACACAACCAGAAGTATGTTTCAATGATCTGCCAGGCATTTTCAACCCAATCACCTCAGCAGTAAACATTATCAGTTGCTATGTCCGTACTTGCTCAACAGCTCTATGGTTACAGAATTTCAAAGTCCCAAACTCAATGTCAAAGGATCTTTAAGGTCCTCTGCTTTAATTATCTGGAATGTGAGACCAGAAGATCAAATAAAGCATTAAAGAAATCCAGAAGGTAGAGGAGAAAGCTGAGGTTAAAATTCTAAACTGCTGTCTGTGTAGGTTTTTTCCTCACATGCAGAGGGGTACAATTTGTTGAAAGGTGTTTGTTTTCTTGAATGTAAAAAAATAAGCTAGCTTCACGTGATGCCAGGTCCTTGGAATGATCGTTGCTAAAGAATGATTTATTTCTAACTCTTGGATCCACAGGTCATATTATTTATTTATTTTCTGAGGTGAGAGATGAACCCAGAGATAAGGATGATCTTCACGTTGATTACACAGATTCTCTATTTTTAAATTTTTTTATTTTAAAGAGAATAAAACAAAGCAAAACACAACAAAGCAATTCAGAACAATGTAATCAACAGAGCTTCACAACAAGACATCAACAGTAGCTACCATAATGTCTCTTGTTTTCTTCAAAATAGTTGAGCATACCTTCACACACGACATTATCAAACATAATGAAATAGAATAAAACCATTCAAAGGGATGAAAGCATTACAAGACTTCAAAACCAGATAACAGGGAACGAACAATGGCTACTGTAATATCTCATTTTCCTCAAAAAAGTTGTTTATATCATCTCACATAATAAAATCAATTAAAACACAATAGGATAGAGCCAATCAATACAGAAGAACACAAGCATGATAGGACTTCAAAGCAAGATGATAGGAAATCAGCAATGGCTGCCATAGTGTCTCATTTTCTTCAAAATAGCTGTTCATACCATCACACATAACAAAATCAAAGCAAACAAAACAGAATAAAACCAATTAAGCAAATGAGTGTTTCCTCCCTATCAATTTTGCAATAACAATTTTGCTTTTGGATCCCAAGAACTCCTTCTGTTTCTTATGCATGGTTCATTCATAAGAGTTCAAAGTGTCTCACCCACGAACGTGATTTCCAGTTGTACTCATTTACCTACAGGACCCTCGAGATTATTCTATTTTATAGCTGGGGAGCTTTCCACTGCCTGGAAATACCATATTTTTCTTACCCATTCTGCAGTTGATGGGCAAATTACTCTTGCTTTTGTTCTGGTCTCCTGTCATGGGGAGCAACTATTTTCTCAGTCTATGAATTTGCTTTCCAGGTGAATGTGATCACACAGATTCTTGACAAGCTTTAAAAATGTCCAAAATGCTTTTTACTTATCATAGATTATTTACTGAATTCCATCTCTCATAGACCACATTCATCTTCTACTCCAAACACCGAAAACATTTCATTTATAATGCTGGAAGGTGAAATTAAATGTGCTCAGTGTTAGCAAGTCATGTGCTTGACAGATGTGTGTAACACTGAGTTGGCTAACATGTAGGATTTCTTTTCCTCTCTTCCTCCCTGCCTCTCCTTTCTTTCTCCTTCTTCAAGTGACACACAGGTGATGTGGAAAAAAACAGGAAGTGGAGACACTGTTTTATTGATCAATTTATTAAACAAGTTCTTAAGTGTTTCCTTACTGGCCCATACAGATCATAGAACTTGCGAATGTGTTTCCTTATATGGGCAAATCGGTCTCCCTAGTGTAAGAAATGGTAAGAGTACATAAGATACAGAAAACTCAGTGATTGCAGTGTAAGGATAAGAATCTGCTTAAAGGGGAAAGGAGAAAAAAGAAAAAGGAAGAAAAAAGAAAAAATGTCTAAAATTATATAAACACACTTAGGATTATACAAACACACTTCTTGGGACAAAATAGTTAACATTCACAGGATTGGAACAATTGTGCATATTATTGTATGGTGATCAGAGGAACTCTTGAAGATCATTATGCAAAATAACCATCCTAGCTATGCTCCTACCAATTTGTTTTGAAGGCCTATATTGTCAGTGTCTGGGCTCTTTGCTGTCTTTTTCATTTCGTGATTTTCTAGAAATTTATTTTGGTTTGTCTTGGTTTTGTTTTTCCATCTAATATAAAAAGGAGAGGTATACATGTAGAGACTCATACATGTGTAGAGCTTCTAAAAAGTTTATGAGAATCGAAAATATAATGCATGATGAGATGAACAGCTACTTTGAAGAAAAAAGAGACACTAAGTTACCCAGTGCTGATTCCGGAGCATCGTAATGTGAAATCCAGCAATACTATTATCCTTTGTTCAGAGTGATTTTAGTGTTTTATTTTGTTTAATTTCAACACACATGAAGGGATGGACAGCTACTTTGAAGAGAATGAGAGACAATATGGCAGCCATTGTTGACTTCCCTATTGTCTGGTCTTAAAGACCTAAAACGCCTTCATCATCTTGTTCTGATCAGTTCTACACTATATTGTTTTGTATGAATTCATTGTATGTGAAGATGTGGACAACTATTTGGAAGAAAATGGAAGACAATGTGATAGACAGTGGAGATCTCTGGTTGTCTTGCTTGGAAATCTGTGTCTCTTACATTATGTTATGATCTGTTTTGTTCTATTTAATTTTACCCTCTTAAAAAAAACCAAAAATATCAATTTAAAGAGAGTGAAGCTGGTGGAATATACTGGATTTTCCAAGTGAGTCCTAACTGATGAGCAGAGTCTTAAAATTGGAAAACCTTTCCAAGCTTCTCCCAAGGGAGAAGTGACCACAGTAGCATAGTCTGACCTGTGTACTATTGCTTACTTTGAAGTTAGAAGTAGCTATGGAAAAAACTAGAAGAGGCAAGGACACAAATTATTTCCTAGAACCCCCAGGAGGAAAGCAACCCTGCCTACATCTTAATCTTAACCTGGTGAGACCAAGTCAGAATTCTGATTTGCAATACCATAATATACATTATTTTCACTACTTAACGACACCAAGTTTGTGGCAATTTTTATAGCAGTAATAGAAAATTAATAATAAGTTATGCAGAGATGGAAAGAAGGCTAAAAAGAAATTATAAATCCCTGAAGTAATATTTATAGGTTATTGGTTGTAAATATAAATGTGTATTAAATAAGAAGACATGCAAGATGATATATAAAATGCAAATTTGAAAACTATTACTAGGTATAATATAATTATATCCATATTATTAAACATTATTATTATATTATATAACCACGAAATTAGCCTATAAACTTGAGAGAAACAAGGGAATCTTTCTGTGCACTTAGCAGGAATAAACGCTCCCTTTTTTCTTGAGTAAAATTCAGATTTCTCAAGAAAAGCCTTTTCAGTATAGTTGATATATTTTAGAATTCCCCATACATTTATTGCCTATAATTATGCTCTTATATAATACATGACATTACATTACTATGTATTTTTATTAGTATCAAAAATACATTACAAGACACCAAAAGATTTTGAATTTTACCAATCAGAAGCTAAACAAACTTCACCCTGCCCCTAAATCCTTTGCTTCCAGATGTTTAAAGGACTAGGTCTTTCATATTGTTAGGAAGGCAGTAAGCTACACTGTAAAATGATCTGATTACAAACGAGGAAATCTGTAAAGTAGCAATAAATAAACTCTTCAACCACTGTGTTTGGTGAGGTTATCTCCTTGTAGAAGGCAGGACACATCATCAGATGCATGCATAATGAACACTTCAGTTTTGCCAAATAATGATTACACTAAAAGACACATCGCATTGGAAGCTCTCTCGCCACTTAGGTGATTTTGCTTCTTACGTTCTGGAAGTCCTCTTTCCTGAAGGTCTTTGGTTGTGCAATCATCATTACCTTGAGGTCATGAATGGTTTGAAAACGTTGACCTTTCACGGTCATTTTGACTTTGGGGAAGTCACAGGCATCACACAGGACTGGGTCCTGTGGTTAAGGTAGACAAGGACACACCATTGTATTTTTACGAGCCTGCCTTTCCTCTGGATGGCACTGGTCACCTATGTTCACTGTATTTTTGACCACAGTCGGTGAAGAGATCCATAGATTCAACCATCCATTCATCTATCCATTTGCCCATCCATCGCTCACTCATCCAATCAATTTATCCATCCAGGCAAACAGGGACAGACAAGAAGTGACTCCCAGAGCAGACCTCTTACGGCATCATGCCCAGATAAGTTGACAAGGTTCCTGCCTTCCAGGAGACTTAGTTTATCTGCTGTGTTGTCTGTCTGCTACTGTTACAGGCAACTAAGTTACATAAAAATATTCTAGGCAGTCAGACAGGGCTGGGCCCTCGAAGGAGCCAGTGCAGAAGATGAGATACCTTGCAACTGTGAGGGAGACACTTCCTGCTATGGGCCAGACCTCAAGAAAAAAGATCAAACAAGGACTGATTCCCTAAAGGACTGATATTCTAACCAGGTCTCCATCAGTCTGAGGAAGCCAGGGGTCACCATCCCAACTCCTGCAGGAAGGGTCACTGCTCTGTGTTCACGCCTGCTTGCTATGTGACTCGCTCCCCATTGGTCCCAGTTAATTAGTTTTACCTGAGCAATTAATCTTACTGATTGACCACGGTTCTGTCCCACTTCATGTCCATCTTGCGAGTTCCCATGTTTCCTGTGTCTTGGACATGTCTCATCTAATGGTTTTGCTCTACAAAACTCCCTAAAAAAGAGTCTTTGGCAACCTACTCAGGATCCCTTCTGTCTCTCTCTCTCACACAGAAACTGTTGTAGTCAGTGATTGTGCAGAGAACAATTAGAATCAGTACATGGAGTTTATAATATAATTTTTATAATGGTAACTAGGAGGTTATAACAAGAAAATTCTGGAAATCTGTCCACAACACCAGAGACATAGAATATTTAGTCAAGGGCCTGAATCCCACAGCAATGAGTCCAGATGAAAACCCAGAGCACATGATAATGCCTCCCATGAGTCCAAATGGAGGTCCAAAGCCCGCAAGAAGGACTCATACCAGTCTCTTTTATGGATCCGTGCCGGGAAGGCCCAAAGGTCAGAGGTGGAACCTAGAAAGTCCATGCCAGGGGGGTGAAGGAGCTGTGCTGGTGGGATGAGGGTTCTATGCTGGAGCTGAGAAGTCACACTCACAACAAAGACCAGGGCTGTCCTGAAAGGCACCACAGCCATCCTCAGCGACACAGAGGCCCCGAGCTCCTCCGACCACAAGCACAGTCAGGTACATGCCAGGAAGCAGCCTGAAGAGTTCATCCTGGAGACCAAGCAGCACACGTCTTCCCCTCCGGAGCCAGGCAGCAGTGCTTGATCTGAGGACAAGAGCTTCTCCAGGAGACATAAGGGCCCATAGGAAACCCACAGTGCCTCAGTGCCTTAACTAATTAACACATTAATGCCTTAACACCCTCCTTCTCCCTCTCCACCTGTCTATGCTGGCAACTTTCCTCAGGTGGAGCATCTCCGCTCAGTGCCATGCTGATGTAATCCAGCTGGCGTTAAGTTGACCACCAGTTCTTAATCCATAACAGAAGCTTTCTTTCTCTCCATAAATACATTCTGCTCTTAACCTTCGTTGTTCCTGAAATTCATTCTTTGATTTTAACGGACATCTAGTAGGCTGGCAGTTTCGTTCTCCTGTATCACTCCAATTCTGCATCCTGAAAATGCCTTCATGTGAAGCTCCTATTTTTGCACCACTGACCCTCGCTGCTGGATGCAGGCATTGTCCGGATCTTCATTCTCCTGTATCCCAACATAGGGTACTCTGACTGCTGGGAGCAGGATAATCTGGGGGGTGGGCATAAGAAAAAGGGGTTCATCTCTCTTCCCCCTAATTTCCACACGCCTTGGTGTCTCTCAATGTTGTGAAAGGGGCCACCAAGCTGGCCTTCAGGGCTTCAAAGAGCTTTTTTATTGATTTACTTAGTTTTAAAGTCTTTGGGTTGTCTTCCATGCGCGCCCCGCAGAATCACACCTGTCTCTCAGGAGGGAAATGTGGGGCTGCTCCTGACTTATTTTTCCATTTCTACCAATTAACTCTACAAATGTCAGCACTTGCAGGAAGCTGGTGGCATTTCTCGGTGCCATTTGACAGTTGAGCACTGCAACTGTTTTTATTCTCTCCGTTCTGTTTCGTTTGGTAATTTTTGTTAGGTTCTGTGGGCTTTGAGAAGCCAGAGCAGAGGGATACAGACCTGTTCTAAGGCGGTTTGGGAGCTCACTTGTTTTGATGGATTCTTTTTAGCCCAATTTGAGAGTCTCTGCGTTTCTGGTGGGTGTTTAACCTTTCTCTCTTCCAACAGAGTGGCAGATGCTTCTGCGTCCTTGCCTAATGAGTGATTTCAGGGTTTTCTTGTTGTTTCCTGTGGCTTTTTGTTGCTTCTTGTCTTTTGTTTCATGAGCATGTCTCTCTTGTTTATGTCATTTCCAAAGATGAGAAGGCAAGCTCTGCCTTGGAAAAAAATATGTCCATGTTTTTCTCAGTTTTTAAGGAGACTTTTGAAAACGTACTTCAAATCTTCAGGCAGAATTCTACAATGCACTCAAAGTGTTCAAGTATTGCATGTCATTATTTACTAATAACTCAATTTTGCAATATCAAAAATGTCCCTAGACACTTAACTTTCCCTATATCCAGTGAGATGAATGTGTCCTTTAGTGACTTGTATGTTTCTGGAAAAAATGGATTTTCAAATTACGTTATTGCTTTGTAAGATTTTGTCAAAATAATTCTACCACTTTTCTGTAACTCTTGTCATTTCATTTATTTTGCTAACCACATTTGAAACTTTTGAAAACATCATATACAGTAAACATACTCTAATAAAAAGATAAAATGAGAAAGACATTGGGTAAAAATTTAAGAATTCTTAACAAGGCAAAGCATTTTCTTAATCGCAGTGTAGAAATATTGGCAAATTGTGAAAAATATGTTACATGAATTAACATACCGGTAATAAGCCAGTGTGGGTGAATGGGAATTGTTTGATGTTTTTGCAGCTTTTGTATAAATCCACTACTTTGAAAAAAACAGTTTGTATGTATAATAAGCACTTTCAAAGTTTCCATTGCTTGCCATATTTCTCCCCTTTCATCTTGTACTATAATAATTCCATGAACAATTGACAATAATTTAGCGAAAAGACTCAAATCACTGAGTTGATTTGGCTGTACTTGAATCTTACTTATGTTTCTGCACTCTAAAATTCTTTCTGACCCACCATGAGTGCAGACAGGTTTTGCTTTTGCAAAAGGTATTTGGGTTGTACAGAATTTCTCGGCTTAAAAATCTGAGAACAGTTTTCCTTTGCTTTGACTTACAACAGACTTCTTGGCTGGAGGTAAGATTCTTTAGTTGCCAAGTTTCTACTTTAGAAGAAAGAAATGTATTTCAAACGCTTGCCTCTGTATGACGTTTCTGAGTACCACACGACTTTGGTTCCTTGTAGGTAGCTTGTATTCAGTCTTTCTTCTTGTCTGAATGCTTGAAGAGATTTTTTTTCACCCTCTCTGCTTAAAATTTAGAAAAAGAAGATTTCAGGATTGCCTCTTAGTGTGAGTGGGTCCTTTTGAGTCTTCAGGTTCTGCTGTGTTTTCCCGTTCTCTTTCTTTAAACAGATTCATGTTGGCTTTCATGCCTTTTCTTAAATCCCTGAATGGAAAGAGATTTATCTAGGCATGATTTGTGCCTACAAGCCAGATAAACAGCTTCTCTGTTGCTCTTTTCTCTATTCATTTGTGTGGAATGATGTTTAATACTCTTTTTTTTTTTACAGCCACCCCCACAGGGGTGTATTTCTTGGAACCAGCATGCATTGCTTCATGTGGTGCTGCAGCTTGCTACAAAGTGCTTCTTATCCCACTAGGAGATTTTTTCCTCCCCTTTAAACATCCTGGATTAAGGTGGTGACTCCCTGACTCACCAGGTTTCCAAATGCTATAGTGCTGACTTCCCACAGTTTACTCCATGTCCTACTTCCCAGATTCACCCCTCCTGATGTGATTGGTTCAACTGAATGACCTTTCCTCCAGGGCACCAGGGATTGGCTGTGGGAGGTGTGATCAACCAACCCTGAGAATGCTGCTTCTCACTGCCCTCCAATGAGGAGGCCGGCTTGTGTAAATATGACCTTTGCTCTCACCCAGCATGTTCCTAACCTGAGATGCCAATGTATCACTGTTGCTCTTCTCTCTAAATCAAAATGATCACGAAAGGTCAATGTTGTGAATGAATTCAAGACTTTGAAGCAACTATGACAATACCACTAAAGTTCCTCACAAAACAAGACATCCAGAACTACTCTACCAAGTGGAAAGAGTGATTGGACAAGTGTGTTTGCAGTTATGGTGAGGACACTGAGCAATGCAGCTGTTACTGTGATAATTTTTTTTCAAATCTGAAAATGCACTGTGTTCTTTTACCATCTCTCATATTTTGGAAGAGAGAAGACACTTTCAAGATGATCAAGGCTGAGCCATGTATCTGTGTTTACCTTTGCATGTATGTTCTCATATACTAAAATCTAGCTCTTGTAACTGGCTAGTTGCTGGATAGCCATGAAAGGTCGAAACTTCTCAATTTTTTCCTTTTTTTGCTGCAATGCACAAAGCATGTTAGAAAATAAGTCAATATCAATTTTTTTAAAAGAAAATTACAATGAAAAGCACATTACTATTAATCCTGCTCACCTAACCCTCTCCCCTGCTTGAGCACACTTACGCCGTGATCCTCTCCACTTTCTGAAGCAGTTCTGGCTGTCTGCTTTCCTGTCTTCAGTTGCATAGTTGTGGCTCTCTCAGTCACAGGAGTCATTGTGAAACATCTCCTTATCATAGTCATTTTGATTTTCAAAAGAGCCAGAGGTCACATGGTGCCATGTCTGATGAACAAGTTGGAGGAGGATACATCATGTTTTTATTGGACCAAAATTGCCATAAATATTTAATCCAAAAAGGATGATCAAAACTGATGGTGAATCTTTAAAATATCTACTGCAGTAGGAAAACTTTGGTTGTCATGAATCCTGCTCAGAATTGTACTCTAACATCCTGTCATTTTTGGCACTGTGTCTTTGACTACATGTTTCTTAAAAAAACATGTAAATGATCTTTCTTTTTGATCACCTATTGTGTATCCATGTAAGTTACGCTTCAGTGTATATCTGGAGAGTTTCACAGCACTTATGCAGAACCCTGAAAGTTTATTTACCATGTATATCTATGTGAGTTTATGTTACTATCGTATCTATTTATATTTTCTACCTCCCATTAAGTAAGAGCATTCCCTCCTAACTGATATTCTGGTCAAAGGAAAGAGGGCTTTGGGAATGACCAAATTCAGGACAATCCTAGATAGTGAGATGTTAAATGTATCCATAAAAATTCAATTACATGTATTACTTTTGTAAAAATGGAGTTGGCATTCATTTTAAATGGAGTATCCACTTCGTGCAGGTATATATCAAGTTGCACGTAAATGGTATATTGATATTGCATCCATTGTGAAACATTTTAAATAAAACTATTATTTGATAATGTATTATCAAATTTAAAAGCTAGAGGTCTATTTACAGGAAAGTTCAGTTTCATGAGATAAAGAAGACCATATAGGTACCGGTAAAGGCAACAGCATACACAGCAACTATAACAGTTGCAAATGCAAATGCAAATGCAAATGCAAATGCAAATGCAAATGCAAATATCCTGGGCATTGCTATGCATTCTGGACTAGGTCACTGGCAGCATGACCTTGAAAGGGATCCTGGGACAGTGGTCACTTCCTCTCTCCTTTCTGTCTCAGCTCTCCCCCACCTCACACTCCCACCATAATGTTCTCCCCCAGCACAGCACAAAGGCAATGTGTCCAAGCCACCATGAAACGTTACTCTTTGGTTGCTCTTAGCACGAACTTAGAACATGATTTCTCTGAAACCGTGAGCCTAAGGCACCATTTCTGATTGTAAATTTGATGACCCAAATAACACAGAGGCCAGTGTATTACATTAATACAAATATACACATCCTTGTGCATAGTTGTGCATAGTGCTGTGAATTCTCCAGGTATACATTTAAGTCTTTTGCCAATAGCTGTCAAGTTATTTCAGCTGCCTGCTCTCCAAATGCCACGCAGAAGATAGTGGCTTTGGATATGGCCAGGGGCACCTACAGACTCCACAGATAGACATGATTATCTGATGCAAGAAAAACTTCTCTTAAGAAAAGGCAGGGTCCACAGAATACTCTGTCATGAATGCGAAAACTGATTATAGGGGAAGAGGAATTCCTTTTTTGGTTTTGTTTTGCCTTGCTTTTCAATGCCACGGATCTGTGAAGACCTGTTTCCAAGCATCACTTTGAGCGAAGGCACTTTTCTGTTGCCTTCTTCTCCGTACAGAGCTAAAAAGGGGAGAATTCTTTTGGTAACTCATCAATCTCTATAGTGAATGTTGTATGTGATGGTCCAAATTCTTCTCTCCAAGAACTGTTTTTGTATTCTGGGAAAGAAAAGAGAGCACAGAAGTTACTACATGCGGAATCGTACTGTGACTTTTTGGTTGAGTGATATTTTAACATTCAGAATACATCAGGCATGGTGGTTTCCCACCTGTAACCCCAGCTTTTCAGCAGGCTGAGGCAGGGAAATTGCAAGTTGCAGCCCAGCCTGGGCAGCACAGGAACACTCTTTTTGTCTCAAAACAAAAAAGAGGACCAGAGATGTAGCTCACTGGTAGAGGATTTGCCTGGCATATGCAAGGCACTGAATTCACTGAGTTCAGTACCCAGTGCATGCAAAAATCAAGATACAAAATGTGTCTGTGTGTGCATGTAAGACATTACTGATTCAAGGTGACAGAACAAATAATTATGACTCGGTCACAGAAAGGAATGTTATGATTTTGATTATTGGATGAAAGACCATGTCTTTGAATTGTTAATTTGTTAATTGTTAATTTGTCAATCTCACCCCAAACTCTTCCATTCTGCACTGTATTGATGAGATTATCATTCATCATCCAAAATTTTGGGGGTCAGAGGACATTTTTCCAAACATTTCCAGTCACCTGTATCTTTTTTTTTCTGGAAGGTATTTCCTAGCAAGCTCAAGAAATAGCAAAGAGAAAATTTCCTTTAGTATACCTCACTTTTTAGTAGTTTTTGTACAATTTTGGAGTTATTATTGCTAACCGTCATTCATATTATTATGAGCAACATTTTCAGATGATATGAAAACAGGCTCAATATAAAATTGAGGATTTGAACATATTTGCAAGGTGGTTCAATACAATTAAAATGTACACCAGAACTTGTGCAAATCCAAAAGTGTGTGATATTTTTTTCACCTCATAAAATGAATATCATATTTTATCTGCTTCAGGTAACAGACTGGAAGCAGCAAAGACAGAAAGCAAATACTTGATTGTTCTTATATGCTAGTTTTATTCTGGTTTGTTCCCAAGACATTCACTGTATCAATACCCAAGCCCATTGTAGATAATCAATAAGAATATTGATGTTGATGGTTTATGTTTCTGTTTTCTTTTATGCAATGGAGACGATTGACTGATATGGTGGTGGTATGTGTGTTTTTTTTTTTTTTTTTAATTTTAAAGAGATTAAGACAAAAGAGGACCTAACAAAGCAGATCACAACTGAACAATGTAAGCAACACAGTATTTCACCAGAAGGCAACCTGATATTAACAGTAGCTATCATAATGTCTCTTTCTTTGAAATAGTTGAGCATACTTTCATACACAATAGTATCAAACATAACAAAATAGTATAAAACCATTCAAGAAGATGAAAGTATTACAGGGCATTCAGAACCAAAGAACAGAAAATGAACAATGGCTACTATATTATCTCATTTTCTATTAAAATTTGTTTATACTATCATACATAATGCGACCTGATAAGATACAACATGATAGAACCAATGGAAACAGAAGAACAAAAGCATGGTAGGACTTAAAACAAGATGGTATTAAATCAGCCCTGGCTATTATAATGTCTTGCTTTCTTCAAAATAGCTGTTTATCACACATAATAAAATAAAACACACCAGGATAAACCCATTCCAACTTACGAATGCAATCATTATAAGGCTTCAAAATAATGTAATGGGGAATCATGATTACCATAAACTCTTATGTACTCTCACTATTTCTTACACTAGGGAAACTATATGGTATTTATACACGTGAGTTTGATTTATTTTGCTTATGAGTATGGTCTCAAGTTGCATCCATTTATTTATAAATATCTCAATGTGATCTTTCTTTATAGCTGAGTAGGTGGTGTATGTTTTGAATACATGAAAATTCCTGTAGAGAAAATGGACTGTCTACAGGGTTTGTTCTATGGCCTTAATCAGCTTTAGAAGCCAGGTATGTGTTTTAATCCATTCAGTTTAAGTTGGAAGCTATAGCTTGTCGCTGAGGGTGGCTGTGGTTCACTTTCGGGGAGCTCTGGTCCTTACATTGAGCATCACTTCCTGGCTCTGGAGGGGAAGATGTGTGCTGTTTAATCTCCAGGAGAAGTTGTCACACTGGCTTCCTGGCATGTACTCGACTGTTCTGATTGTTGGACGAACTCAGGACTTCATTGTCACTGAGGATGGCTGTGGTACTTTTCAGGGCAGCCCTGGTCCTTGTTTTGAGCTTCATTTCCTGTCTCCAGTGCAGAACCCTCAAGCTGCTGGCATCTGTACCAATGCACTGAATCTGAACCTCAAGCTTTGCCTGCCCCATTACAATGGGAGTCAGCTTGCGACTGGAAACAGACAGTGGTACTGAAAATAACACTCCCCAGGTGATTAGAAATGTAAGATCCTCTTTGCAGACCCAGCTTAGCTCTGCGCAGAGCAGCTCAGCATGTACACATCAGGCTGCAGGCATTTGCAAGAAGAACTGAAGGGATTTGAAAAGACACCATGCGGGCTGTGTGCTGGGGAGATGCAGGAGTTCCTTTGAGCCTTCAAAACCCCAACGATGACAGAGAGCAAAGCGTCCTCAGCCCGAGCCATGGAGCTCACTCAGAATGAAAATTCTGTAGGGTTCCAGGATAAAGAAGGAGGACAGGAGTGCTGTGGTCGGACAGAGGGGTCCTCAGTGTGGCCCGCCAGGCAGTGGGAACCGCTATGCTGAGTTGACACTTGTGGATGTTCTTTCTCTTCCTCTCTCCCTCTCTCCCTCCTTCCTTCCTTCCTTCCTTCCTTCCTTCCTTCCTTCCTTCCTTCCTTCCTTCTTTCCTTCCCTCCCTCCTTTCTTTTCTTCTGAGCTGACCAGGGAACCCAGGCTGCATCCATAACTTTTTACTTTCTTTCAATTCTGCACAAGGTTGTTTTACTTAAGTGACGGCGTGGACTTGATACATATCCATTATCAGTGCCTCAAAACGCAAACAGCTTTCAAAGTTAGCAGCTGTTTCTGCAAGGACAAAAATACACGTTTATTATACAATATACAATAATAAAATTTGTCCGGATTTAGTGTATAATGCCAAAGCATTTCAGACAAAGCATTTGGTCAAATATATATTACAGATTAATGGCATATAATAAAATGGCATCTATTCTCTCTTTAAATAATACACCGTAATACCTTCTAGCAGTAGTTTTTAAACAGAACTGCCCCTCTTTTATAATGGTTTTGCAAATCGGTTTTTGTTCCATCCATACTCATCACAAAAACGAACACCACTGTGACATTTAACAAGTAACAAATTCCACTCTGTGTGCCGTGAAAAGTCCCCACACCTCACTGGTAATCTTTATGGAGAATCAGATTTTAGAATATTTAAGAGGGATTAGTCACTGGTCCTTATCTTTAGACAAGTTCTCCCTACATCACTAAACTGCTCAGATTGGGACTGAATTTACAATTTTCCTGTCTCGGCCTTCCAGAGGGCAGAGGGCCACCAAGCCTGGCCTGCTTATGGATTTATGTGTAAAACAGTCTGAATTTTTGGGAGCAACTAATATGGAATTACCTAACATTAAAAAAAATAGAGGCACTTGGGGTAAATGAAGAGAGAAAATCCTCCTGGTAGCCGCTGGGGAATAAGTTGTCAGGAGAGTTACAGACAAATATCCAAATGGAGTCCATTATGGATTAAAAACTGGTGGCCAGCTTCACACCAGCTGAACTTAATCAGCATGGTGCTGAGCATAAATGGCCCACCTGGGGACGGTTGCCAGCATAAATAGAGATGTGGAGAAGGAAGAGCATAGCATCACGGGTTCTCCTAAGTGTGGCTGCTTTAGGGAGCTATAGGTTCTCCTGGAGGAGTTTGGGGAGCTTCTTCCTTGATACAAACGTGGCTGCTGTCATTGGAGGAGCTCGAGACCTTGTCACTGAGAGGGGCTGTGGTTCACTTGGCGGGAGCTTTGGTCCTTACTTTGAGCATCATTTCCTGGCTCTGGAGGGAAAGATGTGAGCTATTTAATCTCCAGGAGAAGCTTGTCACGCTGGCTTTCTGATATGAACACAGCTGTTCTTGTTGTTGGAGGAGCTCAGGACCTCACTGTCACAGAGGATAGCTGTGATATATTTTGGGGGCGTTCTAGTCCTTATTTTGAACATAGCTTCCTGGCTCCAGTGTGGAACCCTCAGCCTGCTCCTTCTTCCCGCTGGCATAGACTTTGTATCTTCCATCATCATGGGGGCTTCTGAGCACAGATCTGTGAAACAGACTTGCATAGTCATTGTTGTGGGTTCTAGGCCTCCAGCTGGACTCATGTAGGCCATTACTGTAGGCTCCAGGCCCTCACTTGAATTCTCTAGGTCTTTAGTGCTGTGGACAGATTTCCTGCACTTTCCTGTATCTAACTCTGGGTGACCATCATAAAATAATACTATAAATTCTGTTCCCTGTATGTAATCTTTCTCCTAGCAACCCCTGACTACAACAGAGACTGAGTATGAAGCAATGCATGCATGCACCTTGTGTCTGAGAGACTGTTTAGTGAAGACTGAATAGAATATTTTATTCATTCTGTGCCATGCTCCACTTTAGTAGACGTGCAACCGCATGATGGCCCCCGCACCTGCCTCAAAGAAAGTGCCACCAAGTCTAGCATATGACTTTCCATTCATGTCTTTGAGTTGTTCCTGTGTCCAAAGTGACTTGGCTAAGCCCTGATGACTGTGACTCTTTGCAAGCCAGGCGAGCCCTCTGCTTTATGCTGAATCTGCAGGATACATAGCAAAAATCACCCTCAAACATATCTACCATGGCCTGATTGCTGACCCAATACCAGGGGGGTGGTAGTGTAGAGATCACAAGAGGTTATGGACAGGCTGCTGCAAAAATCCAGGAGACTATTAGGTCACCACTGCTGGGTTGCACAAGGCTGCCTTTGTCTGACTCCCAGATTTTTTGTGGGTTTAAAAGAGAGAGAGATGAGAGTACTGTTTTTGGCTCAGCATGGTCCTCGCTTTAGTAGAAATGGAAAGCAAGCTGCAAGTTTGCAGGAGGAAAGCTTTAATGGGTAGTTAGAAGGAAAATGGGGCAAGACTCCTGCTTGGGTCGGACGGAGCACAGTGTGACGAAAGGGTCCAGAGCTGGAAGGCCCAGCTGTGAGGATGAGAGACCAGCTTTGCAGGATTAGCTGGCGGGCTGGGGTCAGGTTCATCTCTGTCTCGGGGATCCTCATGGCTGAGGGATGCTTCTGGTCCCAGAAAAAGACTGTCTCCTCTGTGCCTCCATCTTTCCTGGCATGCAGGTGACCCCAGGACAGTAAGGGGAGACCTTTGGTTGGAGCTGACCATCCCTGTAAACTTCAAGTCTTGATGGTGTGGGCAGTGAAGGTGGATGAGATCACATACCAGCCACCTCTGCCCGGGCAGCTCCTAGATAGACGCTCTCTAATGGACCACAGATCCCAAGAGTCATGGAACGAAGGCCACAAAGTGCAGGTCAAGCTTTACTGCTCTGTTAATTATTTTTTTTGGTATCTGTTGGCCCATATGTAAAGCAAAAGCTTTTAAACCCTTGGCTATCCAAGAAGAAAACATAACTCAAATTTTTTAAAATTAGTGCAAGTTTGTGACATGTAACGATTGTATCCATTGTGCGGATTTGGAATATGTACATATCACATTTTATTCCCCTTAATGTTGCCTTTGACTCTCCACCCTCCTCTTCCTTTTCTAGATCTCCTTCTAACTTGTAAAAGATCTATCTCCTTGTTTCTCATTACCCATCCATTTATTTTGCTTTTTAAACTACTTATACGTTGGGTTTCTTCCTGAGGAGAAACATGTGCTAGTCAAGCTTCTGGGTCTGATTCATTGATCTCACTAAGCGTGATGGTCTCGGGGTGCCTCTGTATTCCTACCAAGGACCCACATTTATCCTTCTTCATTTTCTTTTAATCTATTGCTTATTGTCACCTTCAGAGTAGCTGATCAGATTACAAGATTTAGGCACAAAAACTGTCAATCAATCAATGAGAACACAAAGTGTTCCTTTTGATGAACAGAGGTACTGTAGTGACCTATCTTGTGTGTGTATATGTTTCTCTTTCTCCCATCCCAATTGTTTTTTTCCTTTTGAACAATTTCTTTCCTTTTCATTTGCACAATATCTACTGTACATTTTGCATCTTATTTCCTCTTCCAGTATTTTTTTTAGCACACCCTGGCATGTATACACTACATCGTCCTTCTCTTTTGTCTGTTGACTGAAACACTGGTGCGGATGACTGAATCCAGACCTTTCTCTCACCATGCACTAAAACATGGATCAAAAGACCCAGATAGTGAAACACAGTGTCCTGGATGGTAAAACAGGCAAGATCCTTCAAGATGCAGGCATAGCATTGTGGTTTGACTATTATCTTCTTTTGAAGTCCTGTAAGCTCTCCAGTGTAGGTTTTATTGGTCTTGTTCTGTTCTATTTTGTACAATTCTATTATATCTAATGATACAGGTAACTTTTTAAGATAGCAAGAGGCACAATGGTAACCATTGTTGATCACCTGATATTCTGTTTTTGCATCATGTACTATGTCCATCCTTCTGTTCTAACTGACTCTGTTTTGTTTTGTCACGTTTGGTTTTATTCTGTTCCAAAAAAAAAAAAAAAAAAAAAACAAAACTAATAAGAACTGTGGGAGTAATAAAACCCAAAAAGTGTAATTGTTATTGTAAAAAAGAGAGGAAAGGAAGGTGGCCTAAGGGACATAACTGCATGTATATTTGAGTGTGTAGGATGGAAAACCATATTACTGAGTTTTTGTTGGATCGTTGAACAGAACTGTCTGCAATCTCACTGTATGAATGTCCACTTTGTGTGCTTTAATTTTGTAATTTGGACAACTGTTTCTAAGATGACAATGTGTAATCTATTAAATAGTGATTTCTTACTGTATTTTTTTAATGAAATTCTGTATTACTTGTACCCTTTTACTGCTTTTTTTTTTCTTTAAATAAAAAAAAAAAAAAAAAAAAAAGATGCAGGCATAGGCCAGGCCTTGCTGAAGAAGCACTTGAACAAGAAATAGTCAAACAAACAAACAAACAAACAAAAACAAGTGAGATCATATCAAATTATGATGTGTCTATACAAAGGAAACAACTAACTGAGAAAAGAAACGCCCTACAGAATGGGAAAGAGCTGTGCCTATTATTCCTCATCGAAATTGTGCATTTAATGCATAGCACGAGAGGGTCTGAGGTCCTGCTGTCGCCACCCCTGCTGTGGTCCTGGACCATGCCATGGTCCGGGCAGTGCGATTGTTTGTCTTCCCCTTTCATTGGGCAGTGGAGGAGGCAATTGGGGACATTTCCTGTGGATGGATGCCTCAGATTTTCCTTCCAAGAATTTACCAAGAGAAGCAGGGAGCTCTTCATTAGGGAAAGAAGTCAGTCTTCTGTGGATCAGTGACATTCTTTCCAGGATCCAGGAGACCACCTTTGGTCTTTTCCTGAGTTTTCCCCTCAAGTTCCCTTTGTTTTCCACGTACTATTTCACTTATGATTTTTTTTCCTTGTGTTTTTGAGGCAGAGTTTCGCTATGCAGCTCAAGCTGGCTTTGAGCTCACTTTGCAACCCAGGCTGGTCTCGAACTTGTAACAATCCTCCTGCCTCGGCCTCTCCAGTGCTAGCATGACAGGCGTGCACCACCACGCCTGGCTTATTTCACTTACGAATGATCAGTGAGGGCCACTATAAAATCTCTCACCACGTGGTCATGATGCAGCTTTAGTATTTATATCCTTATGCTGAGAACCGCTTCTTAAGAACAGAGGATTCTGCTTCAGACTGTAGAATTCTACAGTCTGAAGCTGCCTGCTCCTTGGATGAAGCCCAGCTTTCACACACTGTCATGTTGATTCTCAGGCAGAACCAAAAACCCTCTCCGACTCTTAATGTTTACCAGAAGCTAAATTCTTTCACACATAAAATATTGCTTTAAAAGTTTTTTCCAGTAACGTCTTTCTTAGCTTTCCTGTTGAAGGAATCACTTAAAAGCTAAGATAGTTATGCTAGTGATTTCTTTCAGTTCATCGGAAAAAAAGAGTTTGTGTTTATGTCGTTGGATCAGTGTTGCGTGCTTTTATCTGATAATCTGAGCCAGTATTTTTTAAAATTTTATTTAAGGAGAAAAAGAGAAAAAAAAAAAAGCAGAAAAAGGGTACAAGTTATACAGAATTTCAGAAAAAAAAATAAACAGTAGGAAATCACTAGTTAATGGATTACATATTGTCATCTTAAAAATACTTGGTCAAGTTACAAAACTAAAGCTTATATAGTGGACATTCAAACAGTGAGACCAAACAGTTCTGTTCAATGATCCAACAAAACTCAGTAATATCATTGTCTACCTTATACACTTAAATATACATGCAGTTATATCGTTTAGAGCACTTTCTTTTCCTCTCTTTTGTACAATGACTATTACACAGTTTGGGCTTTATTTGAGCCAGTATTTTGAAGACAACAATATGCAATATAATAACTATTGTTAGTTGCCTATCATCTTGCTTTGAAATTCTGTATCATCATTTTTACTGGTTTTTTTTTTTTTTCTCTTTAAAAAATAAATAAGTAAAAGCTATGTACCTCTCCTGATCTGCTCTCCCCACCTCCACCATGCTGGGATCCAGAACTTCAGAATCTACCCAGGAGTCCTGGTATCCCACGCCTGGCTGTCTCCAGTGAGCATTTGCATGACAATGGAAAAGTACACCTCCTTCTGTTTTAAAAGAAGGGATCACTGTCACTTGCATAGCACTGAAGCCTTGGAGAGCCTGACAAATTTGTCAGGATGGCTTCTCTTCACCGCCTAGCAAGAGGAGGTTTTGCAGAATTACCTTTCTGACTTCATGGGTGCTTCTGCTCCACCTGCTTAGCTGAGATGCCTCCTTCCGGGAGCTCTGATTTTGCATATTTGAGCTCCCCGGCTGGCACTCACCCCTGTCAGAGCTTCTCCTGGGGCTGGGTGCTGCTTTTAGAACATGGAAGCTAATATCAAATAAGTTTAATAACCCAACCCAAAAGTCAGGACTTAGATTGAACAGACACTTCTCAGATGAAGACTTTCAAAAAGAAATACACTCAAAAAGCACTCAACATCACAGTCATTCAAGAACGGACAGCTATTTTGAAGAAAATGAGAAACACTATGGTAGCCGTTGTTTAATTCCTGTTATGGAATGTCTTGTTGTGGAGTCCTGTATCACTTGCATTGTTCTGTTCTGATTTGCTTTATTCTGTTTTACATTGTTTTATTCTCTTTACAATAAATACAAAAAGAAAAATTCTAGAAATAAACAATGCCTAAGATTTACTACAAATAAAACAACACTGAGATTTCATCTCACCCCAGAAAGAATGGCTATCATCAAGAAATCAACCAATATCAAGTGCTACAGGGGCTGTGGGAAAAGTGAACTCTTCTTTACCATGAGGGGAGTATAGATTGGTGCAGCCACTGTGGAAATCAATGTGAAGATTCCTCAAAAAACTAGGATTAGTGGTCCTAATCAAGTCAGCTATTTTACTTCTAGATATCTTGCTAAAAGAGCTAAAAGCATCATACCACAATGATATATGCACATCTATGTTTACAGTAGCACAATTTGTAATTGCCAAATGTGGGACACGCCCTAGATGCTCATCAGTGGATGAACAGATAAAGGAAATGTCTTTTACACACAGTGGAATACTACTCTGCCATAAAGAAGGATAAAACTGAGATATTTCTCAGTAAAGGGATAAACCTTCCCAACATACTTGTACGTGAAATAAATACTACATTCCTATTAGTTTCTCTTGTGTGAGAAACCCAAAGGATAAATAAAGACCAAAATGTATGATAGATATTGGCAATGTGGAAGAAAATGTTCAAAGGGTAAAAGATAAAAAAAAGAATGGAGAAAAACAACGGAAACAAAATTGTGTAAAAGGGGAGGGGGAGAAGGATTAAAGGAAAGTGAGGAAAATGACAAAAAAAACATTAAGATACAATTCTTACAGAAACAAATTCCCTAGGAGTATGATTATTATGATTAGTATGATTATTATGAGTATGATTATTATGCATCTCAACAGTGTACCAATAAGATTTATTTATTTATTCATTTGGGGGGTTCTACGCAGTTCAACCTGGTCTGAAACTCACTGTGTAGCCCAGGCTGACCTCGAGCTCCTAGGAATCCTCCTGCCTCAGCCTCTCGAGTGCTGGGATTACAGGCGTGCACCACCACGCCTGGCTCTAAATTAGTTTAGATAAAAGAAAACCAAAGCTTGATTATTAGGTGACAGGTCATGGGACGCTGGTTCTAATTTCAATATTCTTTTGCATTCATACATACAGCTTGTGTGCATTCATGTGATTCCCAGTGTTGGCTCCTTACAGGCACCCGGAGTGCATCAATCTTACCCTCTGACCTTTCTGTCCCAGTTCCTGTCATCTCTGTTCTGTTCCCAACTGACTTCAGGAGCAGTGGGTCCTTGATTCTGCCTGATTCTGCTTTCTCACCAAGGAATGTCTTCCCACGCCATTGTCTTTGCTCATATGTCCAGAGCCTGCCTCTCCATGGTTCCACAAGTTGCAAAAGCCTTCAGGCAAAACATGATCATGGGGTCGGTGAGGAAAGATGAATTTTACCCAGACATCCCATCAGGAGGGCAGCCCAATGTTGCAGACGGCATTGGGGGAAATTAATAATGGTTTTGTAACTACCTAAGTCGGGGATCCAACATCTGACCCCTGAGCTCAGGGCTGTCTTGGGTCTCCTTCTTTGTACCTACGTTTTTCCTGATTTTGTCTTCTCTAGTCCATCCTCTAGGTAGGCGACAGCTCATTCAGGTGCTACACATCTTACTGGGGCCACCACCACCTCTTTGGCATCACTGTGGAAATTCACAGGTCTACTTTTAAACGTTGCCTACAAAGGACAATGCTTAAGACACCTATATTTTTTTAAATCTAAAATCAGCTATGCTAGTTATCCAAAACTCAGAGGCAGCCCCAAGACAAAGCATAAAATGACCCACGACACATGGACTGGGCAGATCCTTATTGCTGTGACTGAGTACCTGAGAAAAACAACCAGAAAGGGGAATTCACAGTTCAATGGACGGCAAGCTCCTGCTCCTTAGATCTCTGGGAAGGCAGAAATACCACGGATGAAAGCTCCTTACTTCATGACAGCTGAGAAGTAGAGAGAGAAGAAGAGAGTCAGAAATAGCCAGAGAGGAAAGGACCAGGCATAAACTATTTACTCCTCAAAGGATACTTCTTGTGACCTCTGCCTCCACATTGGCCCATCTGCCTCATTGCCTGGTCAGCTATGAGCTCAACAATGAACCATTAATGAGGTCACTGCCTCTATGATCCAATCACAGCTCTGAGCACTGATCAAGCCTTGAGTACCTTGAGCCTGCAGTTGAACACTTCTTATTAAAGACACATAGCACACAAGGTAGATGACTAGACATCAACCTCTGTTAGCTCATCCAAGAGAACAGTTTGTGCTGTCATTGACTATTTTGGTGCCTAGCTTTTGTAACCTGAACACCTACTTCTAAGATAACAGTGAGCAGTATATTAACTAGTGTTAATTTCCTACTGTTTTTTTGAAATTCTGTACCATTTCTATCTTTTATTTTGTTTTGCTTTTTTAAAATAAAATTTAAAAAAATATACAACACCCTGAATACGATCCTCATTGAAATCTGTCTTGGTTACTTTTTACTGATTGCTGAGACAAAATACCTGATGCCCAAAGTTGGAAAGGAAAAGTTTATTTCTTACAGTTTGTGGAGGTTTCAACCCACACTCAGTTGGCTCCAAGGCAGGGTGGCATGGCAGGGCTGCAGTTTATGGCAGCTGCAAACAGCAAGAGAGAGACACGCCTTCTTCCTGCCATTACATCACATCCTGGCTCCACCCCTTTGTGGGTGGAGCACTGACACCACCAATCCAAGCTCTAGACAATGAACCAATCACAAATGCACAATGCAAACACTGACATAGACCATGACAACATCACTATTACATTTAGCTGGTAAGTGGAAAACCATTTCTAGCTCTCTGACCCCAGAGCCTAATTATTTTCTAAGAAAACATGAACATTTTTCCCATCAAGGTTTTTTTTTAAATAAGGAGTCTAAGTATTGCATAAAGTGATGGGAGATTGAATTTTGTTTCGTTGAGTTTTAGATGTGAAGCATCCTTTAGGAAAATCCCATCAGCGACACAAATTCTACTGACTGTGTTGGAGGCTGCTTAACATGTGGCGGGGTTTCCAAACAGGGCTATGTTTGCTGGCACTGTCATGACCTCATTGGTGTGGCGGCTTAAGAAGCACCTATGATGCCACATTTGCCAAGGAGTTCACTCACAGCTTCCTGTGGAGATAAGGTCCTTTCTCCCCCTGGTCACTCTTTAGTAAGGCTTGGTGTGTTGACTCCAGATTTATCTGAAATTATTCCCTTTCATTTCCTCTCTTCCCATGTGGATAAATCTTGTCTGTTCTTCTCCATCTGAAAACTATTTTATTCTCTGGTTCTGACTATATCCTGCCTTTTTTTCTTTTGTAATACCCTGTATTTTCATTAAGGAATATCTAACCTCCTTCCAAATCAAATTTCTTCACTTGCAGGAAGAATGACCATTTCTGTCTCATAATATTTTTTTGATTGCATCAAATTATGCAAACATCTGTCCTTGTGAATATAATACATTTGTATTTTTGCAATACAGATTATGGAAAGTTGAGCTTTTGTACCCACTGATTCTTTTTTATTATTACTATTTAAAAAAAAAATTTTTTTTTTTGAGACAGAGTCTCACTAAGTTGCCCGGGTTGGGCTTGAACTTGAGATCCTCCTGATTCAATTTCCCAGTGGGCTGGGATTATAACAGTGCACCACCACCTCTGGCTTACATATGGTTTTCCTAGAGATACTCTCCTTGGTTTCACCCTTTTGTCATGGCTAGGGCATTATAGGGCAGTAGTTTCTAACATACGTTGATGCTATTTGAAGCTATTAAAAATGGCACTACCTTTGTTACATTAGAATGAGGAATACTGAAACATATTGGTTATGACGAGACTGAGAACCTCTGGGGAAAAATGAGAAGAAGCTTGAGAGGAACAGCTCCTCAATCAAGCCTCCACCACTGAGACAATCATATCTTGAATGCATGCCAAGATCTTAGTTGACCAACTTACAAAAATTGAAAACACAGTCTCCTAAAAAAACCAAACAAGATACCCAAGTTTAAACATCCCATGTGTTCTCTTAAACGAGAAGCCAAAAATATCAAAGAAGTACAAAGTACAAGACAAACAATAGGAAATAGGAAGACTGATCTTTGAAAACAAGAAGATGGAGGGGCAAAGAAAGAGAAAACAGAGTTAAAAAGAATTAAGATGACTGGGGATTTAGCTCAGCGGCATAAGCACTTATCTGGCTGGAGCATGTGAGGTCCTGAGTTCATTCCCTGGTGCCAAAAAAAATGAATTAAGATATGTGTATCTTAAAGTCCCCAAGGGGAATGTGATCATTATCTGCTGCAGAAGTGGACTAGTAAAAAAAAATAAAATTGGAAAGAAGAAAGATTTCATCCTACAACTAGGCAAAGAGCAGCACATAGGCGTTTGGGACTGGTTTGGTCACATTCTGTGATGTCACTGGCATATCCTGTAGTCTCAGCTCTTTTCCTGTCTTTGTTGCCAAAGACAGGCATGGAGCTAGTGGATGTCTTCTATATCATCCCTGCCTCGGGGAAGTGTAGTTCTTATCTGACGACTGATTTCCAGGTGGATCCTTTCCATGAAACCGTATTCTCCTTTGGGTTATCCTCACATCCTTGAACTTCAGTTCCTAGGGAAGGCACACTACTTATGTCTTATTTACTTTTTACTGGTCGCTGAGACAAAATACCTCATGCTCAAGTTTGGAAAGGTACAGTTTTTGGAGGTTTCAGTCCATACTCACTTGGCTCTAAGGCAGGATTGCATGGCAGGGTTGCAGTTCATGGCGGCTGCAAACCTCAAGGCAGACACCAGCAAGAGATAGAGACATACCTTCTTCCTGCCATTACATCACATCCTGGCTCCACCCCTTTGTGGGTGGAGCACTGACACCATCAATCCAAACACTAGACAATGAACCAATCACAAATGCACAATGCAAACACATGGGGCTTGGGGGCCACAGACATAAACGATGACCACTTAAATCTCACATCCGTCCCAAGGATAGTTGAAATCATGTTAATACTGTAACCTCTTTCAATCACTTCACTGATTCTGATAAACTGGGAGAGCCCTTGACTAAAATGACGAACATGGACCTTCTTGGAAGCCACTGTAGGTATCAACAATTATGGAACAGAATTATCTCAAGGGAAGCTTGGCTTGATCTCCCTTACCTGTGCATCAAACTCAGACCAGAAATATGCTACATAAAAAGGGTGATTTCCTGGAGGCACGTATTACAACTGCAGAATGAAATTTACATTCCTGCGGGGTTTAATTTTGTATTTATGAAATTTTTACAGGTTTCTTATTAGAGGACGATGCCTAAAGTTTTGCCGAGATGTAAAAAAAAAATGTTTTATAGTAAGTGGATGGATCTGCTGAGATTAAAAAGATGTGAGAGAGGAGAGAAAGAGAAAATGGATGAAATGTAGTGAGACAAGACTAAAATATCCAGGCATTAATCATACACCCTGCGTTAGGCACTTTGGTATTATTTTATTTAATGCCTATGAAACTGCATGATAGGAATCAGTATCTCCTCTGCTAATAAATTGTCTTGTCTCTGTCTCTGTCTCTGTCTCTGTCTCTCTCTCTCTCTCTCTCTCTCTATATATATATATATATATATATATGGATTTCCTTTTCCTATGTGGATTGGCTAGCATCATGGTGGCTATGCACTTCATGAGCACAATTTCCATAGTTCAATTTAGTTCATTTTGCTTGTCTCTCCTCATGAACAAATGCTTCCCAGGATCTATAATAGCAATGCATATATTTTCATCTATCTGCATATGGCGAATGGAAATTCCAGCCAATTGGAGTATCGCTTTGAATATCTGTTCTCATGTATAGAGATGAGGGTAGGGACTTCACACAATAAAAGTGAGAGCCCACCTGAGAGGACACCTTTAATCTCTGCAGAGGCAGCTGGTCTTTTTCCAGGAGAGGGGCTGACTTGCGGTAGTGACCCCACCAGAGAGCTATCCGGTGTTGTCAGGTAGCAAGCTGGCTCTCACCCACCTGCACCAAGTTCACAGCCTTCAAAAATACACTTGTCTGGTTTGACTATTGTCTCCTTTGGAAGTCCTGTAATGTTTACAATGTCTAAGTTTTATTGGTCTTGTTCTCTACTGTTTTGTCCAACTTTATAATATCTAATGAGATAGACAAATCTTTTTAAGGAAACAAGAGACAACTTTGATAACTATTGTTAATAACCGTATACTCTGTTCTACATCATGTGCTAAGTCTATCCTTGGTTTTCACTGACAGCTTTGTTCTGCCATATTTGACTTTATTCTCCTCCCCCCAAAAGTAATAAGAACTAAGGAGTAATAAAATCTAAAATGTGTAAATTTTGTTGTAAAAAGAGAGGAAGGGGAAAAAAGAGCTCTAACGGATATAACAGCAAGTGTGTATAGGGATGTTGAATAGCTGACTATATTAATGTTTTTGGATCATTGAACACAGCTGTTTGTAGTCTCTCTGTTTGAATGTCTACTTTGTATTCTTTGATACTGTGATTTGAGCAACTATTTCCAAGATGATAATATGTAATCTATTAACAGGTGATTTCTTACTGTTATGCTTTTTTTTGTAGTTCTGTATTATATGTAACCTTACACTGCTTTGTTTTGTTTTGTGTTTTTCTCTTTTTCCTCTTAAATAAAAAAAAAATACACTTGTGCCCACACCCTCTTGATTTCCATTGCAAAACTTAGAGAAGCAGAAATACCCCCAATTTCTCTCCCAAACCACAAATGGAAAAAGAAAAAAAGAAAAAAAAAGACCCTTCAATGACGGAATGGTGAAAACTGTATGTGGACTCAACAATAATTCAGCCAGTGGTTCTGTGTGGATGGGTCCTTTGGTGATCAGAGCATTAGAGGATTGCATGGCTTGTATTAATGGTTCTATTATGTCATAATTACCTAACCCCTGAGAGAACAATTACCAAGAGCATTGTAGGGTGAGATGACTGGGTTTTTCTGCAGTCTAGATATTGGATTGCTCCGCCTGTGGGCTGCTAGATATTGGCGGGGTGATTTGCACTGCACATGCGGACGGTAAAGGAAACCAAAGCAACCTGGGAACAAGCTGGGGTGTCTTAACCACCTTCCCCTCACTGTACCAAACACGTGAGGTGATCGACTTAAGAAGGGAAAATATGGGGACGGGCTCATGGTTTTGAGATTAGCAGGGCCTGATTTTGTTGAACAAAACCCCTCACCTCATGGATAGGAAATAAAAGAAGAGGAAGAAGCAAAAAGGGTCCCACCATCCTCTCCCAGGCTACATCCCAGGTCCCAATATCTCCATGGGCATCTGGGGGACATTTCCAGACTCAACTTATAGCACAAAGAAATGATGCCTATTTCTTTTAAGAGATTTTAAGGGAAAATAGTTGATTAACACATAGATTGTTTCCCTACCTAATAGAGAAATACAAACAAACAAAAAAACCTACACCTTTCCACTGAGGAACGCTGATCTATGTGTCTGTCCAATAAGTGGTGGAGTCCTCAGAAGTAGGTCCTGGCTCTGTATTTCCTGATTTGTACTCTATGGCTTTCACACTCCATCCATCCTCATGAAATCCAATGCCATTTTTCCATGCCATACACAAATAATAGAATCGTAGACATAAGGATGGCTCAGATCATAGACACTTAAATGGTTCTGAGAAACTCCAGCCTGAATGACTTCCTAACGTACATGGGACATGTCTCTCCTGAAACACTGATCCTGCAGGATCTGTTATTTTTCTGCCTCTCAAGAAACAGAAGCTTTTACACGGAGGACTTATGCACACCCAAAGCAAAGTGTGATTCCTGCTCCATGTCTTCTGGATCCTATTCCCACCTAAAACCCATCCTGTGCCTTCCCGGCTCTCCAAGTGATTCCCTAGAAGGCTGCAAGATGTAGGAGAGGGAGGGAAGTGCCCAAACAGCGGCTAAGTAACTGCATGGTACAGATGGCACTCGCATGAGGAGCAGGCACAGGGCAGAATCTGGGAGCACACGAAGAGCCTGTGGCACTTTTGGGAGGAGAAAACTGCACTCCCAGGAGGGCTGGCAGACATCTCTTCGGTGTGTGAGCCACCGCTATCCACCTCTGCTGCTTGGTGTTCAGGGCAGAACACATGCTCTCTCATGGCCTTCACCCCAGGAGCCTTGCGGCTGGGTCTCCGCGTCTGCCCTTCCCTCTTCATGGTCCACAGATCCCAGCGTCACCGACAGCCACTTAGTCCTGCATGGATCAAGGAGTTCCTCTGGCCAGGCATGCTCGTGGGCCATGTCTGGATTAGAAGGAGATGCAGTCGGTCTCGGACTTGCAGGGCTGTGACGCATCTTCAGGAGCAACCGAGCTCAGAGGGTTCAGGGTGGATGTTTTCAAGGCCAGCAACAGGCAATATGCAGGACTGCTTTTCTCCTTCCCCTCATCCTCCATTTTCTCTTCTCCTTCACTGGTTTATTCTCTTCTTCCTCTTCTCCTCCTCCTTCCTTTCTATCCCATACACCTCTCTCTCTCTCCCTTTTCCTCTCAATGCTGAGCAATGACAGCAGATACGGGTCCCAGTCACCCACGTGCTGAGGAGAGAATGCGCAACACTCTGCAGTGTGCATGCTCTGTTGCTAAACTAGGGTGTTCAGTAGATGTGGTTTCAGTGAGTTCTTTGCCTTATGATATTTTCAACTGTGTTGAGCTCATCAGGATATGACTCAATCATTAGCCAAGGAGCATTTGTGGGAATCTTATACCTCAGTCTGTCTTGATGTATAAAACTTATCTCCCCCTTATATGAATCGGTATACAGAGTCCTCAAAAAACTAAAAGTTAAGACATCAACTGATCTAGCTATGCTCTTCCTCAGATGATTTCCAAAAAACGTAAAATCAGCATACTAAATAGCTGCCTCATATTCATGCTTACAGCAGGAGAGTTCAATACCTAAGCTGTGGAGACAGCCAGGATGCCTGTCAGTTGTCTAATGGATAAAGAATTTATAACCCTAGACATGGTAGACTATTATGCAGCCATGACTAAGAATAAAATCATCATAGAAAAATGGAGGAACTGGAAGCCAAGTCAAATGACATAAACCAAACTTGAGAAGTCAAATAGCTCATACATTTTCTCATACGTGGAATCCCGACATCCCCCCTCCCAAATTTTTTTTAAAAAGAGATAATATAAAGTAGCAGGGAAAGTTTTAGAGGAAGAAAAACAGGAAATGGGGGATATTGGGAATCATGAATCATGAAAGTATGTTCCATACAGGGATAGTAAGTATGCCAAAATCCAACCTTGACACATGTTGCTCTTTATTATGAGAAGGAGGAGAGAAAGAGAAACAGAAAGGGAAAGGGACAGAGCAAAAAAAGAGAAAGACAAAGCCCCCCTGGCTTTCGCTCCCTGCCCGCCCACTTCCTGTTGCTCTCTGGCCCGTGGGTGCCATGCCACCCTTTCCTGCTGCTTGATGTGCTTCTGTCTTTCTTCCCTCAAAGCCCTGGCCAGAACCCGTCCACAGCTCGCTCTCTGGGAGCCCCTGTGTTCTGTTCAACACAGAGCCCCATTCCCACACCTTACTGGGGATCTCATCCGAGCCCTTCTGCTCTCCTTTATGGAGATCTTGCCCTTCCAGCTAGCTCTCACCTAGACTGAGGCCCCCAGAGCAATCCGTTTGGAGCTGCTGTGAGTACCTCATACCCCTTGTAGGGATGAGCGCTCTACAGATGTTGGCAGAATCCAATCAACATTTCTCGACCGCATGTGATTTTGTTCTGTGGGGTTCACTGCACAACACCCAGAGTACTTGTCTACCCCAACTTCGTGGACTTCCAAAGTGCCTGGTCAACAGAGACCAAGAAAGCCCTCATTATACTGGGTGGCCTATAGCCCCAAATGCACAACCCCCAGACCAAAAACCTCCTCAGGCCCCAAATATGATTCTACAGAGCAGAGTGAACAATTCTGAAGAAGGCCATATCTGGAAGAGGAGGTACAAGGAAACCTCATGATACCATCAGCCATCCTGAACCCCTTTAACATCAGGACCTCAGGTGTGTGATCTTCAGGGACACCGGATCTTGGGATCACCCTGCACATTAGGGTGCTCATAAACCGAGCCAGGAGGTCTCTGGCCGTGCAATCCTGGAAGAATGTGAATCTAGATCTCACGGATCTCCTGCACCACTCACTAGACTGGCTAGCACATCCTTCTCTCTCCCAGGCACAGGGAGAGACCCCGGGGACCTCTCACCTTTGACAGGTGGGGAGAAGCAGCCAGAGAGATGCAGACATCTGTCCCCAGAGCTTTTGGGACTGGGATGGATTTCACAGTAGCTGCCTGTGAATTCCTTTCTGTTCCCTTCTATACTGGGCCATTAATTCCTCTACCTGTCAACTGAAACAATACTTCGCTTCTTTAAATCTCTACACCAACAGCCCTGCATACTACCTCGAAATGATCAATGACAACAGATGAATTTTAACATTGCACTAATGAAACCGTTCCCCCCTCCGGGCCCCCCAAAGAAATTACCCTGTGTGGGCCCAGCAATACAATCCTTGCAACTATAATTTAAAAATCACCTAATAAAGGCATCAATATTCTTTACCTTGAAGCTGTCGCTGTATAAAGTGACATGAAAGGCTGAACAATTATCTGGAGAGTTGATCGATGCAGGCTGCTAATCCACGTGCGACAGACACCCCGGCCCATTTTTCTTATCTCCAAGCATTGTGAATTTCTCAGCACCGTGAAAGAAGATCTGGCTTTGCTTTTTCCCCTCCTCACTGCTGAAGAAATATGTCCAACTGAGAGAAATGTAAATCCGTTATCAAGAGTTTAGGACTTGTGGTGCTCCTAAGAGAATCACAATGAAGTCCAATTCTCGTCAGGTGGTCTTCAAGCAAAGACCATGTTATTTTTTTCTACTGTGGTCAGTAGATTGTCCTTCCTTACGTGTTTGAACCTTGGTTGCATGTATTTTGCAAGCTGGGGGCTGGAGAGGTAATTTATTGCTTAAATGCTGAAAAATATATCTCATCCTATCTTTGTTTTTTTTTTTTTTTTTGATAGTGTTACGATTCTCAACGTTGACTGATGAGTTCTCATTGTAGCTAAGAGTTCATCAAAAGCAAATCAAACTAAAGAATTGGAAAATAATTTATTGGTTTAACAGAGTCAGGGTTTCATAAAACTGACTTTTAACCAGGAGCATGAACAAACATAAAGACAGCAAGAAGGGATTGCGCATAACTGCAGGAGAATCCCAGAGGATTCCTGGGATGATCTGAACGGGGCTTCTCCTAGATGTCTGATTCCAGACCTGGTCTGATGTTGTCTGCAATCGAGCATCATCTAACACTGGTGCAGAGCAGACGGGCATCCTGGAACTTCTGGGGCTTGTGACCAGGCTCAGGGGTGGCAGGTGGCCAATCATGTTTTACTTCAACCAGGAAGGGGAGCTGCTTGCTTGGTTTCCCAGCGTCCTAAGTTCCAACATGGCGCGGATCTCAGGAGACACTGGTGGTCCTCCCCGATGTGGGGCCATAGCCTGCTACACCACCTCATCCTACTTTTGAATTAGACTAGATTTTCCTCTTCCTTTCTCTCTTCCTTCCCTATTTTATTTCTTTTTCTTTAAGTACTATGGATTAAAGGCCTCACACTGTGCAAAATTGTTTCACTTTATTTTTCTCCATTTTCTGAGGTAGAGTCATTTTAAATCGCCCTGGCTGGATTCTAACTTGGATCCTCCTGTCTCACCCTTCCTAGTAGCTTAAATACAGGCATTACAGGCATGGGCCACTGTGCCTGGCTTCCAATTTAATTCCTTCTTTCTGTCTTTTCTTTTTTTTTAAGGGATGCCTTAAGGATTTCTACAGTAAAACACAGACACATCTCATTGCCTTGTAATGCTGACCTATGTTTCCTAGTTCACTGATGTATTTTTTGACGTAGGATTGGAGTGGTCACACAGGTGGGTTCTGAGTGGGATCTAGCAGATTGTATGGGTGTTCACTGACAGGATGCTAAAAGGCAGTTAACTATCTCGGCCAGACCTCCAGGGCTGCTTTGTGGGCCCTATCTGGGACCATCCACCTGGGACTAGTTTTTCTGTGCTCACCCATCTGCTCCATTAAGCCCTGTTTCTATTGTCCCTCCTGTTGATAGATGCTGAAACTTACGATTCTAGACGTAGACTGGCCACAGTGAACCACGTACACAATCTCCAGCCATTCATATAGACCCCACATGACTCAGTTTCCCCAACTACAAAATGACCATAATACTCCTGCCTCCCCATGTACAGGAGTGTGAATGGGTTTCCATGTCTCTCTCCCGGGTCTGATCACAGCTCTAGCCTCTTAGTGGCTGTAGAATGTGGGCTGTTCATGCATTCTTCTGAACCTCAGCTTAGCACTGTCGAACAAGGTAATATGATACATAAGTACCTACAAGTCACAGACTGCTATTATTATTACCAAGGTCAGTGTTATTATTGAGTTAGCACACAGGAATTCACAGAGGTCCAGAACATATTATTTGAGGGCTTTCACTCCAAATAAGAGGCTGACAGCAATGAGAAATGTCACATTAGCAAAACCAAGTGTCTCTGTCTATTTCTCTGCATCTGTCTTTCTGCCTCTCAATCTCTCAGTCTCTGTGTCTCTGTCTCTGCCTTTGCCTTTCTTTTTTTTTTTTTTTTTTTTTTTTTTTTTTTTTTTTTTTTTGGTCTTTTTCATTTTTATCGGTACCAGGAATCGAACTCAGGACCGCCTGCTTGCAAGGCAGGTGCTTATGCCACGAGCTAAACCCCCAGCCCCTGCCACTGAGGTAAACCCCCAGCCCCGCCTTTGCCTTTCTTAATCTCTGTCTCTCTCTGCTTCTCTATTGCTCTGTCTCTCTTTTTCTGTCTCTTTGTGTCTCCCTCTGTCTCTGTCTCTCTCTCTGTCTTTCTCTGTCTCTCATGTCTCTCTGTTATTCTCTGTCTCTGTGTGTCTGTGTCACTGTCTCTCTGTCTCTCTGTACTTCTGTCTTTGTCTGTCTCTGTCTTTATCTTTCTAAATCTCTCTGTCACTCTGTCTCCATCTCTGTCTCTGTCTCTGTCTCTGTCTCTGTCTCTGTCTGTCTCTCTCTGTCTCTGTCTCTCTCTGTCTTTCTCTCTCTCTCTCTCTCTTGCTACAAAATGTGTGTGTATCTCTTTGAAACCTAATTCACCACCAGGACACACATGGCACCACGTACTGAATCTACCCACGACCTGGGACACATGTGTCCTGTTTGAAGTCCATTAGTCAGAAACACATCCCCACCTGCTGATTGGGACTCCTGCTCTTCCATTTCTAGGACAAAAACTCAGCGATGAGATCCAGCATGCAGCTGGCCAGAGGGCAAAGATTTAGATGGAGAGGAAACAGCCTCTACCGATGCACCAGGTGGACTGATCCAAGATGGGATCTTTCCTTTTTGCAAAGAAAAGGGATTTATTTGAACAGCGATACTGGCCACCTGCTAGTACTGACCTCGGCTACTTTGCAACACACTCAGCTCTGCTTTTCCAAAGACCACTGACACCTTGGCTTGCCATGGCGTTAGTAGGACTCTGTGCACACCTGGGAAATGCTATAGTCCATTTCTTTCATGAAAATGTTTCTTTTGCACAGTTTCCCATGCAGAAATATCCACCACAGCATAGCAGAGCTTCCCAGGAGAAACTGGAGTCTGTCCTGCCATGGGGATGGGGAGAGAATTTTGAAGGACTTAGCCTGGGTAGTGTGTGATCCCGGAGTTACTGGGTGTAGGCTTTTTGCAGAAGGAAATGCAATCATCTTTCTTTCTTTCTTTCTTTCTTTCTTTCTTTCTTTCTTTCCTTCTTTCTTTCTTTCTTTCTTTCCTTCCTTCCTTCCTTCCTTCCTTCCTTCCTTCCTTTCCTTCCTTCCTTCCTTCCTTCCTTCCTTCCTTCCTTCTTTCTTTCTTTCTTTCTTTCTTTCTTTCTTTCTTTCTTTCTTCTTTTCTTTCTCTCTTTCCTTCTGTTCTCTTTTCTTGTCATTTAAAAAAAACTCAGAGCTTTATTGTATTGAATTATTCCCCATCTACTCACTTCCCTGTGGCTGCATACAGCAGTGCTTAAATCCCTGGCTCCAAAGACCGAAGTCTGCATCTTTGCAAGCTCCTCTGCAGCAACCTGGTCCCCGCATGGATTAGGCTCACAGCTGTGAGGTAGGAGCTGCTGCCTTAGAAGGGACAGCAGGGAGCCCTCTCCCCTGTCCAGCAGTTCTGCAGTAGACAGAGGCGGACAGGAGGACAGAGAGAGAGGCTATCTGTGTGCAGTCATGGAGGGGCCCTGGCAGACAGCAGCAAATTGCAATTTGAGGAGAGTTCGTGGTTAACAAGAATCAGGCCCTCGTTCTCACCCAGGAGCCCAGTAATTGAGGGTGAGAGGCGCTCAGGTCTGGAGCATCGATCACGGCCCTGTTGGGGGGATCTTCGCCGCCCCTCATCCTGGGAGGCCTAATTAACAAAGACCTGCTGGTGGGATGCGGTAAAATGTAATGTCCGCTAGAATTAATGCGCTGTTGCAGGAACATCCTTCACTGAATAGTGGAAAAATCAGGTTTAAGTGGAAGGAAGCCAGCAGCCCTGATGAGAACAGAAACGAGGTAGAGCCAGCATCAAGGGGACTTTCAGGAGTCAGCAAGGAAGCTGGGTTGAAAGGACCACACGGTCAGTCACGTCCAGCTGCCTGGCGGGAAGATGCTCTCCAGGACCACTCTGTGCATACCATGTTGCACGCCTGCTCACGTCCCTTACACAAAGCAGCAACATAATCCACATACACCCTCCCCGACATCACCTCTGGGTCCTTTGTGCAGCCTAACATCCCTGTAAGAACTCTTCTAATAGTCTCCATTCTGTATTGTTGAGTCCAAAGCAGTAAGACAGAAATGGCTCTTTGTCCAGTACAGATAGAATTTTAGAACAACCACCACCATGCAAATCAGTGTCGAGATTCCTCTGAAAACTAGGGCTGGTGGTCCTATCCCATCCAGCTATTCCCCTTGTGGATAATTCCCCAGAAGAATTGAAAATGTCATGACACAGCCGTACGTGTGCACCCATGTTTATAGCAACAGTTTGTAGTAGCTAAATCTTGGAAACAACCCAAATGCCCATCAACCACAGAATAAGTAAAGTAATACAGTGGAGTATTACTCAGTTAAAAAGAAGGATAAACTTGAGGCTTTTATAGGTCAATAGAGGCAACTTGAAAACACGCTCATGAGTGAAATAAATCAAAGTCGTATTTGTAAATATCATATTGTCTCCTTAGTGTAAAAAAAAAAAAAACCCTCAAAGTATTAAGATCCAAAATGCACAATAGATAGTATGACAATGAAAGGGAAAGAAAGTGCTTTAAAGGAAAGAGCACCTGGGATAGGGAAAAGGATAAAAGGAAAGGAAAAATTGTATGTATATAGATACATATACAGATATGTGTATGTTTATGTATGCAAGATGGATAATCTGTGTTCATTAAAAGAACAGTTTGTGCTTCTACTGTTTGTTTGATTATTTTATTTTCATGTCTAAATCTTGTACCAGGAGTAATTTCTTCCAGGATAACAATATGTAATGTATTAACAAGCATTACTTTCCTATTCATTTTTGCAATTGTGTATCATCTTTATCCTGCTTGTTCGTTTTTGCTTTCTAAAAGAAAGAAAGAACAAATAGTACTGGTCTTGATGTCGATCAGCTTTCCTGTGGTCAGATATGTACTCAACACTCACAAGTAGAAAAAGGAAAGGTTTAATGGGTGCTTATTTTCAGTCAATGATCAGATGGCTCAAAGGCTCAAAGATACAGCATGGCGGAAGGGCATGGTAGAGCAGAGGTGCTCGGCTCATGGAGGTCAGGAAGTGGAGGAGGGGAACAATTCAAGGTAAGAAGGGTTCAGGGGAAAGATGTAAGTCCCCTTGGTGACTCACCTCCATGGCCCATCAAGACGTACTCACAAACGTGCTCTACTGATCCCATGAAGCTGTCCCTTAATTCAAGGAAGTTGGCAAGTCAGGATTCTCAGTCGTAGCCCTCAAATGGTTAAATTCCTCAGTATATAAATTGCTAATACTGATGGGAAACTGACACTATAGCTATCTACTTGCTATGCAACTTTTAAATAAAATAAGCGTCGTGAGAAGAGACCGGTGGTGGCTAACATTTTTGTTCTCTTTTGGATGGCTTTTCTCTCTTTAGGTTAAAAAAGGTCAGAAATTACAGATGCATGACAGCTTGGAAAGATCAGGAGTAATGCTTTAAGTATTACTTAAAATTTCAGAGATGGGTCAAGGAGAAATATTTCAAAGCACAGAGGTACATTAGAATCTGAAAAATGGAACCGTTTACCTGTTACCAGGCTATTTGCTTTATCAGGCCTGTGTGTGTATGTATGATTTATACAAATGCATTTTTGCTCTTGCATTACAATTAATGGCACAACTACCTAGTAAACTAGATCTCCTCTATTAGGCTCCTGTGACCTCAGCC
>NW_026947516.1:4042090-4057090 GCF_034190915.1 Cavia porcellus | reverse complement strand
GCTACAGTGCCAAGAACTGTGGGTAGAGTTGTCAGTATATTATTCCTCAATATCTGCAGGAGGCACAGTTCAGGAAGCCTTGCAAACATCGCTACTCTTTCCACCATGATTACTGCGTGTAAAAACCATCCTTAGGGTCTCCTGTAGGGTGCTTATGTCTGCCCCTGCCATCTATGAAGTTCTAGCAGGCTGATCTGTCAATCTTTAACTGGGGTAACATTTCAAGCCCTTCCTTGAGTCTCCATTCTCTTTTCTTTTTTTTTTTTTTTTTTTTTTTCCACACAGCATGTCGCTATGCAGCTCAGGCTGGCTTTGAACTCACTTTGCAGCCCAAGCTTGCCTTGAGCTCATGGCAATTCTCCTGCCTCAGCTTCCTGAGCTCTAGGATTACTGGTGTGGGTCCAGCCATTCCTACTTCTTAGCAAAAGACCTTAAGTAAAGACTGAGAAGCCTTCATCTTATGTGAATCTCACATGAACACACAGATGCATTTTAAACAAACTTCTAAAGAGAAGGAAACAGCTCCTCTGTTTGATTTTCCCTAGCTTGCTGCTACTAATGGCGTTTGAGTGGAAGCCAGGAACATTCCTAAATCTCTGGCAGAGAGGTGCTGGGGTTTGGAGGGACACAGAGCAGAAAGGAAGGAAAGATCAGCAGAAGGAGAGAAAGAGAAACTGAGTCACATTTGACTTTACCAAAAATTTCCTTCTTTTAAAAGATGTATTAAAGCATATCATTTATGCAGGTTAATTTTTCACAGTGCTATTTCCACGTACACGTGTGTAATGTTTTGGTATATCTACCTCCATGGTCCTTTGCCCCTCCTCTTCTACTGTCCAGTAATCTCCTCCTCCTTCCCATCTTTCTCTTTCACTTTCCCCTTCTCCTCTTATACTTCCTCTTCCTCCTCCTTCTATCTTTCAGTTTCTGCCTGTGCATGAAAACCTGATCACTGTCTTTCTCTGTTACTCACTCTGTTTAACAGAATGTCTTCTAATTCCATATATTTTGCTGCGAATGACATGATTTTGTTCTTCTTGAAGGGTGAATAATACTCACATATTTTGCTATGATGTATAACACTCTGAATGATATTCTGATACATGATACTTTGATACACATGCATCTCATGTTATTTATCTGCTCATCTGTTTGTGAGCACCCAAGCTCATTCTATATGTTGGTTATTGTGAATTATGCCCCCCCCAAATACAGATATGCAAGTATCCCCATTTATGCTGACTTTAACTCCTTCAGATATTGTCTTAGTTACTTTTTACTCAGCGCTGAGACAAAATATCTGAAGCCCAAATTTCGGAAAAGAAAGGTTTTTTTCTTATAGTTTTTGGAGGTTTAAGTCCATGCTTAGTTGGCTCCAAGGCAGGGTGGCATGGCGGGGCCGCAGTTCATGGCGGCTGCAAACAGCAAGGCGGAAACCAGCGAGAGAGAGAGAGAGAGAGAGAGAGAGAGAGAGAGAGAGAGAGAGAGAGAGAGAGAGAGAGCGCTTCTTCCTGCCATTACATCACATCCTGGCTCCATCCCTAGGCCGGTGCAGCACTCACACCCCCAATCCAAGCGCCAGACAACAAAATAATCACAAATGCACAAAGCAAATGCATGAGGCCTGGGGCCCACCAACATGAACCATGACAGGTATATAGAATATATATTCTCTTCCTGAAAAGAGAATGACCCCCAGTTCCCTTGTGGGCTCATAGGTCGTTCTTTTGGAAGGTGATGGAGTCTTGGGAGGTAAACGCCTGGTTAGAAGAGGTGGATCCTGGGGTAGTGACCCATTTATGTTTATTCCCCTCCCTGCATTTCCTTTCTCTCTGAGTGTGGTCAGTTGACAGCTGGTGGTTGTCACCCAGCTGGACTGTATGTGGAAGGCCCACCTGAATGTGGAATGTCCACCTGAGGATTATTGCCAACAGCATAGAAAGAGCACCAGAGGAGAAGACAGTGAGCTGTTGATCCTCTAGGAGAAGCGGATTGTGCTGGTTTTTCTGACTTGAACTCTTCTGCTATTGTTGGAGGAGCTCAGGACCTTGCTGTCACTGAGGATGGCTGTGGTTCTTTACCGGGAAGCTCTGGTCCTGATCTTGAGTGTCCCTTCTTGGCTCCAGTGCAGACGCTAGCCTGATGCTCAGCTCCTTCATCCCACTGACACAGAGTTTCTAGCTCCCACCACTAACTTTTGTGCCTTCCCAGTGCAGATCTTGGTACAGACATACCTGAGACATTGTCCTGGGCTCTAGGCCTCCAGCTAGTCTCATAAAGAGACATTGCCATGGGCTCCGGGTCTTTGGCCAGACTCATGCAGGAAGGAGCTGTGAGATCCAGGCTTTCTGGTGGATTCTTTGAATATCCAGTGTGTGGACAGATTTCCTGCATTCTTTTTGCATTTGATTCTTTGGATGGATATTATAAAATAATCCTAAAAATTATGTGTAGTAATTCTTTACTAAATTCTTTAACTCCTTTGCTAATTCTTCTCCTTGGAACACCTGACTACAGCTCTGTGCTCCCTGGCCGCTATCAAGTGAGCAACCTTTCTCTGCCCAGAAACGGCCACCATGTCACGCTGGCCATGCCAGGACTGAAAGAAACTTGAACCAAAACAAAACAAAACAAAACAAAACAAAACAACAACAACAACAACAACAACAACAAAAAAAAAAAAAACAAAAAAACCCTTCATTCTTTAAGTTGCAGGAAATTTTTCCCCAACAAGCAGGTCAGTGATTAAGATAAGGCATATAACAAGAAGAGTATTAGCTAAATAAAACAGTAGTCCTAATATTTTCTTTCTATGACTCCTCCGTACTGATTTCCATAGTGTTCCAGTGTGCATTCCCACCGATGGTGTACATGGGTTCTTGTCTCTCCCTTATATCCTTAGCAGCATTTCTTGATTCTTCTGGGTTTTTAAAATATTCTTAATAATACCTATTCTCACTAGAATCAGATGGACTCTCAATGCCACAAATAATACTGCAAAGATCAATCCCATTTCAAACCTGTTCTATGTAGTTCTGGGGCCTTTAGGTTGATGACCTTCCTCTTCTTTCATGGTGTCTTGGCTGCTTTTTGATGATTCCTCATGCAACCTTTCTGGTCTGAGTTTGCTAAGGCCTTGCCAAGCCTTAGTCACATGTGGGAGTCAGGCTATGGGGTCAAGGCTATGGGCAATGACCTTGTCTCCTTCCAATCATCATGCTGAAAAGGAGACTGGTTCAGATAAGGTGCATATGAAATCACATCCTTTCTTGCACACCTGTGTAGGTGAAGCTTGGTTGAAAATATCCTTAGAACTCCTTAACTTCTTTGCATGTGCTTGGTTGATTCCTTCATGACTTCTGCTAGGGCTTGAATATTTCTCTCCTTCCAGAACTCTGGGGGAAACCTCATTCTCAGTGCAATGTTATTTGGACCATGAAGCTTTATTTATTTATTTATTTTTTTTGCTCTGGATGCTGGAACTGGAACCCAGGCCTGCATGAATGCTACCAGGCAGCCCCCAGTGGAATGGTATTAAGAGGGGAAGTCTTTCAGAAATAAACAGGCCAGCAGGACTCTGTCCTCATGGGTAAATCAGTTCTCTTGCAGAAGAGCTTCAGAGAATGAGTTCACGCAAGTTCCCCTTCTATCATTCCATCCTGAGTGGATGCAATGTCCATTCTTTTGAAAGGTAGCCTCAAGGCACTAACTGTCAGCATGCAGAGGGTCTCAGTACATTTTAGATCTGTTAGGTCTTTTTATTGCGATACTGGGGATTGAACCCAGGGCCTTTACACTGAGCTGTATTTCCCACCCTTTTTTATTTTTTTTCTTTTATTTTAAGACAAGCTCTCACTAAGGTCCTAAATTGTCCAGCCTGGGCTTGACACTTTGATCTTTCTGCTTCACATTCTCAGAGTGCTGGAATTACAGCCATACAGCACCATGCTGCAGTCAGGGGTTATGAGAGGAACAATTAGTATCTGGACACAGAATTTATAATATTATTTATGATTGTCACCCAGAGCTTAACACAAGAACCTGTCCGCAACACATGAGTCCAGATGAAAACATACAGCTCATGACAATGCCTCCCACGAGTCCAACTGGAGGTCCAGAGCCCACAAGAAGGACTCACACCAGTCTCTTTATGGATCCATGCTGGGAAGGCCCAAAGGTCAGCAGTGGAAGCCAGAATGTCCATGCCAGCGGGATGAAGGAGCTGTGCTGGTGGGATGAGGGTTCTACGCTGGAGCTGAGAAGTCACACTTGCAACAAAGACCAGGACTGCCCTGAAAACACCACAGCCATCCTCAGGACACAGAGGTCCTGAACTTGTAGGATAAGCACAGTCAAGTATGTGCCCGGAAGCCAGCATGATGAGTTTGTCTTGGAGATTGGACAGCACATGTCCTCCCCTCTGGAGACAGGAAGCGATGCTCACCATAAGGACCAGAGCTTCCCCAAAGTGAACCACAGCCACTCTAACAAACAATGTGCTGAGCTCTTCCAATGACAATGGTCGAATTCACACTGGTGAAGCCAGTCATGTAGAGCTCCTCCAGGAGAACCAACAGCTCAAACAACAAAAGTTAGAGAAACACACAACGCCTCACTCATCTTCTCCATGTTTCTTCAAAGGGGTTGGTTGTGCTAAGAAAACCAAGTGCATTTCTGATTCTAATTTCTATTTTCACATAGGAAGAAAAGCTCTCCCACCTGTCCCAAGGTTACCCATAACTGTCAGTAAGTATTTAAATGACAGTAATTATTGATCACACTCTCTGGATTCTTTTGCTTTTTTATCATTGTGAGCAAGATTTCTGACAAACGAGCATAAAAGGAGAGGTTCATGCTGCCTTATGGTTTCAAAGGTTCAGTCCATGGTCATCTGGTTCCAAGACAGAAATATGGCTGAAGGGTGGCAGGAGGAACTACTCAGTGATTGTCAGTTGAGAACAAGAGAGCAGAGAATGAGTCATAGAGGAAGGGGTCAGGGGCCAGATATAATCCCCAAAGTCACACCTCCAGGATCAACCCAGACACTCTCAGAAGTGTACGCTACTGATTTCCTAAGTGCCTCTCAAGCCAATCTGGTTTATAATCAAGATTAATCATCACACTTTCTCATTCTCAGCAGAGAAGAAATTATGTTCCAAACTTCAGTTTCAGATCATTTCACTATAAAAATCTTAGATTATGGTGACAAGAACAGGTTACGAGCCTCAGTGGTGTTAAGGATCAAACCCACAGGGTTGTATTCATCACCAGTACCACGGAATTACAAACTCAACAGTGTTCTGTGGCACCAAAAGGAAACCATGACATCAGAAGTGATCAAGAAATGTGAAAGTTCCCTCCAACAACAACACAGACTTTCTGTTTCCTCCTTGATGGTCTGTCCAAATTCAGCTTGGCCTATAATGTGTGCTACTAGAAGATCTGGGTACAGGTAGGAACAATGGAGATTGATTTTTCAGCTTCTCTTAAGTAAATAGAGCAAAATCTAAAGGGAGCATTTTGGATATGAGAGGACAGAGGCATGGAATTTTATGTTCTCTTGTCATGGTTGACATTGTAATTTATTTTAGGATACTCAAAATTTTTGACCACTTCCCAGTTGATTTCTCAATGGGTTTTCAAGTAATCATCAAATTATTTCTGAACTCTGTCTGCTCAGAGGAGGTCACATATACCAGACAAATCTTGTAAATTTGATCAATGACAAGCAGGCCATTGTCTTAATTTGTGTAAAAACAGAAGAGGAATGAGATGGAGAGACAGAAGGAGACAGTGCCAGAGACAGACAGAGAGACCAAGACAGAGACAAAGAAAAAGGGCCAAGCAGAAACAGTTAAGAGTGAAACAAAAATTGGTCAGAAAAGTCTTTGGCAATAAGGAGGTTGAAAAGAAAAAAAATGGATTTTGGAAGAATTACAACATGCTCCATGAATTTAATACGATTTGGGAGGTAAAAGAACATATAAGAAGTCTCAATGGGTAAGATAGATTTAATTAAATACACAATATCAGAGAGAGGTGTGGGGGAGAGAGAGACAGACAGACAGAGACAGAGAGAGAGACAGACAGAGTGAGAGAAAGAAAGAGAAGGAGAGAGAGAGAGAGAGAGAGAGAGAGAGAGAGAGAGAGAGGCTCTAAATTTCCTAGTGGATTAAGACTTTCATTGAAGATACTAGGCATGTGAAATGTCCTAGAGATGATCAAAAATACAGTTAATATTTAAGTTTTCAAAAATTTTATTACAGGAAAAGACCCATTAGGCTTCACCCCTCCCAAAGTATTTCTCCTCCACTTCAGGATAATTATCCAATTATCCCATCGTGTTTACTATTTCTGCAGCAGCTCTGGGGTTCTCTTTCACGAATGTCTTTCATCATACTGTCCTGAAGTGAATCAAAGTGATGACCTTTCATGGTCATTTTCACTCTGGGGAAGGGTCAGACCTTGCATATTGCCAGGTCTAGTGAATAAGGTAATGAGGCCATGCTGTCACATTTTATTGGACTGAAAATGCAGTAAATATTTAGCCTTGATTCAGGACAGTGAGGCAACCACAGAAAGATATTCTGGAAAGAACTCACAGGACTACTTTAGGAAGTATCAGGGATGAGATGACAGTGTTTGAAGCTGGAAAGGAATATTTTGATGGGGAATCAATTGCATTGTGTCTTTTACCATATTTTTATTATTTTAAAAAAGGTGAAACAAAATTTCAAAACAAAGTAAGAAAGTAACAATAATTCATAAACTTTGTTTCAATATCTTTGAAGCAGTTACTTGGAGGCAAAAGTATCTTACAAAGAAGAAAAAAATAACAATAATTCATAAAATTTGTGTCAATATCCTTAAAGTAATTACTGAGAGACAGAAAAGTATCTTTCTTACAAAGAAGAAACAAACATATAATAGCACAAAACTATTTTTTCAAAGGACTGGTTTCAAATGTCCACAGTCTGAGATCAGACCTGTTGACTATAGGATGACTTAGAGATTGTTTCAGCTCTGGAGAAAAGGGAATTCATGCACAATAACAGAGATTTTTCCTAAAGACAGTTTCTTTTGTTTTTCATCTTGTTTTTGGCTGTTTTTCCCAGCACACTTGCAGAGAATGTCACTAAGAAATTGCATGATGTACAATCAGCATAGAAGTCCTTTAACTAAGACACTCCCATTTTTCATGTGAGACTTGCTATTTGTCAAGAAATACCTTGGATATTGCTCAACAAAGAATTCATTTCTGTTTCAGAATCCTATACACTGAGACTCAGGAACTGAGTTTCTGCCCCCCACTTGTCTCTCTGTGGTGTCAAAGATTTTGTTGGGCACAGTGCTGTTGATGCTTATTGAAGATACTCATGAGGCCATATAATGACCCATGTGGTAAATTCTGTGGAATTTTAATAAGAATGACCTGAGTGTTGCAGGAAACTGCAGAATGTGGTGGAATGCTTGAATAATGACTGAGAATGAAAGTAAAGAATCCTAGGCATCCCCAGATGAACATGAGACAGCCATTTTGTAGAATGTGATTGGAAAGGGAAAGCCTCTCATGAACTTGATAACAAGGGAGATAAAATGGTAAGAAACTGGACCCCTACAAATGTCTTGTCTTAAACCCATATCTGTTCCCTTTGCCGAGACCAAATAGCTGATGCCTAGAGGATAAAGGAAAATAAGCTTATTTTAGCTCAGAGTTTTGGTCCAAGTTCAGTGGACTCCAAGACAAAAACAAGATGGCGGGGGGACATGGTGGAGGGTGAGTTGCTCAATGGATGGTAGCCAGGAACTGAAAGAGAAGAGCGGACCCTACCAAGTCACATCCGCAGTGACCACTTCCAATCAGGCTCCACCTCCTACCACACATTTAAGTATTAACTCATTAATGGGTGAGTCCACTGGTGAGTACAGCACCCAGTGACACAATCAACTTCTAAGTGTGTGAGAATTTGGGGGCCTTTTAGCTCTAAACTATAATATGTTTAGCATGTTTATCATAGATGCTGCTGATTATATTTAATGGGAATAAATATCAAAACTTGGAGAGCCAGTGTTGCAGTCAGGGTTGTGAGGAGAACAATTAGAATCAGGACACAGAATTTGTGATATTATTTTATGATGGTCACACAGAGTTAAACACAGAAAGAGCAGGAAACCTGTATACAACACTAACGACCCAGATTATTCAGCCAAGGGCTTGGATCCCACAGCAATGTCCTGCATGAGTCCAGATGAAGACCTAGAGCCCATGGCAGTGCCTCCCATGAGTCCAACTGCAGGTCCAGAGCCCACACTCTATACTCACACCAGTCTGTTTCATTGGATCTGCACTAGGAAGGCCCAAAGATCAGGGGTGGGAGCTAGGAAATAAATGTCAGCTCAGTGAAGGAGCTGTGCTGGTAGGTTGAGGGTTCTATACTGGAGCCAAGAAGTCATGCTTAAAATAAGGACCAGGGCTGGTCATTGGTGTGTTTCACACTGCTGGTAATGAAAGACATGTCTACACATGTTGCCCATTCATTTGTATTGGGCGTTTCGTGGAGGTGAATCACCGATCTGACAATAACGTGGTTTCAAAGACTTGGAAGAAGACAGTGCTTCAGACAGAAAATAGATAATGTAGGGTCTTGACAACTTGTGAAGAAGCAAATCTACAAGATTGTTGCCTACCAATAACTCCCTGAAATCCACCTCAGACAGAAAAAGGACTAAATAAAACAGACTTGCAGAACAGCTAAGGTTAGTGAATAATTCTTTCACCCTTGATAAAGAGTACTAATAAAATAAAAAAGGAGGTTGTTAGACATATAGAATCCCAGAGACTATCTTTGCCTGTCTTGAAGCTTTATCCTCTTAGATTCAATACATCAGTTTAGAGGTATCCCTGGAATGTAATTTAGTTCCAAATCCACCAACTGACATGCGGCTTCTATATTCCGAAGGTAAAGATATCAGTAACACTGGTCATAGAATTTGATGCATACATGCAACCAAGCAAGATAAAACACAAGTATTTTCTGCATCCCTTTTCCAATGTAACAAACAAAGAAGAACCACTGGGAGAAACACAGGGCTCCTGGTACAGTGACCAGAATCTTTTGGCCTGAATGTATTGATGAACACTGTGCTGGATGATACCCAACTTACCTAAAAGAATAGAAAACACATGTGCCAGTTCATTGCATGAGTCACCTTGACCGGGCTGAGGAATAGTCCTACATTATTTCTGGGTGCATCTGTTAGAAGAGATTAGCATCAGAACCAGGAGATGAAATAAAGGTAGGCCATCTGCACCTCCTCATCCATGTACTGGAAATCTGAATAGAGGCAGCAGGTGGAGGAAAAGTGGATTAGTTCTCTCTTCTTGAGGAGGGACATTCAGTTCCTTTGACCTGGAACACTGATGTTGTCTGTCTCAAAATTTAAGAATTGGATTGAACTTCACTGACATTTTTGGTTCTTCAAACTACAGACAGCAAATGTTTGTATGTGTTGTCTTCCATAATTGCATCAGTAGATTTTTATCCTAAATCAACCCACCCATTCATCCATTCATCCATCCATCCATTCATCCATTTATCCATCCATTCATCCATTTATCCATCAATTCTTACATCCATCCATCAATCCATCATCCATCAACCCATCAGTACATCTATCCATCATCCATTCATCCATTGATCTATCCGTCTATCATCTGTCTATTATCTATCTATCTATCTATCTATCTATCTATCTATCTATCATCTATCTATCTACCTACCTTCCCATCTCCTATTGATTCTGTTGCTCTGGAGATCTAACACAATCGATCCCAGAGTCCTACCCAGAAAAATATTTATCTCTAATATTCCCTAAACAGGAAATCCATTTAATACTTCACTTATCACACAACTCACATTCCATCCACAGCTTCCACATCCATGGACTTGGTCAACCACATGTTGAAGATATAAGAAAAAAAATGCACCTGAATTGAGCACATAGATTTTTTAATAGCTGTAATTGTTCCCTGAAGAATGATGTAACAGCTACTTACTCACATTTGTAGAAGGTTAGGTATTTTAGATCCCTTCTCTCTGATTTAAAGTCTACCAGAGAAGGTGCCTAGATTAAGTGTGAGCACTACCTGATTTTACTTAAGGACCTTGATCAATCATGGGGGGCTTGGCATTCACAGGGGTCTTGAAATCAATCCCCCCTCCGTGGATAGTGAAGGATCACTGCCATTGAAAATATCAACACCCAAGTTTAGGATCTAGTTATTGACCATCATCAAGGAAGTGCTTCCCTAAAGCTATAAAATCCTGCATCTGCCAAACTTCATTTGTTTGTGCAAGTGTGTGTGTGTATGAATATCTGTAACTTAATGAGTTCTTGGTATTTCCATCTAATGCATGATGCTAGGTGTCCTTCCCTGTTAGTTGGGTTTTTGCTGACTTGGTGGGGGTAGTCATGGCACTGTGTGTGTGTGTGTGTGTGTGTGTGTGTGTGTGTGTGTGTGTGTGCATGTACATATTGATACACTTGCCTTCCCTTCCTGAAATGAAGTATTTGGGGGATTCACTTCCCATCATGAATCAAATTAAGTCTCTGCTGTGTCTCCTTTTGAAGACCATGTTTTGGTGTTATGCATGCAAAGCAGCTCAGTTGCAAATAAACCTCTCTCTTCTGGGATGATGACCCCATGCTATCCCCAAAGCCCAAAGCTGCCTTGTGCTTGCTGAACGTTGCCTTCACCAACTGGGGGAAATCCACAGAGCCACATGTCGTGCTATAGCATGTCAACGGACAGAAAATTTCATTATAGATGAATATGAAATAGATACTGTATGAAAACATTGTATGTGCATTAAATTCTATGCTTAAATGCATTGCTTTAATAAGGTAATAGCCATGTCAGTTATGGACAATAATTTTCCATACATAGTTGGTTATACAATCAAATAATGTTTATGTAATATATAATTTATGTATACTCAACTATGTACTGAAAATTTTTTACGTATGGATGAATAGATATGAATGTATATACATGATGTGAGTATTCATATATATGATTATATATAACTATCAACAAAATTTTATATCTTTCAATGAACCTCTCTAATATTTTCCATTTTTTGTATGTACAGGACTGCGAATTGAGTTCAGGGCCTCATTCATACTAGCCTTCTTCCTCCTCCTTCTCCTCCTCCTCCTCCTCCTCCTCCTCCTCCTTCTCCTCCTCCTCCTCGTCCTCCTCCTCCTCCTCTTCTTCTTCTTCTTCTTCTTCTTCTTCTTCTTCTTCTTCTTCTTCTTCTTCTTCTTCTTCTTCTTCTCTGTCTCCTTCTTCTTCTTCTTCTTCTTCTTCTTCTTCTTCTTCTTCTTCTTCTTCTTCTTCTTCTTCCTCTTCCTCCTCCTCCTCCTCCTCTTCTCCAGCCTTTTTCTTTATTTTTTATTTTATTTTATTTAATTAAATTAATTAATTTATGTGCCCTTTTGAGACAGGGTCTCACTATGCAGTTCAGTCTGGCCCTGAACTCACTCTGTAACCCATGCTGGCCTCAAACTCATTGCAATCCTCCTGCCTCAGCCTCCTGAGTGCTGGAATTACAGGCTTCCTTTCTTTTATTTCATTGTCTTTTTGAGATCATTTTCTCTATTAGTCCATGTTGGTAGCACGCAATGATTTTAATCCCGGTGTGGAGTCAGTGTCCGTGTGTCATGCATCTCCAATCCTTTCCCACCCCGTTTCTTTCCTCTCCTCTGTTCCTTTCACCTCTGAGCCCCCTTCTAATTTGAGAAAGATCTGCCCCCTCCTTCCTGTCACCTCTCCTTTATTTTCTCTATATTCAGACTTTGGGGTTGAGACGGCGCTTGTCCAGGGCAAAAACCTAGAACTTGTGATCCTGCAGCTTCTGCTTCTTGAGTAGCTAGAATTAAAGGCGTGATCTATCATGTCCAGCTTGCAAGATTTGGAGACCAGAAAGTGGTCTCCTTGTCTTTGTTCCTTTTGAGGGTCTCAGCCACACAAATTCTAGAATGCGCCATGGGACTCCAACCTGGGGGTCCTTCTTCTCCTCAACATCCCAGCTCTGCCTTGGCCACAGACAAGAGGCTTTCAATGAGAAAACCTAATGCAACCCCCAGGAGGATGAGCTGCATGGGGCAGAGCTGACATGCTGGCCTCTGAGCTTTACCAGCTGGAAGGGCTCACGGGCGGTACTTAGAATATCAGGACCTCACCAGCTGACGGGGTCCACTTAGGAAAGACCCTCCCTCTGCAGGATCTGAGAATGTGCCACTTGGGCATAGCAAGCCTCTCTTTCCCCCATTCCTTTCCCATGACATAAATCCTCCTCGGTGCCATGCTCCGAATTGCTGACATTCCCAACATTCACGAGGAGGATAAATAATAAATCACTGAGTTCCAAAGAAAGACCTCTCCAGAGCATGGGAAATGGCTGTGGACAGAGGGCTGTGAGTACCCCGCAGTCCTCAATGAACCCCGTTGTTAGACAGACCTCTTCCTCTTGCTCCTACAACTCAGCGATGCCCCGGCTCCATCCCCCAAAATAGCCCTTAATTAGCAGCCATCACAATGCATGCTCTCAGGGACGCACAGCGTATTTTAATCCTGCTGGAGTCCGAGTGCCCAGCTCTGCTTGGAATTGGTTTTGCAGCGTGGTACCCCAGAGCTAATTCATTTTGTGGCTGTCAGGGCTGCATTCCTGATTAGCCGCTGACAATGAACACTGCCCGCATAACAAATGCGTCTTTCTCAGGCTGAAGTAAATACAAAGTGATTAACATGAAATCAAGGCTCCAGCCTGCCTGCCAGCCAGTCTGTGAGCACCCCTTTATTTTCTGCCTCTTCTTCTCCTTCTCCTTCTTTTCCTCCTCCTCCTCCTCCTCTTCTTCCTCCATAAATACCACCGTCAAAATGAAAGCTGCACAAGGCTCAGGCTGGCCGACCTTGAAGGCTACCCCAAGGTCACGTATAGATTTCCCTCTCTTCCTGTGGATTAGCAATGCAGCTCAGGGTTGCCTTTATGAGCTCACGCTGCTTGTTTATCATGCAAACGTGGCTGGGACCTGCCGCAGATATATTTGCTTTTTAATGCTGTGCTAGTCACAGGTGCTACCTTTGGAGCTTGGGGGACAGGTGTACTTGAGGTACCCAGGAAGACTCCCTGGAGGACTAGAAAGCCGAGCTGCTTTGTTCACTGAGAAGCTCTCTGTTTCCACAGGCTCTTCAATGGCGTCTTTAAACGCGCCTGCAGCCTCTCTTGTCAGCTTCTGATAGTTTGTTTAGAATGTATCTTTTGCAAATAGGGAGGTCATCAAGAGATACCGGGTGGTGAGAGGGAAGTGGGCTTTGCAGTGTGTGAATGTGTGTATATGCATGCATGCGTGTGTGCATGTGTGTGTGTGTGCGTGTGCGTGTGCATGTGTGTGTGTGTGTGTGTGTAGCAGGAACCTTATGAAGCAGTCAAATAGCATTGAGTCAGACTATCATTTATTTGCACCTCCTAACATCTAGAAATCTTTTTGGTTTAGACAGAAAGCCAAGCTTCCTACAGGTAACTGGGAGACACAGACAGTGTAAAAAGCTGCTAAGAGGATGCTATCCTGGTTGCATTTAAACATAGAAGCATAGAAGGTCCTAGAACAGTTCAGAAAGGGAGTATCCAGAACACTTCACAATACATTCCTGGATCTTTTTGCTTTTTTGTTCCCCTAATGTCTCCCACCCAAAAAAGAATCTGAAGCAACCTCTATACAGATGGGGGCACTAAAAACAGTTCAACATAGGGGGAAAAAATAGATTTCTTCCCTCCTTGAGCATGGGTACTAAAAGACACAGGCAGAAGAGAAAAAGCAGTAATTTTACAATGCATAGAGTTTACTTATAAACAGGTTTCCTGTGACATGGAGGCTTGTACAAGAGGGAGACTTCTTAAACTACAGGAAAACCTCTGTTTCTGTATTTTTTTTTTTTTTTTTTTTTTTTTTTTTTTTACTAGTCCATGTTTTCGGTACCTAATGTTCACAGTCCTTGTTTGGAGCTGGTACACATACTTAACACATCTCTGTTCTTTATTTATTGTTTTTCCTTCCTGTCTCCTTCCCTTCCCACCGTCTCTTGATTTCCTTCTCCTCCAGAAAGATCTGTCTAGCTCCTTACTTCCTGTTAGCTCTCTGTAAGTTTACTCTTTATTAGCGCTGTGGGTTTCTCACATAAGAGAAACCATGAGATATTTCAGCTGTGTGTCTGATTTGGTTCACTGAACATTACAGTCTCAAAAATGCTTCATTTTGGCAACTTGGGGGTAGCCTTGGACAAAGAGTGTGAGCTCCAGGACATAAATGGGATTTTTCTCAGAAATAAGGATGCTTCTCTGCCCCGGGTACTAGGAAACCTCCTCTTGACTAAAGAGAAGTTTTATGAGTCACTTCTGGGGAAGGCCATAAGTACCTTTCTGCTTTAAGAACAAGGAGAAAGAACAAGCTGACCATGAGGTCCACAATTTCTGTAAATGCAGCGGGGCTGTATTTTGGGGCAATGTGTCTGGATTCCAGCTACAGATAAAAATTAAGGTCAATGTGCAGAACCAGTGATATCAAAGTGTCCCCCATAATTATGTGGAGCAGGACCAAAAAATACGCCATATTATCCCTAGTTTTGTCATGAAATGAATATGGCAGAAATGATCCTGGTTATCTCTAGATGTTGGTTTTGAATATGAAATGGATCACGGGGATGATCTGTGTTCCCGATTCTTATTATTTCTAACTTAACACATCATTCTGATTTAGGATATCTATGTTTCTTACCACACCATCCAGAAAAAAATAGTATATAATTGAATGCTGAAACTCTATAAAATTCACATTCAGACTTTATAATTTGTCAGCTTTTCAGGAAGTCTTCTTTGTCTTTTTATCCCTACAATTTTTAAAAAAAAATTTGGTTGCCAATCATAGAAACCAATGACA
>NW_026947516.1:3909590-4037090 GCF_034190915.1 Cavia porcellus | reverse complement strand
AGATACCCAACGCTACTTCTGTAGCATTATGATATAAAATTAGCAATACTATTATTTATTGTGCAGAGTGATATTAGTCTAGTCTCATGTTCAATTTCAGCGTACATAAAGATAAAGACAGCTACTACAAAGAGAATGAGAGACATTATGGTAGTCATTATTGACTTCCCCAATGTCAGGTCTTGAAGATCTAAAAAGACTTCATCATCCTGTTCTGATTAGTTCTGTAATGTTCAGTATGTATTCACTGTGGGTGAAGTTGGGGACAACTATTTGGAAGAAAAGTAGAGACAATATGATAGACAGTGAAGATCTCCAGTGGACTTACTTTGAAATCCATGTTTCTTAAAATTGTTTCCTTATGATCTGTTTTTTAAAGTTTAATCTTATCCTCTTTAAAAAAAAAAAAACAGATATCCCCTGTTAGGGATTTCCATGGTCCCAACATTGTGCTTGTTGAGACACTGGGACCCTTGGAGTTAACTTGCATGTACTATGACATAGGGAATCTACTCTGTATTGTTTTTGAAAATTGGTCTTAGCCACTTTCTGATAATCACCTCTGAGAAACAAAATATTGGACACCCGCTGTTCAAGGAGGAAAGACATATTCTCGCTCCCAGTTTGTAGAGGATTCAGTCTATAGTTGACTGACTCCAAAGCCAGGCAGCAGGCTAGTGGAGATTGTGGGAGGAGAAACAGTCCATGGAGGGGCAGACAGGAAGCAGCAGAAGTGAGCCTTTTTTCTGTTTGATCCCATCAAGGCTACAGGCCTATTGGTTGGTGTTATATGTACCCAGGCTGGGCCTCCTCATTTATCCACACCCAGCAAGATGTTAAACTGATCAGTGGACAAGCCTGTTCCCACACACCCTTAATCCCAGTACCATGCAGCCGCGATCCAGCCAACTCCCAAAGCCTCACCCATGAGCATATCAGGATTTGGGGGACATAGAGACACAAGCCAAAACACGCTGACTGGGGAAAATTTGATTAATCATTCTCTCCAGAATCATTTCAAATCTGTGAGAATCCAACGGATCCAGCAACTCCCCATGTACTCTAACTGGTTTGATAAGTTTATACCCCAAACTTCTTTTAAAGCAAGACTTTAAGGTTCTGAACGTATAATTTGAAAAGGGTTGCTCTGATACAGTTAGCAGTCTTTTAGGCACACATAATGCAAAATAAAACTCAAATGCCACCTGGAACTTGGTGGAAATTTCAAGAGTAATATTATATTTCAGCACCTAGAGAGCATGCATGACAATCAGTAGACACACTAAAGCTGCAGACTTCACCAAAATTGGAGTCAGAAGCAAGTGTCAGAAAGGGTAGAGGGTCATTTTGCAACATGGGTTTTATCATCTCAAACCAAAGGGGCTCTCAGCTTTAATCCTCAGGGTAGAGGTCCATTGGAAATGTGAGCTCACACAACCATATCACACAAGTTCCTGAGAAATTGTCAGCATTCCTCTCCCCCTCAAAGTGCCATGGTTTTTCCTATCAATCAAATCATTGCAGGTCACATTTGGCTCAAAAAACACCAAAGAAAAAAGGTTAAGCCGTGTTTTTCAAATCCATCCTGAGAAGATTCAATTTCTACAGAAAAATGAAACCACCCTGATAGGAAAGAATGCTCGTGAAATTGTGGAACGTTGTCAGGTCGATAAACCGTTGAAGTGTTTGTTTGTGTATATTCTCTGAAAGTCCGCTAACCCACACTAGAAATTGTTTTGCTAGAAACAGCTGGAAATGCCAACATTTTTTTTATGTGATGTGATTTATTAGAGAAGTTGGATAGTTGGAGACCTCAGCGGTCAAAGAGCTTGGTGTCAATAGCAAGGAAATAGAGAATAGTTGTCTCTTTTTTTATGTATCATTGTGGTAGTATTAGTTTATAGTTGGGCAGGAACTGTATCTCTAATCTCTTAAACCAGAGTGCCCCTAGCTTTTACACTGGCAGAAGATTCATGGATTTATTAAAATAACCCTCTTTAGAAAAGCAAGAGAAAAAAAAATTTCATTTTAATATAGTCAGAAAAAAAGAATTCCCGGCTATGTGCACATCTCTGAGCTCAGTTAAACAAATCTGCATAGATTTAACAGTCACATAAAGCAACTGTTTCCCAAACAAATTGTGCTCATGAATCAGTGCACAAATGCAGATGAAAGCAGGTCGAATAATACTTGCTGTTATTAGATACAAAGCATGGCTAAATGTTTTTATAAGAAGGCTTTATTCGGAGGAAATGTACCTTATCTTAGTGATTTTGCAGAACGTCTTCATTGAAAGTTTCAAAAGGGTTGGCAAAACCCATCATAAGGACCCAAACCAGCCTCTCACCTGGTGTTATAAATAAAGTTTTATATCTTTATCTATGGCTGCTTTCACGCTATAGTGGCAGAGTTGAATAAATGCAACAGAGACATCTAAAATGTATACTATTTTCTGGTCCTTCCCAAAAAAATTGCCAATCCCTGCCCAAGAGCAGTTCTGTGAATGGAATCATTCCTGCATGAATATCACAAGTTGACAGTTCACCATCATCATGTCAGGAAAAAAAAAAAACCTGAAGAATTAACCTAACCAAAAAAGCAAGACCTCTCCAGTGAAAATCACATCGCTCTGAAAAAGAAATCAGAAAGACATCTTCCATCACAGGATAGGCAGAACTAATGTAATAAAGATGCTCATACTCCCAAAGCTGATGTACAGCTTTAAAATGATCCTATTGTTGTAGCTTGGCACAAGATGCCATCTTGAGCTCTGCATCTAACTAGTGTTCTGTATTTGACCCAGGAAAATAGAACATTACTCAGGGTATAAGTCCTACAAGAAAAGCAGAATGAACTGTACCCGCAGAAGAAAAATTAACCTGCTCAGCAAAAGAATCAGAATACAGGTGTCAACCAAAAATTAATGTAAGATTCTAGCTAAATTGTTTCTAACAGGATGTCTTTTGGTGATTCTCTGTTTAAAAGCTTTGTAATTTTCCAGTTCAGGGCCACTTGGTGAGACCTTGAAATGGGCCCATGCAAGTAGTCACTGAGCTAAGCTAAATAAATTCTAAATTTATCAATTTAGTTGCTTGGATTCCTATGTTGTTTATGAACCCACTTCACTATTAAAAAATCAATGGCATTCCACAGAAATCTAGAGTAAATTAATTCTGAAATTCACTTGGAACCAGAAGAGACCAAGAATGGTAAAAATAATCCTGGGTAAAACAATCAAAGTAAGAGTTATCACAATTCCAGATTTGAGACTATATTGCAAAGCTACAGTGATAAGAACAGCATGGTACCAGCACAAAAACCATCACATGAGTCTACAGAACACAGTGGAGGAAGAAAAAGCAACTCCAGTCACATTCAGCTAGCTAATGTATGACAAAGGGGCCTAACTATACACTGGAGGAAAGAGAGCCTTCTTATTAAATGGTGCTGGAAACAATTGGATATCTTCATGAAGAAAATTGAGCATAGACCCATAGATCACAGCATGTACTGCACTAAAAGCAAAATGGATTATAGATTTAACTCTTAAACAGAGACACTTAATATGCTGGAAGATGGAGTTGGCAAACTCATGAAGATATTGGATCTAGGCTTTCTAAACACTACGAATAAAACTGTTCTGTCTTTGGAAGGGCTAGTGGGTGAGAAGCAAGACTATTAATGGAACTGATGGTTCTGGTTTGTCTTGAGAGTGAAAGATTTATGAAATGCTACAGTTACAGATAAATTGAAGAACTATAAAACTCATAACAATACGTGAGTGGGGCTGGGGATTTAGCTCAGCGGCATAAGCGCCTGCCTTGCAAGCAGGCAGTCCTGAGTTCGATCCCTGGTACCGATAAAAAGGAAAAAGACAAAAAAAAAAAAAAAATAACAATACATGAGCTACCCAAGGCCCCAAAAGGGAAGTAGATTTCAAGAAACCTAGGGGTGCATGAGCTAAATTTCTGCCTAGTGGCTTTCCAAGGGGTCCTCATCTTTTATTTGTGCAATGCCCCAAGACCCCAAGGTTCACCTCAGTGAAAAAGAGCCGTATGGAGTAATGTAGATCCAGAGGATTGGAATGCAAGGACAATTGTCACTCCAGGTAGAGGAACTTGCATATCTGACACAGGACATTTCAGACTGTGAAGAAGCAAGTTATTTAGAATGATAATAGTGGGTTGAATTACAGTGACACTCTCCTAGAGGTGCTTTTCCATGAGATGAGAGGGTATAATTATATTTTTCTCCTCATTTGAGACTGATGAGTGAGATTTGCTTTCAGAATAGGTCCTCAGATTCATCAAATATGTCAATATTGCACTTTTTGTTTGTTTGGTATTTAGAGACCCAACCTGGCTGTATGGTTCAGGCTGGCCTTGACCTCACCACGGAACACAGGGTGGTCTCCGTGCTGATCCTCTTGCCTCTCTGTCTGTAGGGCCAGTATCACAAGTGAGTGCTACCACGTGTGGTTTAACATTGTGCGTAGATCGGTCAGTATCTGAATGTGGAGTTGTCAGTTATTATGATGCAGATGTAATATAGCCTCCTAGAGACTCATGTGTTCAGAAGGGGGTTATGGGAATAGGATTGGATCAAAGGCTGCATCCTCATTACCGTGTTATCCATTTATGTGTACAGCTGAATGTTCTACGAAGAGGTGGAGTCCATTGGAGGAGGCAAATCGTTGGTGATGGCTGACTTCGGACTCTGTTCTCTCTCTGTCTCTGTCTCTGTCTCTGTCTCTCTCTCTCTTCTCTCTCTGCCTCTCTCTGTCTCTATTTTCTCTCTCTGTCTCTCTCTCTCTTTCTGTCTCTCTCTGCCTCTCTCTCTTTCTCTGTCTGTCTCTTTCTCTCTGGTTTCTCTCTGTCTCTCTCTCCTCTGTCACTGTGTCTCTCTCTGTCTCTGGTTTCTCTCTCTCTCTCTCTCTCTCTGTCTCTATCTCTCTCTTTCTGTCTCTCTCTGTCTCTGGTTTCTCTCTCTCTGTCTCTCTGTGTCTCTGTCTCTCTCCTCTCTCTGTCTCTGGTTTCTCTCTCTATCTCTCTCTCTGTTTCTCTCTGTCTCCCTCTGCTCTGTTCCTCTCTGTGTCTCTGTCTCTCTCTGCCTCTCTCTGTCTCTATTTTATCTCTGTCTCTCTATCTCTCTCTGTCTCTTCTCTCTCTCTCTCTGTCTCTGGTTTCTCTCTCTGTCTCTCTCTCTGTTTCTCTGTCTCCCTGTGCTCTGTCTCTCTCTGTGTCTCTGTACATCTCTGTCACTCTGTCTCTCTCTGTCTCTCTCTGTGTCTCTTCCCCCTCTCTCTCTCTTTCTCTCCTTTTTCAGTTCTCGTTGCTTCCTGGCTTCCGAGGTAGTTAGGTTTCCTCCATCAGGTCCTTCTTGCAATTCCTGCCTTGGAGCTAACCTACCATGGAGTGCACCACCTCAAACTATTAGCCAAAGGAAGTCTCTCATCCTTTAAATTCTATGCATCAGGGTTTTTATTTATTTGTTTGTTTGTTGCTGCTGTTCCAGTAACATAAGGATAACTAGTATATCAGCTTGTGCTTAATATTAGTGGACATAGTATGAAGTATTATCTGAGAGGAAACAACACCTCTGTCTACATTCTCCTTTAGCTATTGGAGGGCAAAGACACTTCATAGTGGTGAATTTTATGTACAGTTATCTGAGGTATCTTAACCTTCAGTAGATATCCAGATATTAAGGTGTGAATTCATCCCAAAACCCTAAAAACTGTATATGGCTATCAGTTCCTTCATTTTCTGCCTGTGTGGTCTTGACAGATTATCTGACTACTTGTAGGGTCATGAAGGGTGGTCTTCAGCCCATCTCTGGCTTCCCCAGCTTGGCTCTCTCTTGCTCCATAGAAGCAGGAAGAAGAATCTCAAATTGTGCAAAGTGAAAATAACTTTAGGCACAGAAGAAAATGGTACAAAGCCGTGCTGAGGACTGGGGGCCCCAGATCTATGTTTTATGGGGTGACAGGGTCCTCACACTCATCTCTCCCACCCCGGGTGGCTGATTCCGACTGGCTGTCAGCTTGATGTTAGCGGTCTGTAACGAAAGCCTTTAGAAGGGTTGTGAAAAAGTGCTATTTTTACCCATCCTTTTTGGAACAGTTCATAAAAGATACCTGACCTACATACTAACTGAAGACAGTCTAGATTAGCTTTCTGTCAGTATTAAAGGGACTGCATGTCTTATCCCTGGCCCTTTGGGGTTCCGTCCCTACACTGCAGCGGGTCTATAGCTCCTTACGTCTAAGGACTCAAAAACTCAATGTATTGGTTTGGGGGGCCATAGATTCTGTACTATGACCCCTCAACCTGTCAATTGAAATTAGACACAGCACAGAAGGAGACCAATGAGTGTGGTCACTCAGGGCCAGCATCTTTCTTGGTTGAATTAGATGAGACCGGCTGCACCCAGAGTCGTATGGGCATAGAATCTTTCGGGTCTAATTGACACCTATATTGGCTTTTTGTTGCTGTGACAAAATGACTTGGTGTGGACAACTTACAGGAAGAAAGGTTTATTTTGCTCAAGTTTCCTGTAATCTCAAGTCATGTGTTTTTGGCTCCTGTTGTAGTCAAATTTGTACAGAGAACAATTAGAATCAGACACGGAGTTTACAATATTATTTTATGATGGTCAAAAAGAGTTAACACAAGAACATACAGAAAATCTATGCACAACACCAAAGACATAGAATATTTAGTCAAGAGGGTAAATCCCACAGCAATGTCCCACAGGAGTCCAGATGAAAACCCAGAGCTCATGACAATGCCTCCCACTAGTCCAACTGGAGGTCCAGAGCCCACAGGAAGGACTCATGCCAGTCTCTTTTACGGATCCATGCTGGGAAGGCCCAAAGGTCAGTGGTGGAAGCCAGAAAGTCCACGCCAGCAGGGTGAAGGGCTGTGCTGGTGGGGTGAGGGTTCTATGCTGGAGCCGAGAAGTCACACTCACAACAAAGACTAGGGCTGTCCTGAAAGGTACCACAGCTGTCCTCAGCGACATGGAGGCCCTGAGCTCCTCCGATGACAAGCACATTCGGGTACATGCCAGGAAGTCAGCATGACGAGTTCATCCTGGAGACCAAGTAGCACATGTCTTCCCCTCCGGAGCCAGGAAGCAATGCTTGATGTGAGGACCAAAGCTTCTCCAGGAGAACCAATGGCTCAAACAGCAATTCATAGGAGAACTCCCAATGCCTCAATGCAATGCAGTAACGCATCAACACATTAACGCATTAACAGCCTTCTTCTCCACCTATTTATGCTGGCAACTTTCCTCAGGTGGAGCACCTTCACTCAGTGCCATGCTGATATAATCCAGCTGGTGTTAAGTTGACCAGCAGTTCTTAATCCATTCTGCCTGGATTAGGCAGAATATCATGACACAAGGGTGCAGTCAGATGCCTGGGATCCGTTTCCTTCAAGCAAGGCCCCAACAACAAAGTTTCCATCGAATATCAACACGGTCATTATCGGTCCATCCATGGGTTGATCCATGGATAAAGCCAGATGTCTCATGATTCAACCACCCTTCTGAAACCCTCCCTCTCACTGCATCTGCGCTGGGGAGAAAGGTTTTGATAACACGAGCATTTGGAAGACACTGCAGATGCAAAGTGTCATAATATCCTATCACAAGACAGAATAAAGTGCATTTCAGCATTTTCTTAAAGTCTTTCATTTCCTCTTGTGGGAGAGAGTTTCCTTTGTGAAGCTAAAGTCTGTGTGGAGGAATTTACAAAATCAGAAGGGGAACCCATGGAGGGATAAGCATTCTGGAAAATTCTCCCCAGTCACTTATCCCCTGAGCATTTTATGCTCTTGGTAGGCTCAAGGGCTTTGCATCACAATTTCAGAACGGGTCGTTTCCAATTTGCCTTTCATTTCTGTTATGAGTACATGATTGAAAATCACTTTCTCCTCTTATCTTCTTGCACTGACAATTATTTATTTAAGTATGACTGAGATTCCTACAGGAGACCCACCCAGAATCCTGTAACAAAACAGAGCTGTGATGGGATTGAGGTGGTTTTATAAAGAACCACCTGCTGCTTCCTTCCAAGGCTGCCAAGATAATTAATGTGCTCTCAGAATTTTCCCTGATGCAGCAAAGGTTGATCTTCAACAAGCATGAACTCACACCATCAGGGCCTGGGGGAATACCTTTAGGACAGCACAGCACACACAAGAAAAAGTCCTGCATTTTTTTTTAAATGTGCATGTTTGTTTTCTGAATTGTGGAACTGAGATTGAGGTTCATGGTGCAGGGCGGGGATTCTGGGTGAGGGACAATCACCTATTCCTGTCACCTGCTCTAGGGATTAATGAGGAGCAGGCCAGCAGCTGCAAAACTCCGGTTCTGAATGACCCGACCTGCTAGGATGGCTCTGATTTCTCCCTTGAAAAGGTGAGAATTCTCAGGATGCGGCTTTGCGTTTGGCTTCCACCTTAATGGGAAAAATTGACTGTCGTTTTCACCAGCTTAATGCTTTGGGTTTTTTTTTGGAACCAAGACATTTCTGCAAAATATTTTTTCCCCTTCCACCTTTGAGTCAAGCAGGCATCTCTCAAACATGGGGGGCTTATCTTTGTCAGGTAAAGAGAAGTAAGTAAGCCCCATAAACCAATCACCCCAAAAGTCCATGTCTCAAACTGTTGGGGGACATCTTGAAATAAACCAAGCAGTTTATGATCTCACACTTGTATGTGATTATGGAAAAGCAGATCTCCCCCAGTACCGGGGAGGCTGAGGCGGGCTGGCTGTGAGTTTGAGGTCAGGCTGGGCTACAAAGTGAGCTCAAAGCCACTGAACAGCATAGGGAATCCCTTCTCAAGAGAAAACAAAAGTAGGTTTCCTAGAAATTGAGAAAAAATGGTGGGTAATTGAGACTTCAAAGTGTAGGACAGAAGAAACAATGGATCAACTTTCATGTGTGAGATCCCTTGTTAGGAGTGTGAGCGATGTAAGCAGAAGTTCAGCACTAGAGAATGCAATTCCCACTCGACACACAAAACTACGGTCGTTTTCAGTGTATCATTTGTGTCCATTCATATTATTTTTCAGTGGAAATAATACACAATCATCGAGTGTTATATGATGTTCTGATGCATGTTTACATAGCACCACACTCAAATGTGGGTGAGTTTATATTTCTCCTCCAACATGTATTATTTCTGGATGGTGAAAACACCCCAATCTTTTCCAGCTTTTAAAAAATGTGCAGGATATTCTCTATCGTCTCTCATGATCCTATTGTGAAATAAAATTTCAGAAATCACCTCTCTTTTCTACCTGTGACTACTAACCATCAAATAATGTTCCTCCGTTCTTTCTTCTGCCCTATATTTCCCAGTCTCAATTTCTATGAGACTTACTTTTGTTTTGTTTTGTCTTTCTTGAAAGAGTATTTGACTATGTAGTTCACTCTGTAGCCCGGGCTGGCCTCAAACTCATGGTAATCCTCCTGCCTCAGTCTCCCGCGTGCTGGGAGAGATTAATTTTCTAAATCACATGTATGTGTGAGATCTTATAGAACTTGTCTTTCTGGGTTTGAGGCTTGTAGTTTCCTCCAGTTTCATCCACACGGTGGCACATAAAAGGATTTCACTCTTTTATATGGCTGAGTAGTATTCTACTCTGTCACTTGTGAACAAGTACAGCCTTGGCTGATTTCAAAAGCGTGATCATGTTTCTGGGGGCAAGAATAAACTACACAAAGAAATATGCACAGTGACGAGCTGGTTTTGGAAATCCTTATGCTCTACATTGTTTTGTATAGAACTATGTTCTGTTCCTCTTGGCATCATTGATATTTGAGAGAGGATCAATCTTTGGTATGGAGGCTTCTTTCACCAACTGTCAATATCATTTCCCTTCTATGACAAACCATAATGGCTCTAGACATGGACAGATGTCCTCAAGGAAGGTAAAAAAAAAAAAAAAAAAAAATTCCAAGGTTGACAATCACTAGGCTGATCCACATAGTTTTACTTGGGTTTGGTTATTTATTTCTAATCTCCAAAAATAACCATGGCCTGTGGGTCAGTTCAATAGTTTCCTGGGAGTTCCCTTGACAGGTTGGACTTTCAGATGACAGAGAGTTGCGTGGATGCCAGAGAGGGGGATCTTCACACCTGCAGACTCCTGAGTTGGCCAAAGAAATGCATTAAAAAAACCTCAATTCTCTTCAGATTAAAGCGACAGGGCCAGAGTTTGGAATCACACTGGCTTTCAAAGCTTGCATTCCAGATTGAGCATAGGTGAACCCAGGTGGAGCGTAGCAGGATATGTGGGAGGGGGTTTAAGTAGATTTTTAAAAGCTTAGAGAACTACAACTTGAATACCTTTCCTTGCTCCCCAAGTCTGTTCTATTTTTTTTTTTTTTCAAAACAAGGGCTTCAAGCAACTATGAATTGTTCTTAATGAATTTCTAAAGTCTCCCAGGACTGCTGTGATACCAGTTTGTGCTTCATAGCTAACTATGAAATGATGACCACTCTCCATCACTCCCTGTGTGCTGAGCCCCTGTGCCCAAAGCCAAGTGACATCATAGCAAGTCTCCCTCAGGAGCCAGGGAGCCCGTTTCCATTCATTGATTTCGCTATGGCCTGGCATTGTCCGCCTTGCACTCGTTAATGAGAGAATAAAGCCAGAGAGTAGCCTCCTCCTCTGAGCTGCTCATCTGAGGCAATTTGGGGCCTCATTAATGATCCAGTCCGACAGTAAATCAGAAATATGAAATGACAGGACAGACACCAGAAAGCCCTTTCACCGGCAGGTGCTTAAAGCAGCCAGTAATGACGCCAGCTTGCTCTTTGTTAAATAACGAACCCAACCAGTGTCATTACTGACCAGATTCTTTATGTGGCATCTGCCAGTTACACGGGGAGTTCCATAGTTAACGCCCCAGAGCGTAGTTTTTCTGCTCAAGAATGTACTTTTTCAAATGTGGCAAACAAATGTGAATGAAACATCTCACAAACTCGTGATGCGATTGGGAGGGATTTTCAGTGTTTTAAAAATAGAATATGCAATCTTAATGGGTCTAACAATCACACCCCCTCATCCCCTTAAAAACATCCCGTGACTGTGTCTTGTTTTGTATTAGCTCATGTTTGCAGTACATAACATTTACGTTCTGTGCGTGGGGTTGGTACTTGTGCATGATAGGAATTAATTTTTTTCATCTGTTTTCTCTCTCCTCTCCTTTCCCTGTCTCTCAAGCCTATTCCCATTTGAGACAGATCTATCGCATCATGTCACATTACCTCTCTTCTGTCTTGCTCTTTATTTATAATTTATAATTAACATGCAAGAGAAATCATGCGATATTTAAGCTCGTGTACCAGTTGACATCATGATCTTAAGGTGCATTCATTCTCCTGCAAATGACTCAAAATTTTGTTCTGTGGAACAGAGTACTACACCACTGTATGTAAACGCCCCCTTTTCTGTATCCATTCGTTTGTCAATGGACATATAGGCTGCTTCAAGACTCAGTTATTAACAGTCATGCTGCTATCAGCATAGATGTGCATGGATCACTGTGATATGATATCTTGTACGCTTTTGGGAAGACACCTAGGTGAGGAATAGGTGGGTCAAATGGAATTTCTAGGGTTTTTTTTAAAAAAAAATCTCTGTACTGATAATTATTGTTCATTTTTAAAATTCTAATTAAGCATTTCTTTGAGATAAGTGTATGCACAGTTGTGAGAAGAAATCCCAGATTGCCTGTGTACGTGTGATGCAGCTTCCTGTGCATTTATAGTCTTGATCTGGGCTGTCCTAGGATCTTGTGTGTTAAACACTTGGTGGTTGCTTTGAAAGGTCAAGGACCCCTTCCAAAATGGGGTTCAGTGGGAAGAATTTAGGTTACTGGGGTGCATCTTTGAGGAGGACCAGGGGGCCCCAGTCCTTTGCTTCTCCCTCTGCTTTCTACGGCCATGGGGTGAGGAGTTCTGCTCCTCTAAAACTCTGCCACGATGCTCTATGTCACAGGTTCCAAAGCAAAGGAGTCAGATGACCACGGACCGAACCCTTCACAGTCATGATCCACAGCAAACCTTTCCTCCTTTTCAGTTGATTCTCTTAGCTATTTTCTCATTCTATTAACCAAAAGCTAAGAAACACTAGTATTTTGTATTTTATCAATCTGACATACAACTTTGCAACTGGAATATTGATGTTGATATAATCAAGATACTGTATGTATCTGTTATCACAGAGACCCCAGCAGCTGCCCAATTTTCTCTCCACCCTTTAAACTTAATCACTGTATGCCATTTATGCGTCTTTAATTCCAAGGAAATGTGGCACCTCACCCTTGAGATCCAATTATTTCATTCAGCACCGTTGTTTAGCTTCATTGGTTTGCTGTACACATCACTAATTTGTTATTTTTCGGCTCTGCAAGGCATTCAATGTCATTATCTGTTCACCCACTTGAAGGAAATCTGGGTTATTTTTAGTTCTTGATTATGGTGGTAAATATGTTATCAACATTTGTGCATAGGTGTGTGTGTGTGTGTGTGTGTGTGTGTGTGTGTGTGTGAATATAAAACTTCATTTCTCTAGGTTAAGTGCCAAGGAAGGATACTTTGGAGTTGGATGCTATTTGTGTATTCAGTTTCCTAAGAAACAATCTCATTGGTTTCCACAATGGCCACTCCACTGTGTATCTCTGATATGATTGGTTGACCTTGCTCTGCATGTTGATTAGATAAAGACTGCCCAGGGAATTAGCCAATCACATGGCTCCACGTGCAAGGATGGCACCAGAAGACTGACCTGAATACTACGTATGCTTCCTGGACTCTTTCATCCTGACACAGTTCTGTCGCTCCACTTCTCAGCTACTATGAACCAAGGAACTTCTCTCTACCACATCTTTCTACCCTGATGTTCCAGCCTCACACCCAGCAGACCGTGAGCTGATCTTCATGCTAAAATGCTGAGTAAAGTTAACTGTTTCCTCCTTCAAGTTGTTTGCAGTGATGAGAAAATGGATACACCAACCAACAGTGTAGAAGACATTCCATTCCTCTGCCTCTCGGAGTGTGTTTGGTGATGTCATTATTCATACCTTACTGTTTGGGTGGGTTGCTAGTGATATCTTATTATTTTAATTTGCAGTTCCCTAAGGTCTAATAATGTTGAATAATTGCATATGATCATTTTCCATCTGTATTTCTCCTTCTTCTCTTTCTCCTCCTCCTCCTTCTCCCTCTTCTTGTCCTTCTCCTTCTCCTTCTCTTTCTTCCTCTTCTTCCTCTTCTTCTTCGTCTTCTTCTTCTTCTTCTCCTCCTCCTCCTCCTCCTCCTTCTCCTCCTTCTCCTCCTCCTCCATCTCCTCCTCCTCCTTTTTCTCCTTCTCCTCATTCTTCTCCTCCTCCTCCATCTCCTCCTCCTCCATTTCCTCTATCTCCTCCTCCATCTCCTCCTCCTCCACCTCCTCCTCCTCCATCTCCTCCTCCTCCTCCATCTCCTCCTCCTCCATCTCCTCCTCCTCCATCTCCTCCTCCTCTTTCATCTCCTCCTCCTCCATCTCCTCCTCCTCCATCTCCTCCATCTCCTCCTCCATCTCCTCCTCCATCTCCTCCTCCATCTCCTCCTCCATCTCCTCCTCCTCCTCCATTTCCTCCATCTCCTCCTCCTCCTCCTCTTCCTCCTCCTTCTCCATCTCCTTCTCCTTCTCCTCCTCCTCCATCTCCTCCTCCTCCTTTTTCTCCTTCTCCTCATTCTTCTCCTCCTCCTCCATCTCCTCCTCCTCCATTTCCTCTATCTCCTCCTCCATCTCCTCCTCCTCCACCTCCTCCTCCTCCATCTCCTCCTCCTCCTCCATCTCCTCCTCCTCCATCTCCTCCTCCTCCATCTCCTCCTCCTCTTTCATCTCCTCCTCCTCTTTCATCTCCTCCTCCTCCATCTCCTCCTCCTCCATCTCCTCCTCCATCTCCTCCTCCATCTCCTCCTCCATCTCCTCCTCCATCTCCTCCTCCTCCTCCATTTCCTCCATCTCCTCCTCCTCCTCCTCTTCCTCCTCCTTCTCCATCTCCTTCTCCTTCTCCTCCTCCTCCTTCTTCTGCTTCTGTGAAATAACTCTATGTTTCTTTCTCACATTTTAATCAGATGATTCGTTCTTTTCATTGGTACTTTTAAGGATTCTTTATATCCTCTAGAGAGGAGCATATCATCATATACATGAATTGATAATATTTTTCTCACACTGTAGTTTGTCTTTTCATCCAAATAGGATGTTTTGCAGAGCCAAATTTAAATGTGATGAACCCTAGTGTGCCAATTAGGTTTTTCTTAATGAATAATAGTTTTGCTGTCAGGGTAAGAACAATTTTATTTTCTGTTTGCTTACTTATATATCTTTTTTACTACACAGTCGCAGAGGAGGAACTCGCCATTGATAGAGTAGTTTTTTTCCTCTTAAAGATCAGATGCTGTCTTCTCTGACCACTTTCAAGGCTTCTCTTTGTGCTTAGTTTTCAGCAGTTTAATTAAGATGTGTCTTGGCGTGAATTTCCTGGGGGTTTATCCTGTCTGGCTCTGATTCTCTTGCTTGAATCTGCTGGTTTACGTCTCTTGCCAAAAGTGCGGATTTTGCAGACACTATTTCTTTGAGTGCTTTAGCATTTGCACTTTCTTTCTCTTCTACTTCAGGGATTTTGCCAATTTTTTAAGCCCTAATTGGTAGTTAGAGCCAGCAGCGGCTGTGCAAATAGGGATCCCGGTATTTCTTTCTGGCTAGGTCTGTGTGGATATCCGTGGTCTTTCTTCATAAAACATCTTCCACCCTCACCTTCAGGTTCTGACTAATGTTTCCTGAGGCTTTTGTTGATATAATTCCTCACTAATTATTCCTATCAATTTGGCTCAACAACTTGAGAAGCTCCTAGAACAACTGACGAATGATTTTTCCTCTTGTTGTTTAAGTCTACAGTGTACTTTGTAACACAAACGTAATTAAAGCAATATTCACATTTTTGAACCCTGAGGCACTATTTCTGTTTATCCAAATCTAATGACATTTCATGGGAAAGTTTTAAGCTTTTTTAGGTAGGATTTATATATTTACTTAAAGGTAATGTCTAGATAGTTTCTTTTTCTAATTGGCATTAGAATGGACTGTTTTGGGGTGATATTTTAAAATTACTTTGTCTGTCTGTGATGGACTTTTTTTACCGTAGTTATTTTGCATGTGGCCATTTTATCAAAATTTCCAACCATGACTAGCTGTAAGGATTCAGTGTATTTTTGGTGTGTTCTTTATATATCTCTCTCTTTTCATCACAGGTGTGCCCATTTTAGCTACGAAAGAGATGAAAGCACACTTTGAAAAATGCCCAGTAAACAGCATTGCTCATTACAAATAATTTTGGCAAATGCTACATCATCATCTTCCACCTGCAGAACCCAGACTCTGAGAAGTCCCCCGTTCAAGAGTCACTTCTAGACCCACCCTAAACAATGTTTTCCCATTGCAGCTCACATGTATCCAGAGCCCATCCTATACAGTGTTTTGCAGCTCACACGTATCCAGAGCCCATGGGAAATACATAGAAATCCTACACAAATCACGCTTTGGTCCACAGAGCGTTTCCTTTCTTGAAACAGAAGCAGATTTTACATAGTAGTTCACACAGAATGTGCTTTCTGGGAGAAAAATAAGCAGCTGTCCCAAGAAAGAAATATGAATGACCAATATACCATTCACTTCTCAGATTAACAGAGCAAACCATCATGGTACCCAAATGCTATCTTCATGCCTGATGTTCAAAATGTGTTGTGCTGAGATTTGAGTTCTTTAAGTCAGATGATAACCAGTGTCACCTGGCTCTTCTTGCCCTGCTTTCTGTCCTACAAGGAGAGACCCTCTCTATCCATCCGATCTGCTAGTTTAATAGGGATCCAGCTTCCTGTCCCTCCCCACAGGCATTCTGATGTCAGCCTGATTGTACTGCTTTCTGAAGGCTGACCCAGGAAGAGGCTTATTCTAGTGGTCGAAATACCTGTTGGATATCAAGACGAAAGTCTTTCTGGCAGGAGACAGATAGATATGGATCATCTTGATACCAAATCCAAAAGCCAGAGTTTCAAGAAATCCAGAGAGGTTAAAGACACCCAGCCAGTTAACTTCCTCACTGTGTGTTGATAGAAGACACATTGCCAACACAGTGTACCAAAACATCATGATGCCCATTCCGATCCTCACACAGGAGTTTTGGCAACAGAGCAGGTCAAAGTTTTTATTTCCTTCTTGGAAGAGAATACCACGTAAGATATAGAAATATCCGTGACACTTGATCCTTTACCCATTACTTAGAAAAGTGTTCAAAACCTGTCAACAACACTAAGTCAAGTTGATTTACAACAATATTTATTTACTCATTTCTCCATTTATTTATTGTCGTTTTAAAACAGGCTTTCACTGTGCAGTTCAGACTGATCTTAATCTCTCTTTATAGCCTGGGTTGGCCTCAAACTAACAGCAATTCGTCTGCCTCAGCTTCCCTAATGCTGGGATTGTAGGCATGTACCACCACGCCTGGCTCAAAGTGGATTGCAAACAGCAGGCCACACCCATTCATGCTCAAGAAGGACATATTTATGCTTTGATTTGGCGAATCATTTTGTTAGGATGGAGCTTAGAATTTGGTAAGCTCTTTCAGCAGGGGACCAAACAGGCCATGTTCTAGGCTCTGAATATTCTAATCCATGTCAATTCTTGTCACAGCAACTGGCTGGTACGCCTGGTCATCTCCGCAGCATCCAGAATGAACACAAAGGAAGGAGCATTATTCTCTTGCAAGAAAATGCCATTTATACAGATGCATATGAATTCTGTGTAATTTTATGTGTCAGGAAAAGTCATTTGTAGCTTGGTCAGTTTGACCGTGCACTACAGGAAACCAGGAGATTAACACTCGACCCATGAAATGTCATTTGCTGATTGCTAATGTAAGTAATAAAATCAAGTGTTCCAATATTGTTTAACACTGGATAATAATCACAGTATAACACTTGATGAAAAAAAAAGAGTATTCTAAAATCAAGAGCGTATGCCCCCACTATGTACAGATACAGAAACAGAAAACAGAGTTGAAGTAAACATTCCCCAAATACTTTCTCTATTGAGTGACCTTTCAAGACTTTCTATTCCCTTGGTAGGCATGTCTCTATTTGCTAAATGTTTGATAGCATTTCAGCATTATTACCGTGGGAAACATGACTTTGAAAAACTGCTGCTTTTTTTTTTTTTTTAATTTGCAAGGTGGTTCTTTCTCTGGCTATTTTAAGAATTCCTTTTCCACATTTTGAAAGTCATCTCTCCTATCTGTCGTTTGTTTCCTGCTTCTGGGGGTGTTTGGCAGGAAGGCCTTCTCATGTTTCCTCATTTTTTTCCCTTTCTTTCTCACGATCTACTTCAACTATGACATGTTTCAAAGCTCTATTTCGAGCCCACAAGAGAAAAGCTATTAAACATGTTTATGATGTTGGACAGAAGGTAGCAAAGTCCACCTTGCTTTCAGTGCCATTCATGTAATTTCAAGTCCAACGAGCTCTCAATATTTTGACTGCAATATTTTTGGTGGGATACTGACTTACACAAAAGGTGACTAAACACAGATTTTTCTTTCATGCTCACTGGAGTCTCTGCACACCCCTGGGCTGAGAATCTTGTATCCTAGGAACAGAAGAATAGCCTTCTGTAGCTTCTGGGAAATTGCCAATTTTCTCTTACGGTTCATAGGCAATGTATCAAGACAACCTGTGTTTCCCAGGAGAATTTCGCCCATGTGATTTTCATTGTTCTGCAGGCCATCTGCTATGAGAAGACCATGTGTACATTTGGATTCATGGCTTCCTGAAATTAAAATCCCATCCTCCTCTCCATTCTGCTCCCCTAGGAGAATTCCTGCTGGAATAACTTTTTATATTCAATCAGCATACAATCTAGGGTCAGATGAGTGGCCCAACTCTGAGCAGAAGTTGTCCAGCCAAAGGACTTATCCAGTGACTTTCTTGGCCAGTATTGACTGAATTCCTTCTTTGCATTGCTTTAAAGACCGAACATCACAATGCAGTTGCCCAATGTGATCACAACTTTTATTGTGGCCCCCAAATTAATTATAATCAACCAGCAAAGGCCGAGAAAGAATAACACTTTCGGCAATATGCACTCAGGAGCAGTTGCAGGAACGGAAACAACCCAAGTTTTGAAGGCTTTGTCAGAAATCAAAGTATCACGGTCATCACAAATGGTGAACAAGTCCGCAATCTATTCTCGCTGGGACCCAGGTAAAGGCTCAATGGTTTGTACAATGCCACTGATGAGAACCATGCATTACTGACCTCAACCAAAGGACAGGGGTGCCTTGTCTTTTTTGAGAGGTAAGGAAGAGGTCACAAAAAGGAGGTGTTGTAGTCAGGGGTTGTACACAGAGAACAACTAGGATTAGGACATGAAGTTTATTTTTATAATGGTCACCGGGTGTTAACACAGGAAAATGCAGGAAATCTATCCACAACGCCAAAGACATAGATTATTTACTCAAGAGCCTAAATCCCACGGCAATGTCCCATATGAGTCCAGATAAAAACTCAGAGCTCATGACAATGCCTTCCATTAGTCCAACTGGAGGTCCAGAGCCCACAAGAAGGACTTTTATGGATTCGTACCAGGAAGACCCAAGGGTCAGCGGTGGAAGCCAGACAGTCCATGCCACTGGGGTGAAGGAGCTGTGCTGGTGGGATGAGGGTTCTATGTTGGAGTCAAAAAGTCACATTCTCAACAAAGACCAGGGCTGTCCTGAAAAGCACCACAGCTACCCTGAGCGACACGGAGGCCCCGAGCTCCTCCGACCACAAACATAGTCAGGTACATGCCAGGAAGTAGTGTGGTATGTTGATCCTGGAGACCAAGCAGCACATGTCTTCCCCTCCGGAGCCAAGAAGCAATGCTCGATGTGGGACCAAAGCTTCTCCAGGAGAACCAACAGCTCAGACAGCAACTCGTAGGAGAACCCACAATGCTTCCTTAACACATCAACCCTCAACACCTTCCTTCTTCTCCACCTGTTTATGCTGGCAACTTTCCTCAGGTGGAGCATCTTCACTCAGTGCCATGCTGATGTAGTCCAGCTGGTGTTAAGTTTATCACCAGTTCCCAATCCATAACAGGAAGAAATAGGGTTCTCTAGGAATAATACAAAGTCTACAAAGCTTACATGATTCCCTAAACTGCTAAGCACATCCTCTGCAATCTCATTGAGATGCTAATTATTGGCATGCCTCATTTTGTACTTGGCTTTATTATACTTTATAGAAATTATTTTTTTTTCTATTAGAGTTACTTCTCCAGCACCTCAGATGATCACTAGCATATTTTAGTCATGTATTGCTTTATAATTAAGAGAAACACCCTTTTCAGACACATGTTGCTTACATACTCAACATACAACTGTACGCACATACAGCCCAACCAAAACTTTTGACACAAGATTATGTTAGGGACATCACAAATGAGATGCCAGATGTGGTGAGTCGGATGGAGGACGACACAATTTCCATGTGTCCTGTCCAAGCTGATCTTCCACTCCTGGGATCAAAGGAATCGCTCATCTCAGCTTCCTACATAGCTGAGCCTACAGCTCCGACCACACCAATGCACCCAGCTCCATAAGTTTTTTATGCATTGGGACATCAAATGTCCTATCCCTTGCTTTATTGAGCTTTGCAATGGAGTTGGCCAAACATGGACTGAAACTCCTAAACCCATGACACATAATAAATCTCTCCTCCTTTAACTGGCAGTGTCAGGTGGCTATAAAGAACATTTTGTCACTGAATAACTTGAAAAGTTTGAAAAAAAGGATTTTGAGTATTTCAGCCCTAAAGTCATGGCAAATGTTTTAAGAGACACATATGCCTCACCTGATCAGGTAGATACATTTATCCAAACATGATATGGTAGCCCCTTAATATGTATAATTAGAATGTCTCTATGTATCAGTTAGATGAATAAATTTAATTAAAAATTAAGGGAGCACAGATCTGAAAAAAAAAAAAGAGATGAACACACTTCTGGGTATGAATGTTCCTTCTTCAAGGGGAAAATCCTCCTAGACTTTGGGCAGGGGGATGGGTTTTCACCCATGGTTTTGTAGAAAGGCTCTGCTGTTAACCTTTGGAGTCCTGTTTAGAAAGCACTGTGAACACAGGCTTGCATAACTGGAAAACATGTCCCACAATCAGATGAGGCAGAACTTGCATACGCCATGACTTGCTTAGGAATCTCATCGTCAATCTTGCCGGGAAGGAGATTGAGGGGATGTTAAAGGATGCTGTCTCACTTTAGACAAACTGGTCAGGCTTGGTCCTACCTTGTCCAGGGACAGAAGCTGCCCTTTCAGGAGCATGCAACACAGTAAAACCCCACAGTGGTCTGCAGGTAAACAGTCTCCAGGCCTGAGGAGAAAGACAATTAAATCCTGATGTTCCACCCAGAGACAGGCTGACAGATGGAGGTGGAGTAAACCGATTCTCAGCTGATCAAAGAAGGGCATCTGAACAAATTCAAGAGCTCTGCCTTAATATATGTCCATTAATTGGCTTGGGATTGGTTTTAAGTCACAGCGCTTTGCACCTGAATCTGCCAACCTCCAGTCACCCAACAAGAACAACAACAAACAAATCCCTAACTGGACTGATAAACAAAATCAGCCACTCTAAGCAGTCAAAAAGAGGGGGCGGCATTGTGATCGCCCGCACCTGCTTCTGAATCGCGGTGATTGTGGAGGTGAAGGATATCTGTACTATTCAGCAAAGACCGTTATATGTTACCATGGCAAAACCAAAAGGTTCTCAGCGACACAGAGCTGGTTGCTAGCAGCATCTCGAACAAACAAGTTAAGGTCAGTATCGTTTGTTTACTTATTTATGTAGGCAGTGCAATCCTGTGTGTTGCATATTTGGCTGAGAGCTGAGGAAAAGTTTCCTAAAGCATACGACAGCATCAAAAGGCAAAGGAGAAAAATCCTGCAGGCTTAAGTATCAACATACTCTGTGCCCAGAGTTACTAGCAAGAGGTGATATATTTTTTTCTGCCAGGGAATATTTAGCAACACCCACAGTGCTTTCTGCTTGCGACGTTCAGTAGACAGGAGGCAGCTACGGAGATCTGGTGGGTAGAGGGGAAGGTTGCTGATAGATGTCTCATGACACACAGGACAGTTCTTTTTTTTTAATTTTATTTTATTTAAGGAGAAAAGAAAAAAAAGCAGGGAAAGGGTACAAGTTATACAGATTTACAGAAAAAAAATGAACAGTAGGAAATGACTAGTTAATGGATTACATATTGCCATCTTAGAAATAATTGTTCAAGTCACAAAATTAAAGCTTGTAGAGTGGACATTCCAACAATGATACTGCAAACAGTTCTGTTCAATGATCCAATAAAACTCTGTGATATCATTTTCTATCTTATACTTTTAAATATACATGCAGTTATATAGTTTAGAGCACTTTCTTTTCCTCTCTTTTGTACAATGACTATTACAGATTTTGGGTTTCATTGCTCCCATGGTTCTTATTGCTTTTTTGGAAGAGAGTAAAACCAAATGTGACATAACAGAACAGAATCGGTCAAGTCAAAAGGGTGGACATAATAGATAATGCAAAAACATAATACAAGGTGATCAACAATGGTTACCATAATGCCTCCCGCTATCTCTAATAGAATTGCCTATATCATTAGTTATAATACAATTGAACAAAACAGTAAAGAACAAAACCGACAAAACCAAAACATTGGAGACATTGTAGGTCTTCAAAAGTAGATAAAAGTCAACGAGAATGGGCGTTATATTGAATCTCTCTATCTTCACAGCTGATGCCTAAACTTTCGAACCTGATACTATCCAGCAAAACAGAATAGGGGAACATCAGTTAAAAACCAGATGGTGAGAGTAATACAGGGCTTCAAATCAAGATAATAGAAAGTCAAAGTGGGTTACTCTAATATATCCTGCTATTTTTTCCCTTTAATTAAACGGATAAAAAAATAAAAAAGTAAATAATGGAGTGGAGATTGAGATAAAAGAGGGCATAACAGCGAAACAGTGCAGATCAAAACATAACCATTTAAGCAGAATAGTGTTTCACCACCAGATAATTCTGACCTAAAAGTAGTTACCATATTGACTCTTTCCTTGAAGTCCTTGAGTACAACTTCGTATACTGTAGCATTAAGTATATCAAAACAATGTAAAACCATTTAAGAGAATGACAGCATTACAGAGTATTTAGAATCGACTAACAGAAAATGAACAATGGTTTCTGTATAATCTCCTTGCGTTTAAAAGGTTTTTGCTTATACTATTGTACATAATAAAATCCAATAAGATACAACCTACCAACCATGACGGGACCACCAGTGTCATGTCGCTCTGTACCCTCCGGTACGATGCACTGTCAGAGAGCATGTCTAACTGAGGAACAGAAGCCAAGAGCATGGCTCACGTGTATGGTCATCTGTCCCCTTGATTAGCAGCTCTGAGCCCCTGTGGAGGTCCAAAGAGCTTTGCCGTTTCCCATCTCTCTACCTGGAATCTCTTTGTGATGCTTTTACGTGAGAGCAGCTGCTGATGGTGATCAGAGGTCTGCAGCACGGCTCTTGGGCAATGTTTTCTCCGTGTCAATGACTGTCTCACCAAGTTGGATTTTGCATTTCGTCACGCCTCTGTATGGCTCCCGTGCCTGTCTTGTAGGGGAATTTCACACAGGACAATTGAAGGACTTTCACTGCAATGCCCCTCAATGCTTGTGGGACTCAGATACCCTCAGAACTAACTCAGGGTAGTTTCCTGAGGGCTCAGGTTGGTGAGCACAGATTCGTACCAGTAGCATTGAAGAGAAACAGAAGAATTCCTACAGCAGGTCTATGACAACCACATCACACTCCATCTCCTTGGTTCCATCCAGAACACTTTGCTAAGTCTGCTTTGGCAGCTACCCGAGCCAAAGAGCTTCTTTTCAGCGATGATGGTGATTTGATTACTGTTTGACCAAAGTAGTTTGAAATATTTTCTCTGTTTTTAAGGGTAAGCATTTCTCTGAGAGGTTACTGTGTGGTTTCAGCTGTGGGACACGATTATTTCCCAAAGTAGTTGATGTGAAATGTGTCTCTTAGTAAACCAGCCATAGAGAAAATTGCTCTCAATGGTTAACAAAGTGACTGTCTGACACACTAAAAATAGAGCCCATTTTGGAAATGGACAGCATCTTGCACAACAGACACAGCTCAATGGTTGACACATTTGGTCTCCTTGGAGAGATATTAGCTTGAATGTTTGTGCACAGATTTCCCTGGAAGGGTGACACTCCCAGCTCACTTCTTCCCAACAGGGTCACTTTTGGGAAGTTTCCGTCCATAATCAGCTGACTCTGAGGCAAAGTGGCATGGCCCTGGGACAGCACTTCAAAGCATCAGCCAGAGAAAAATAGGGAAACAAGCCTCTTCTCCTCCCTCATATTGTACACAGTACCTCCCTGGAGGGCAAAATCTTACCCTGCTCTTGCACAGAACGAGCATGTTTACAAAGTAAGGATCTTGGCTCCTTGCCGAGTCTCTTAGTTAAACTTCTAAACTGCTCAAATTGACACAATGTACCAACCATAACATGGTGTGAACTCAGTCAGCCTTGGATGGAAATGTGTGATTCTAGATAAGGAAATTCCCCCATGCTGCAAACATTTGTAAAGTCACCACAACACAAATATTGATGCTGGGCTCACCAGTCATCGTTTCTAAAGTAAGCCATGCCACTAACACAAAAGCTACAAAATTGACAGATAATGAAAGGCAACAGTATATATCTGTATTTCTACAACACACAACTTATGAAACATTATAGAAATCTACAATTGGTTCTGAGTATTAGGTGCTCATTTATGAAAACATGTTAAGGTCATATGTTTTAACTTTTAACCTTTAGAGTAGTCAAAAATTTTTTTTTTTTCTTGTCTTTTCCTTTTTTATCGGTACCAGGGATCATACCCACGACTGCCTGCTTGCAAGGCAGGCGCTTATGCTGCTGAGCTAAATCCCCAGCCCCAGTAGTCTATAATTTTTATATGCAATATTCACAGAATGAATATTGTTTATATTGTACGGCACGAGTTATGTGTAAGTTGTAAGAAACATATTCAATTCCTGAAAGAGTTAAAGTCATGTTACACAGATGCATGCATACCATGTTTATCCCAGCATAATTCAAAATAGCTAGATCTTGGAAATAGCCTCTAGGCCCATTGCCCTGGTGCTTTTCTTCTTGCTGAAACAAAATATCCAACACTCAAAGTTAAAGAGGAAAGTTTATTGTAGCTTACAGTTTGTAGAGGTTCAGGTCCTCGTTCTCTGGCTCCCAGGCAGAAGTCAAAGCAGCAAAGAAACATCAAGTGATACCTCTTTCTGTTTCTCATACATTATTCAGGAGATATATTATTCTCTCAAGAGAGAGAGGAGGCAGAGGAAAAAGAAAGGGAAATGGAGAGACAGAGCAGAGAGAAAAAATAGGAAGAGAAAACACGAAAAAAAAAAACCCACGAAATAGATCTCTTTCTAACAGGAAGAGGTGGAGGGTGAGGGGAAGAGGAAGGAGATACCTAGGCTGGGAAAAACAGGAGCTGAATAGAAATATAGTGGATATAGAACTTTTGCAAATTGGGAGCAGAACAAGACTTGGAAAAGTAATGAGGGATAGAAGATTTTGAGTATTAAGACAGGAGCAGTAAGATGCATTTGTACACATAGCAACTCCCATGCTAAATGGGATCGCTACATACTACCAATATGGATTAGCAAAAAAATCAAGACATAAATACACAGAAGGATATTTTTGCCCAAACACAAGGCAAGACAGTAAACCTAAATATGGAGATGCAAAATAAGAAACTTACTCAGCTCACTTACTTTCATAACTTACATCTGCAAATTTATTAGTCATACATTAGATTATATTTCAATGAAATTATGTACATTATTCAAATTTATACACACTTTTCAGACTGGGCTTCCTTGGAGTCCCTGTGGAGTGGGACAAGGGGCAACACATTGTGTTTCCCCCTCCTCCATCTCCTCCTCCTCCATCTCCTCCTCCTCTCCTCCTCCTCCATCCTCCCATCTCCTCCCCCCCCCCTCTAGCCCCTTTCCATCTCCTCCTCCATCTCCTCCTCCTCCCAGCTCCTCCTCCTCCATCTCTCTCCCTCCTCCATCTCCTCCATCTCCTCCTCATCTCCCCTCCCTCCACCATCCTCGCTCACCTCGCTCGCACACACCCCACCACCCATCACATATCCTCCCACTCCACTTCCCACTCCCCGCCCCCCACACCCCTCCCCTCCTCTCCCCTCCTCCACCCCTCACCTCCTCCCCCTCTCCCTCCTCCTCCCTCCCCCATCCTCCTCCTCCCCTCCTCTCCTCCCCCACTCCTCCACCACCATCTCCTCTCTCTCCTCCTCCATCCCTCCTCCCCCTTCCTCTCCTCCCCTCCTCTCCTCCTCCTCCCTCCTCCTCCCTCTCCTCCTCCCTCTCCTTTCCATCTCCTCCTCCTCCTCTCCTCCTCCTCCCTCTCTCCTCCCTCCTCTCCTCCTCCATCTCCTCCTCCTCCATCTCCTCTTCCATCTCCTCCTCCATCTCTCCTCCTCCCTCTCCTCCTCCTCCATCTCCTCTTCCATCTCCTCCTCCATCTCCTCCTCCTCCATCTCCTATTCCATCTCCTCCTCCTCATCTCCTCCTCCTCCATCTCCTCCTCCTCCATCTCCTCCTCCTCCATCTCCTCCTCCTCCATCTCCTCCTCCTCCATCTCCTTTCCATCTCCTCCTCCATCTCCTCTTCCATCTCCTCCTCCATCTCCTCCTCCTCCATCTCCTATTCCATCTCCTCCTCCTCCATCTCCTCCTCCTCCATCTCCTCCTCCTCCATCTCTTCCTTCTCCATCTCCTATTCCATCTCCTCCTCCATCTCCTCCTCCTCCATCTCCTCCTCCTCCATCTCCTCCTCCTCCATCTCCTCCTCCTCCATCTCCTATTCCATCTCTTCCTCCATCTCCTCCTCCATCTCCTCCTCCTCCATCTCCTATTCCATCTCCTCCTCCATCTCCTCCTCCTCCATCTCCTCCTCCTCCATCTCCTCTTCCATCTCCTCCTCCATCTCCTCCTCCTCCATCTCCTATTCCATCTCCTCCTCCTCCATCTCCTCCTCCTCCATCTCCTCCTCCTCCATCTCCTATTCCATCTCCTCCTCCATCTCCTCCTCCTCCATCTCCCATTCCATCTCCTCCTCCTCCATCTCCTCCTCCTCCATCTCCTCCTCCATCTCCTCCCTTCCTCCCATCTCCTATTCCATCTCTTCCTCCATCTCCTCCTCCATCTCCTCCTCCTCCATCTCCTCCTCCTCCATCCCCTCCATCTCCTCTTCCATCTCCTCCTCCATCTCCCCCTCCATCTCCTCCTCCTCCATCTCCTCCTCCATCTCCTCCTCCTCCATCTCCTCCTCCTCCATCTCCTCCTCCTCCATCCCCTCCATCTCCTCTTCCATCTCCTCCTCCATCTCCCCCTCCATCTCCTCCTCCTCCATCTCCTCCTCCATCTCCTCCTCCTCCATCTCCTCCTCCTCCTCCTCCCCCTCCTCCTCCTCCTCCTCTTGTACCAAGAACTGAAATCAGGACATCAAGCTTACCAGGCAGGTGTTGCACCACTGAGCTACATCCCCAGTTCCCCCCATATGCATACACATGTAGGGACACATTTAAGAGATGATCATAATTCAAGAAACCATAAAATGCGTAGTCTAGACCTGAGGGGATAGACTATACAATGAGATGACCTTGATTGCTTAATAATGCTCTATCCTGCCTCTCTGTAGATGTTCCTTCTATTTCTTATCTCCATAAATGGTGCCACCAAGTATTTGAAGCTCCCACTGGAATCCAGGGAGTCACCTCATGCTTCACTCTTTCCTGTCCTGCACGCAAAGCATGATGTGTATCTATTGATTTTGTGAAATAATGCTGTACTGAGCCTGTTAATTCCTTTCTGTATAGTAGCTACAACCTCAGCTCATTTCATCTCCATGAAGGAAAATGTTCTTCACTGCGCTTTCTCTGGTTCCATGGCTTCTCCAGTTTCTAACAAGCTCTGCATTCTGAAAATGGAACCAAGCTACCTTTCCCTAAACTATTCTAGTGGCTTTTCATTGAAACTGATGTCCAGCTCCTGTGCATGACCTAAAACTAGTGTTCTGAGTTACTGTGTAAAAACACAGCAAACTCTAGATGTGTGGAAGAATCCTGGCCTAGAAATTCAGGGTTGCCATCTTTTTGGAGGATCAGGAAAAGGGACGACAATGTGACAGTTTGAGAATCAAGAAAATACAATCCATTTGGGGCTGGGAAGTCAGGCATACATGCTGCCTGTTGTTAATCAAAAATGAGGCATCACCCCCCCCCCAAAAGAAGTGCTTTATTAAAGCTGGTACCCAGTAGCACAGTTGCATTGCACTTGGAGAGCTGTGGGATTGGAAGTCCCATTTGTTTCAGCTATTCCAATTCTAGGCATATTCTCAGAAGAACTGAAAGCATCATACCACAGTGATATATGTGCACCCACGTTTATAGCAGCACAATTTGTAATGGCCAGATCTTGGAAACAACCTAAGTATCCATCAACTGAGGAATGGATAAAAAATTTGTGGTATTTTTATACAATGGAGTACTATGCATCTATAAAGAATGATCACATTGAGATATTTATAAATAAATGGGTGCAGCTTTAGGCCATACTCATAAGTGAAATAAATCAAACTCACATGTATAAATACTGAATAGTCTCCCTAGTGTAAGAAATGGTGAGAGTACATAAAAGTATGTGGTAATCAGGATTCCCCATTATATTGTTTTGAAGCCTTATAATGTTTTCATTCATTAATCGGAATGGTTTTATTCTGGGGTGTTTGATTTTATTGTCTGTGATGGTATGAACAGTTATTTTAAAGAAAACAAGACATCAGAATAGCTAGTGCTAATTTAATATCAGCTTGTTTTCAAGTCCCATCAAGCTTTTGTTCTTCTGTCTCCATTGGTTTTATCATGTTGTATCTTATTGGATTTTACTATATGTGATACTATAAACAAAAATTTTATAGACAAGGAGATAATATACAAATCATTGTTTGTTTTCTGTTAGTTGGTTCTAAATACCCTGTAATACTTTTACCCTCTTGAATGTTTTACACTGTCTTGTTATGTTTGATGCTATAGTATGCGAAATTATACTCAAATATTTCAAGGAACGAGACACTATTGTAGCTACTGTTATGTTGGGTTGTCTTGTGGTGAAACACTATGTTGCTTAAATTGTTCTGTTCTGACCTGTGTTGTTATGTCCTCTTTCATCTTAATCCCACCCTCTTTATATATATATATATATATATATATATATATATATATATGTGTGTGTGTGTGTGTGTGTGTGTGTGTATGTGTGTGTGTGTGTGTTTTAATTAAAAAAAAAAGGAATTGCAGGGCTGTGCAACTCGGTTAGGTTCCTGGGAAGTTTACAAAGGGAGAAACCACAAAGCAAAGGGAGGGGTGTTGTGCAAACAGGCAGTTAACCATTGTGAAATATTTTACAGTCAAGGGTCCGCCTGTTGCAGAAACATGTGTTTTTCTCGGAAAAAGGGGAACTTTATGAAGAACAGAAGTCGAATCAAAGGAAGGCTAAGAGGCCTACAGAATAGCATGGCGTCGCTTTGGTTAGGCCCAAACCGAGAGAGGAGCGTTTGGATTATTGTGCTGTCAAAATGTCTCCAAGAGAGTGAAGATTTATAAGACTCTTGCGATGTCAAGTGCAAGATCTTTGGGGGAAGCATTTTGAGTAATTCTTTTAAACCCTTACGCCAGAGAATTGATAGAGAGGAATGAAACTCACTAGAGGGGAGGTTCAGTATGAGTTTGTGTTCTTTAAAATTGAAGAATGAATTTAGAAACAATGAGGATTAAGAGCAGAATATATTTATTGAGAGAAATAAAGTTTGTCTAGGAGAGAGACCAAGGGGTCCCTAGTGCGTTGCCAAGGACTCGGTGTTTTCTAATGATTTTATAGAGTAAAACCATAAAGTTACGCAAGTCTAATTTGGTGCAAATATGGGAACTTACAAAGCAGAGGTGGGGCAGACTCACGGTCCACCAATAAGATTAATTGTTCAGGTAAAATTGACCAAATCAGGGAAGCAAGTCACATAGCAAGTGGCCATGCTTATAGAACAGTGTCTCTTCCTGTAGGTGACTGCTGACTTCCTCAAGGTGATCCATACCTATTTAGAATACCAACCCCTGAAGTTTATATTTTGGGTGTGATTGTATTTCTTTAGCCTTTTGTCTTGAGATTTGGCCCGCAGCGGGAGGTGTCTGTATCCTCCAAGTCTGCAAGGTATCTGGGCTTCTGCACTGGCTCCTTTGAGGGCCCAGCCCTGTCTGACTGCCTAGAATATTTCCAGCTAATTCAGCTGCATGTAACAGAATGAGGAAAAGAAGGTCATGATGCAATACAATGAACTGCGGATCATCCCAGTTGCCATGTTGACAGGAGATAGAGAAAAGGTGAACCTGAACAAGACAGAGCCCCACGGAACTTACAACATGTACTGATGATGTAATTCTTACTCCTAAACCTCCGGCCAAGCTCCAGAAACACACATCGGTCTTGTGCTTAAGTGCTCAGCTAAATGCCTATTGCTGTAAAAGCATCTTGCAAAATTTATAGGGTTTCCACACTTAAAATATCATTCATATGAATACAGGGATTTCTAAGGTTAGGACTAGAAAGAAATTCTCACCTAAGCATGGCTAATCGTGAGTTTTATACCAATGGCGTGTCTTAAAAAAGTGCATTGTCTACCTAGAAAAATGACCCCAAGATAGTTAATGAGACAGATGGACCTTGCCTGATGGCAGTTGGGCTGTACACTATTGGATTGCTTTTTTACTTTATTGCTCAAGGATTGATGGTCAGACTGCTTATGAAATAAATCCTTGAAATATTTGACTGAATTGTAAAATTAGGAATACACAAGTGTGGACCTGGACACCCTTCCATCTCTAATCGCTAATCGCTGTGATTTCATTATTGAAAACTAGAGACTTTCCAGAGTCTTGCCATAGGAGATCCAGAAACTAACCCATCCTTGGAAATGGTGACAAAGCCCCAGAAATGATTCCTGCTATGTGTCCTTTATACAGTGTGTAAGAGAATTCTTTCTGAGTTATTTAGTGAGCCATTAATATAGGGGAATGGAACTTCCAACCCACTAGATGCCCAGTATGAGTTTGTGTTCTGTACAATCGAAGAATGTATTTTCTGAACGATGGAGGTTAACAGCAGAGCGTATTTATTTATTTATTTATTTATTTTATTTAAGAGGAAAAAGAGAAAAACACAAAACAAAACAAAGCAGTGTAAGGTTACACATAATACAGAACTACGAAAAAAAAAAACATAACAGTAAGAAATCACCTGTTAATAGATTACATATTATCATCTTGGAAATAGTTGCTCAAATCACAGTATCAAAGAATACAAAGTGGACATTCAAACAGAGAGACTGCAAACAGCTGTGTTCAATGATCCAAAAACATTAATATAGTCAGCTATTTAACACCTTAAACACACTTGCTGTTATATCCATTAGAGCTCTTTTTTTTTCCTCCCTCTCTTTTTTACAACAAAATTTACACATTTTGGATTTTATTACTCCTTAGTTCTTATTACTTTTTTTTGGGGGGGGGAGAGAATAAAGTCAAATATGGCAAAACAAAGCTGTCAGTCAAAACCAAGGATAGACATAGCACATGATGTAGAACAGAGTACAAGGTTATTAACAATGGTTATCAACGTTGTCTCTTGTTTCCTTAAAATTAGCAAGCAAAAAAATGAAATATTTAGGAATTACTCTTACGAAAGAAGTGAAAGACTTATACAGTGAAAACTATAATACACTGAAAAAGGAAATTGAAGGTGATCTCAGAAAATGGAAAGACATCCCTTGCTCATGGATAGGAAGAACAAACATTGTGAAGATGGCCATTCTCCAAAAACTCTTATACAGATTCAATTCAATCCCAATAGAAATACCATCAACATACCTTATAGATCTAGAGAAATCACTCCTAAATTTCATCTGGAACCAGAAGAGACCTAGAATCGCAAAGGCAATTCTAAGCAGCAAAGACAAAGCAGGAGGCATCACAATCCCTGACTTGAAATTATACTACAAAGCAACAGTAGTAAAATCAACATGGTATTGGAATCAAAACAGAGCTGAAGATCAATGGAATAGATTAGAAGATACAACCACAACTACAAACACACTCAACCACCTTATCTTTGATAAAGGAGCCAAGCAGGTTCACTGGAAGAACGACAGTCTCTTTAATAAATGGTGCTGGAAAAACTGGCTCTCCATTTGCCGAAAACTAAAGCTAGACCCATGTCTATCACCATGTACTAAATTAAAATCTAAATGGGTCAAAGATCTGACTATTAAAACAGAAACACTAAATCTATTGGAAGACAAATTGGATAGAAACCTTGGAGACATAGGAGTAGGTAGAGAATTCATGAACAGGACTCAAACCGCAGAGCGTATTTATTGAGAGAAAGAAAGCTTTTCTCTAGGAGAGAGACAGAAGGGGTCCCCAATGGGTTGTCAAGGACCCTGACATTTCTAGGGATTTTATAGAGCAAAACCATCAGGTAAGGAAGGTCTAAATGGGAGTCCACAAGTTGGGCACAAGGTGGGACAGTATGGCCAACAGATAACATTAATTGCTCAGGAAAAATTGATTAAATTGGAGACAAATGGGGAAGCCACTCAGGCAGAAGCAGGCATACATAGATAGGAGTGACTTTGTGTAGCGGGTTGGGATGGCGACTTCTGGCTTCCTCAGGGTAATAGAGATCTATTTAGAATATCAATTCCTGGTGCTTATCCTTAGGAAGCATGTGGGTGCATTTGCCTTGTCTTTTGTCTTGAGATCTGGCTCACAGCAAGAGGCATGTGTCTCCTCCAAGGTCACAAGACATCTGGTCCTCTGAGCCACTTCCCTTGAGGATGCAGTCCCAACTTACTGTCTGTAACATTTCTCTGTAACTCAGCTTCCCATAACATCATGGCATTGTAATTGCATTTATGAACTGGGAATTTCCTGGATATTGTCAATACTACCAATGTGTTTGTTGCTGTATTTTTTTCAAGTCTGCCCCTTGATGTCCTTACTGAATAATCTGCCAAATGATTGGCTAGGTCAAGTACTACAGATCTATAATCTCAGGCCTCTAGGAGGCTGAAACAGGAGGATGTCAAATTCAAGTCCAGACTAGGTAACTTACTGACTTACCAAGACCTTGTCTCAAAACAGAAAGAAAAGAAAAACAAATTAAAATTAAAAGTCTTTAGGGATGTAAATCAGGGTGACCACTCCAAATTCAATCTCTAGCACCATGACAAAAAAAAAAATTACCAAATAAACCATAGACATAAAGAAGTTTCTCTGTAAATCTTGCCTTGCGTGTTGGAGTGAAAGCTTTTTCACATGGTTTCTTGGAGCTGGGGTGAAAGCTTTTTCACATGGTTTCTTGGAGCAGAATGCAAAATCCAAGGAAGAACTCAAGAGTCAGAATTTCCAGCCCAAACCCAAGCTGCCTGAATTTCACACACACACACACACACACACACACACACACACACACACACACACACTCATGCATGCATGCACTCACCAATGGCACAAATCAACAGCCACAAATTGGAATAGTCAAATAAAGTGCCTGAGCTCTGAGGGGATAAGCAGACACTATTCCAATTCCCTAGGAGGACGCAGACCTTTATTTTTTATTTTAAGGAGAATAAAACAAAAGACAACAGAACAAAGCATATCAGAACAGAACAATATAAGCAACACAGCACTTCACAAGACAACCGGATATTAACAGTAGCTACCATAATGTGTCTTTCTTTGAAATAGTTGAGCATATCTTCATATACAATAGTATCAAACATAACAAAATAGGATAAAACCATTCAAGAGAATGAAAGTATTACAGGACATTCAAAACCAAATAACAGAGAATGAACAATGGCTACTATATTATCTCATTTTTCTTAAAAAATTTGTTTATACTATCACACTCCAATAAGACACAATAGGATAGAACCAACAGAAACAGAACAACAAAATCATGGCAGGACTTCAAAGTAGGATGATATTAAATCAGCAATGGCTGCCATAATGTTTGGTTTTCTTCAAAATAGCTGTACATGCCATCACAGATAATAAAATCAAACAAACCAGAATAAAACCATTCCAACCAATGAATGAAAACATTATAAGGCTTCAAAACAATGTAATAGGGAGCCACAATTACCATAAACTCTTATGTACTCTTACCGTGACTTACACTAGGGAGACTACATGGTATTTACATATGTGACCATTTTGTAATGGAGTCCTATGCCCTGGGGGGGGGGGAACCTTTCAGAAAGAGGAAACAAATTAGCACACTTCTTGTCTACCCTCTGTGGCTAGATCTTAGAGGGCAAATTGCATGGTCCACAATCCTGTGAGAGACAGCAGTGTTAGAGGTGATTCCACTGACGTAATATGTTCATTTCTTTGGGAGGCAGGAAACTGATCCTTTAAGTGCCTTTTTAGTCAAAGGAAAACCCCTCTTGCAGAAATAGCTTGTAAAGAGGAGACTACACTAATTCCCTTTTCCTAAGCAAAGATGTTAAGGGAACAAAATTTTGGACATGCATCTCACATTCTACAGCTGCAAGAAGCTGATTGTGCCAAGATTTATTTTTCATCTTTGGGAGTTCCGATGGCCAATTGTTTATAGAGCATCTACCAGGGAAGAGCCTATGTTTCTTGCCTTTGCAAGATATCTCCCCTTCACTCATCACACAATGCAATGTAATTGGCGTCCCAATCCGATTTATCAATACCCATTCAGCACAGTGGTGCCCCAATCTAGGTCTTCCGCTCTGCACAGCAACCTAATCATATATCCCCTGAGTTACTATCAGTCCACACGGCCATGAGTGGAAACAAATATCCCTGTTGCTATCTGAGCCCCAAAATTAACCGGTGGTGTGGACCACTGTGATGGCGCTGCCTGATAAGTCCTCTTTCTCATTTCTCAAGTGGCTTTTGCTAATACATACCCATTTTTCTCAAGTCTCAGCCTCAGTCCCGCACCCCGAGTGCACAATCTTTCTTTCCATGCAGAGAGAAAACAGACATTATCAGAACTAACCTTCCCGGGTTTTCAGATCTCCTTGCAAAAATGATCTATGCCTTGACACTTTCTTCCTTTGAATTTCTGGGCAAGTTAGGGCCAGAGATAAGCGTCTCCTATCTGCCCTATAAATTTTCTCCTACGGCACGATGATCTTCATCAGTCTTTCCTTCCTCTCTCTTGATTATCAGCAACTTCTCTAAGGATGCTCATGTACAGAAAAAAAAAAAAAAAAAAAAAGAGAGAGAGAGAGATTTCTCCCTGCATCTCAGGATTCCAGCCAAGTGTCATCAATCTGTGTGAGTCCAATTTTAGCACACACATTGCTGGGCAAACATTCACAAAGCTGTCTGCATGGACTGTCACAACTATTTTTTAAATTCCCCATCCTTAGACCACTCATATCTGTGCTCAGAATCTGTATTCTGCAGGACTGCTTCTCTTCAAGGTTACTCACGAATGACTTTCCAAACTCAATCTCCATTATTATTCTTTAGGTCTCATTCTGTTTGGTCACTGTGCATATGCCAAGACTGAACAAAATGATGTTGCCTTTAAATAATAAATATGTTGTAATTATAGCAATTTGCATCAATGATGTTAGTTATAAGCATTAACCAGGTTCAGTGTGATATTTCTAAACACACATATAATGTACATGGATCAAATCCAATTACCCTTTTCTGCAGACTTCTTCTTCTGTACTAATCATTATTTTACTTTCGGGTCAACTTTTAAAAAATTTATTTAAAGAAAGACTAAACAAAGCAGAAAATGGGTAGAAATAATACATACATTCAGAGAAAAAAAAACTAATTAATCACTAGTTAATGTTTACATACTGTCCTTTTACAAATAGTTGTTCAAGATACAAAAGTGGAACATATATAGTGGGAATCCAAATGGCGAGACTGCAAACAGTTCTGTTCAACTATCCAACAAAAACTTACTAATATAGTTGTCAATTCTATACACTTAAACACACATGCAGTTATCCATATCTTCATTTATGTTGGGATTAAACAAACTAAAGCAGGCTAAAGTCATTCTGAACAAAGAATAATATTCTTTGTATTGCTGGATTTCACATCATGACTCTGCATGATCAGCACTGGGTACTGTAGTGACTTTTTAAAATATAATTTTATTTAAAGAAAAACTAAACAAAACAGAAATGGGTAGAAATAATACTTACTTTCAAAGAAAAAAATAAACAGAAATCACTAGTTGATGATTACAGATTGCCTTCTTACAAATAGTTATTCAAAATACTAAAGTGGAGCCTATAAAGTGGGGATTCAACAGTGAGACTGCAACCAGTTCTGTTCAACTATCCAACAAAAACTTAGTAATATGGTTGTCAGTCCTGTACACTTAAACATACGTGCAGTTATCCAGATCTTCATTTATGTTGAGATTAAACAAGCTAAAGCAGGTTAAAATCCCTCTGAACAAAGAATAATACTATTGCTGGGTTTCACATCATGACACTCTGGGATGAGCACTGGGTACTTTAGCGTCTCTTTTTCTTCAAAGTATCTGTTCATTTCATCATGTGTCATAAGATCAGTTCTCATTCTGGTCAACTTTTTCTTTTAGTTTTCAGATATCAGAAAGAACACAAAGTGCTTGTCTTCCCATTTCTGCTGTATTTTGTGTAATGCGCTGTGCTCCAGGCTCATTCATTTTCTTGCAAATGACAGGGTTTCTTTTTCTTCATGGATCAATAATATTCATATGCGTGGATGCAAATACTCATTTTAATCCATTTTTATTGAGTAATATTCATATATATGAATGTGTATATGTATCTGTTTTAATCCGTTTTCTGCTACAGATACCTCGGATGATTCTGTATGTGAGCTACTGTGAACAGTACCACAAGAAACATACATATGCATGTGTCTTTTTTATATGGTGACTTCATCCCTTCCCTATATAGCAAGGATAGGGATAGCTGATGTCTATGGTAGATTATTTTTAGTTATTTGAGGAGCCTCCAAGCTCTGTTCCACAGTAGCTTTTGTAATTAACATTTGGGCAAAGAGTGCCTTTCCTCTAAATTTTGCCATACATTGTTATTATTATTTTCATTATTATTATTACTGCTTGTACAGTGGTCATTCAAACTGAAGGGAGATGATACCTCATTGCAATTTGCACTTCCATGTCCCATATAGCTTATGATACTGAGCATTTTAAAACATATTTTCTGGCCACAGATATTTTCCCTTTTAAAAAAGTATCTCTCTTGTAGACGCACCAGTTCCACACAAGGAATGTAAATATTATATTGCAAATATATACCAAAAAAAGAGAGAAGGGAATAAAGAGATGGATGGAAGGGGAAGGAGAGATGGGAAAGAGGAAGAAACACAGTAAAGATGCGTGATATCTGTGATTAATTCCCCACAGGCAAGCGTCATGTGTTACAAACATGTGCTAACCAGGACTTAAAATAAAATAAAAGTGTACATGGAGATCATTTTCCCCTTTCAATTTGACCGCTCTTTTAATTTCAATTCTTTTAGATTTTCTATACGTCCTGAATATTCATCCTTATGCTTTTCTGTTTAAGATAAGTTCCTTTTACTTTTTTTTTTTAAGGAGTTACACCTTGCCAACTAAACGTCAGTAGTCTGGCAGCAGAGGTAAGTTGCAGAATGTTACGCGTTAAAAGCTGGTGGTCAACTTAAAGCCAGCTGGTGCTGAGCGTAGATGCCCACCTGAGGAAAGTTGCCAGCATAAATAGAGAGTTGGAGAAGGACAGGCTTTTGCACTGAGGCACTGAGGCATTGAGCAACTGTGGTTTCTCCTACGAGTTGCTGTTTGGGCTGTTGGCTCTCCTGGAGAAGCTCTGGTCCTCACATTGAGCATTGCTTCCTGGCTCTGGTGGGTAAGAAGTGTGCCGTTTGGTCTCCAGGATGAACTCATCACCCTGCTTCTGGGCACGTACCCGACTGTGCTTGTCATCAGAGGAGCTCGGGGCCTCCGTGTCGCTGAGGATGGCTGTGGTGCCTTTCAGGACAGCCCTGGTCTTTGTTGTGAGTGTGACTTCTCAGCTCCAGCGTAGAACCCTCATCCCACCAGCACAGCTCCTTCACCCCGGTGGCATGGACTTCCTAGCTTCCTTTGGGCCTTTCTAGTACAGATACATAAACGAGACTGGCGTGAGTCCTTTTTGTGAGCTCTGGACATCTAGTTGGACTCATGGGAGGCATTGTCCTGAGCTCTGGGTTTTCATCTGGACTCATGCGGGAAATTGCTTTGGGATTTAGGCCCCTGACAAAATATTCTATGTCTTTGTTGTGGACAGATTTCTTGCAGTTGGTTGTGTTAACTCCCAGGGACCATTATAAAATGATATTATAAACTCTATGTCCTGTTTTTAACTGTTCACTCTACAACCCCTGACTACAAAACACAGAGATTAAAGAGACTGAATAAGGAGTCTTTTCAATGGGGCTTACTAGGACACATTTGGTAAATAGGCACAGAGAACCTGACTGATCTTGGCTGTAGCAGTGACTTCAACAATGAAAACATGGCTTGGTTTTGTATCAGGATTTTGTGCATTCAACCCTGATCTGGTGGGACATTAAAAAAAAAAGATTATATCAATTTAAAGAATTATTTCAGTCCCAAATCTGATGGTTCTGTGCTTCCAGGGACAATTCAAAGTGAACATGCAAAGCTGTGGTGATTTGGGCTCTTGACATGAGCCCACATTTGCATAGATCCTACCAGGCATGGGACTGCAGAGGCAGATGTTTATTCTAAAAGAAAGATAACAGAATAGATGAGGATTTCTGGTACCAAGCAGGTGACTCTTAACACAGATAGACAACACGTCAGAAAACCGACACAGGCTAATTTTTCTTCTCCAAGGTGTTTCTCGCCTTTTTTGGTGTAGCAAGCTAAAGGACCTGTAATAACTTAGGATGACTATCTTAGGCTATCTCCACACACTCTTTTTCCTCCTTATATTTTCTGCTGCTAGTTCTGAAGACTTCGAGATGTGAGTCTAAAAATAAAGACACATGAAGATTCAATCACTACTATTCTTTTATTTAAAGCTCTGAACAATTACTGAAGAGGAAAAAAAAACCCTGGGGGATGAAAAATAGGGATTAGAAAAATTGAATAAGAAAGTCATTATGTACAATACATCATTTGGTATGTGGTGCTTTCCAATTTTGAATTTTAATAATGAATCGCAGAATAGGGTGGATTCTCATTGAGTATTACAATCCTGCAAAGTTATTCCCACCAGGATATTTTCTTAAATGCCTCGATGATTAAACTGATATTTAAGTATACCTTTTTCTTACCTTTCTAGAAAAATGATTACAATGGTCCAATTAACCTTAGCCAATGACCACTCCGCTCATTAGTAATTGCTAATTCTCTGGAATGCTGCATGCATTAATGGGACAACAAGAGAGTAATGACTATTAGTATCTAAAGAGTATTTTAAATTTTGACAAGGGTCAGAGGCATATATCCATACTGGAAAAGGTCAAGATATGTCATACCACTGAATAACACATTTTGAAAACAATGGAAAAAAAAGGAATGTGGCATTTTCTAATTTCACAACTCAGCGGGACAAATTCAAAAGGAGACACTAAGCAATACAGAAACTAGAGAACAAAATAGTATGTCACGTCTCTTTTTATCAGTACCAGGGATTGAACTCACGACCGTCTGCTTGCAAGGCAGGTGCTTATGCCGCTGAGCTAAATCCCCAGCTCTGTCATGGCTCTTTTTAATTTATTTTTTTAAAAAATCTATTCTTACATTACAAAGAAATTAATGTACTGTCTATGGTGCTCTGATAAAGAATAACAAATAAGTTATGGTCACTAGGCTCAATTTACTTAGGTTCTCAAAGGGAGACAGAAGAAATGTGTGACACACACACACACACACACACACACACACACAGACCTTTTCTCCATCATAATATTCTGATAAGCTACGGGCACCAAAGAGTCAAGGTTAGAACCGTCATGAACTGCATCCTCCAAAGGGAGCTAAAATAAGTTTGACTCTTTGTAAACCGGTCATCTCAGGTGTTATAGTCGTGGAAGGCAGACTAGTACAGAGTGGAAGGTATCTATCAGAAAACACTGCATTCTGCTGGCCATGTACATTCTGAAGCTGTGGTCACAGGAGTTTGAGATATGTGAGATCTGTCTCTGATTACCGGAGTGCTCTGAGGAGGATCAGTGGAGTTAGAAAGCAAAAGAAAGAAAAAAAGAAAATCACGTGGGGCTGTCAGTTCCTCTTCCCAGATTTTAAATATTTAGGTTAAGTACTAAAATTTCTCCCTAAGGACAATGCTGTCTGCCTATTTGCACACTTTAGACTACGGGAAGTCAGTCGAATTCCTCTGAGATATCTGACAGCTGTGTAGATCCAGCTCACCGACTCTTTGACCCAGCTTACAGAGAACAAGAGTTTGCAGCTCATCTGCTCAATGGTACTCAGAACATGGTGGTTTTTCGTAACCCAGCAAGAGACAACCTTCACACTGTCCTCTGTCTCCTGAGGATGGAACTCTGTTTCTAGGTATGGCTGGCAACAGTCACCAAACCATGGAAATAACAAGATATTGAGTAACTGAGGTCCCAGGGATCAAACCTAAGGCCTTCTCATAAGCTACATCTCCAGCCCATTTTTAATTCTATATATATATATATATATATATATATGTATACATATATATATATATATATACATATATATATATGTATATATATATATATATATTTTTTTTTAATGAGATAGGGTTTTGCTAAGTGGCTCAGGCTGAGCTCAAACTTGAGAACCTTCTGTCTCATCTTCCCAGAGTGCTGGGATTTTAAAAGAGGAAATACATTTACAATACACACACACACACACACACACACACACACACATGGTACACAATTAAAACTTCAGTATGCACACAGGAAGTCTCTGGAACATAGCCACACAGATTGCTTGTGTACCACTTGAGATAGTTGTGGGACTTTCTATTCCGCAGTGGTGCAAAAATCATTGAGGAGTTATGGCCTGAGCCCATGAGCACCCCTGTAACACAGTATCTGAGCCTGGGCGGGTATTGAAGAACAGAGTTTGATTTTCTTGGAGTTCTGAAGGCTCAGAAGGGCAAGAACAAGATGCTAGCAGGTTTTCTGGTAAGAGTTTCATCCTTTAGAAAGAAAGAACACTGTGGTCCCACAAGGTGAGAAACAGAACATTGCATTTGATTCATGAGGATGTGGCTTTTATGATCTAACCACCTTTAACACCTCCGCCTTCTAATGTTATCCTACTGAGCACGCCTGATTGTTGCAGTGGGAACATGCAGATGTTGGCATCCTGTGGAACCTTGAATATTTCCTGTATGATCATTTGCAGAAAAAGTTTGCAGACACCCAGCTGACTAGGAGGAAATGTCCTCGGAGGCAGACGACACAGGAGATTGTAGGGGTCTTTGCAAGCCAATAATCCTGAGGATTTGGAATTTATTCTGTATCCGTTGAAAGATGGTGAAATCTTCTCAGCAGGGAGACAAACACACTTGACAAAATACGCATTTTAGGGAGCTGACTTCAGTGGCAGTGTAAAGAACAGAGGAAGAAAAACTTGACAAGGCTGGAAAGCTGCTAGCATTATCCCCGTTGGAGGGAAAGTCAGTTGGAATTCAGGCAGTGGTGCAAAAAAGTGATGTGTACAAAGAGAAAACAAGACAGGGGGAGAGAGGAATAACCTTACAAAATGGCAGTGGCATCTTCCAATTGTCTGGACTACCTCAAAGGCTGCCTGATTAGTGTATCCCACGAGGACAGAAATTATAGTAACATAAAGCAGACCAAGGCATGTGGCGGGCTGCTTCTCAAAGAGATCTAATTTGCTTTTAAAAGTGAGGTTATATTGAGCAATAACAAATGGAGTCAATTCAATAGTCCCTGGTGTCACTACTTGTTTCTTCTTAAGAAAAGGACATGCCTCGTGTCTTGCTTACGTTGCTCTCATGGCTGACACACATACCCTACACCCAAAGTTGAGTGCGAAAAGTTTATGCAGCTCAGTTTGTATAGGCCGTAAGGAGCTGAGATCCTACTACACTACAGAGGAGATCACAGAGGAGAAACAGTTCATGGCGGGCAGAAGGAAGCCAAGCAGCAACGGGGAAAGACAGGCTTCTTTCCAGCTCTTAAAATGCATTCAGGGTACCAGGGCTAGGAGCACGCCAAACCAACCAGTGGACTGATTTAGTGATCATTCACTGTTAATCTTACATTTTTATTCCTAGCATTGCATCATGCATCAGTCACCTATGCCCCACCTATGATGGCCTGAGATTTTGGGTGAGGGGACATTGAGACACAAGCCATAATATCTCTCATAGCTATAGAATATTTGCAACTCTGTATGCCAGGCTTATAAATAAAGATATCTAGGGTAGTTTATATAACAACGATAAACAACCTAACACCATATTACTTTACATCTTCTCCTTCGTATACTGCAAGAATTGGGAAAAATGGACAGTCAGTGACATTTTACCACCAAGTCGATAAACATCTAAGGGGCAGAAAATTTAAATACTGAGAGTCACAGTTCTAGGATGTACTTGTGTTTTGAGGCACCGGTGATATGCTTCTCTTTCTCTGTCTCTCTCTCACACATGCACAGAACACTGAAAATGCTCCAAAGGAAAGTAGACAATTAGAGTAACCTGTTTTTGACTTTTTTCTTTTTAGTGGTAAAACTCAAAGTCTTTTCATCATAAAGTTACTATTCACTTCCATTCATCTGAGAGAAACAGAAGTGATATCCAGGGTAATGTTGCATAATGTATCTAGGAAAATAAATCCCCATGAATTATTTTTTTTTTAAAGTGTGCTAACTAGCCTCCCTTCCCTGTTGCAAAACACCTGAGAAAATCCACTTGAAGAAAGAGTTATTTTGGCTCACGGTTTCGTGGAATTCGGTTCATAGTTGTGTCCATTGCTTAGAGCTGACAGAAATATCCCAGTGGGAGTCCTGGGGAAGGAAAGTTGGTCGCTTTGTGGTTGCTAAGAACCAGTGAGAGAATTTTAAAAATTAAGGGACGAAAAGGCTGGGCGATTTGAAGGACAAGACAGATTCCTCAAGGGTGCAATGCCATGCCCTGCTTCCTTCAACTGGGTGCCACATATCCATAACCTTTGAATAATGCTTTCAAAATTATGATTTCATCAGTGGACTCACTGATGAGGTCTTGGGCTTCATGGTCCGATCACCTCCAGACTGCCACACTTGAAAGGGTGAGCAAGCTTTCAGTGTATGTGCTTTTGAAGAGCTTCTAAATCCAGACCATAATAAGGCTCTTTCGTCTGATTTCCATTTAGGGGCAGGACTAATTCTGATAAGTGCCTCAAGCTGAGTTTCCATGGTGAGACCTGCTTGATTGATTACCCGGACTCCTATCCTGGCATTGCGCGTCACCAGGCGGTGCCCAGGGCTACTAAATAATTTACCTCCAAGAAGGTGCTAGAATGTGGCTGCCATAAAGCAGAATCAAAGCTGTCTGCATGAATCCCACAGCCGGAAGACCCCAGATGTGAGGGAAGAGAGGGTTTGTTTATTCATCTAAATCAGTATCATCAGCAGTAAGGCGGTGCAAAGGATCAATGTCAGAGAGAATCCAGTTAGGGCCCAGCTGCACGGTAGAGCTTTAATTTCACCCAAGTACAGTCACATTTTGCCTTATTGCTTCATTCAAGTCATTCTCTTTAAAGAACAGGAAAGCAGCCTTTGATAGATTCTGCAATCATCCTGTGTGTTTTTCAACAACATTGTCTAAGTTAAAAGACAGAGAAAGGCATCCTCGTCCGAAAAAAAGATGTAATTTTTCTGCAACAAATCAGAAATAAGTGGCCAAGGGATGCCATGGTAGCCACGGCCTATTGACCCAAAACACTCTTTTAAAAATATCTGTTGGATTATTTTGGCAAATCTAACACAATGACTCTACGGCTTTTCCCCCCCACAATTAGCTTATTCAGATTGGTTTTATTGCTATCATTGTTTGCTTCGCTCTGGGTTTTAAAAAATATTGCAATAAGCAGATGCTACATATCGAGGTCTCCTGGGGAATGATACCTGTGGGAGATTTGAGGGTGAAACTTCTAAGTTTCTTCAGATGTAGCACCAAGCTTATGACGGTATTTCAGAGCTGCAATGAAGATGTCAGTGTGGTAAACGTTTGACCAAATACACATATGCAATGACTGCCAGAATTATAACAAATATAGTCAAAGATATATTCCTCCGCTTCCTGATAGAGTCACAAAACATTGCTTACACAGTCTGAGCCTGCCCCAATCTAAAACTCCCAAAGCCAAGCCTAGTGTGCTGGTGTGCACCTATAATTGCAGTTAATCAGTAATCTGAGGCAGGCAGGTCACAAGTTCGAGGCCAGGCTTGGCATCTTTGTGCAACCTCATTTCAAACAAACAAACAAACAACAAACAAGAAAAGCCATCAAAACTCAACACCTAAGATGTCCATAAATCTGCATTTTTGTGTGGATAGACATGAAGCCACAGACAGAAAATTCCATACCATGAAATTCTTATGCAAAAGTTAGGTTCTTGCAAAAATTGTATGGAATTAACTTCAAGCTGTGAGTATAAGCTTTTTATAAAACAAACTGGAACTTTTGAGTCTAGATTTGAGCCTCATCTTCAAGAATGAGTTGTGACTACAACTAGTTGGAGAAGTTTATCATTCTATTATCATTTATCATATATTTATAATTTATCATTCTATTATAATAAAGCAGGTTACTATGTAGGATTTCTTTACTCCTCAAATACCTTCCGTTTCCCCTTTTTCTCTTCATTTCTGTTCTCTTTTCTCTGCCCTTTCATGTTTCTGCATTGCTGGAGATTGAATCTAGAAAACACCACACAAAGCATGCATTGTACCAATGAACTCCATTCCCAGCTCCCACTCGCAGAATTTAGAAAGTGGATTGTTTTTTTCGGTACCAGGGATCAAACTCACGAGCATGAGCTTGGGAGGCAAGCGCTTATGCCACTGAGCTAAATCCCCAGCCCTAGAAAGTGGATTTTTATATTTTTCCACCAAGCATTTCAGCTTGTCCAAATCACTTGTCCTCTTTAGTCAGACTCAATTCAGGGAAGCAATTATTCTTCTTCTCTTTCTTTCTTTTTCTTTTTCTTTTCTTTTCTTCCTTTTTTTTTTTTTTTTTAGTAAAAGACCTGGTAGCAAAAACTTTGTCTTTGCAAACTGCATAATCTCTGACAAAAATCATAGGCAAAGACAGTCATGGTCGGGCTGGGGAGGTAGCTCAGTGGTACCATGCCTTCCTGGCAAGTATGAGCCCAGAGTTGTATTCCTGGTACCACAAAAAGAAATAGTGAAGAAAAGACCAAAAAACAAAACAAACAAACAAACAAAAAAAAAACCACAGTCATGGAGAAGAATTCAATGGATACCTGTGAGTGTGTTATATTAATAACAGGCAGTGAGCCAGGTTTAAACTATATTACAGTTTGTTGACCTTGATCTGGAATAACTTATACCAGAAGTGAATGCAGAAAAGTTAAATCAGCAAATTTAAGAGTTAAATCAGCAAATGAAATTATATCGTATCTTTATGAAGGGAGCATGGTGTGCTGTTCAGTCTCCAGGGGAAGCTTGTCATGCTGGCTTCCTGATACGAACGGGGCTGTTCTCATTGATGGAGGAACTTGGGACCTCATTGTCGCTGAGGATGGCTGTGGCTCTTTCTAGGGGAGCCCTGGTTTTATTTTGACCATCGCTTCTTGGCTCCAGTGCAGAACCCTTGGCCTGTGACACAGCTCCTTCACCCCACTGGCATAGATTTTCTAACCTTTGGGCTTTCCCAGGGCCAATGCATGAAACAGACTTGCAGGAGTCATTGGCGTGGGGTCTAGGCCTCCAGTTGGACTTGTGGGAGGCATTTTCATGGGCTCTAGGTCTTCAGCTGGACTCATGCAGAACATTGCCACGAGATCCTGGCCATCAGCTGGATTCTTTGGGTCTTGGTGTGTGGACAAATTGCCTCTACTCTTTCCTTTGTATTTGACTCTTTGGGTGAGCATTATAAAATCATACTATAAGTTATGTCTCCTGTATTGTATCATTCTCCTTGTAAACCCTCACTACAACAAGCCAATCACTGTGTCTCCTGCTCTGCCTCCAGGCTGCTAGAAACTGCTCTGCCATGACACTTCTGCCTTGGATGAGATCCTTTGGATTCATTCCAACCATGCCATTCCATCTCTGGTGGACACTGAGCTTTATAAAACATGACAAAATGAGCAAACTGGACTCCTTTAAATACAACTTTTCATGAATTAGGCCAGGGATCTTTTCTCTCCTTAGGATAAAGGCAATGCATGTGGATAAAGTCGTATCCATCCCATAGCAAGAGGCATCTGAGGATTTATTTTTCCCAGTGGGAAAATGCTACATATTCTTTGGGCAACTACACTAGTGCAACGTTCCTGAGATATATGCAAAATTAGTACCATGGCAAATGGGAAACTAACCCTGCCAGTCTTCAGGAAATTATTAAATGAACATAGGGATGTCAGCTCTACAACTGAGATAAAACTCAGGATGACTTAGTCACCCTGTGGAATCAGAAATAGTGGATGTTACCCTGCTAAAGATGCCTTTGGTCAGACACTACAGACAAGCTTGCAGATAAAGGAAATCTGATCAATACATGGCTGAGACCACTCACAAACTTTTAATAAGCTCATTTAAAAAGGAAATGAATATTTATCAGGCACTCAAAAATCAGCAGGTACTCAGAGCTAACATACAGCCCAGAGACATGCCTAGAATGGTGCATGTTTATGATCCCAGCACTCTAGGACGCTGAGGAAGGAGGATCACGAGTTAGAGCCCAGCCTGACCAACTTAGTGATGAATAAGAACCTGTCTCAACTTAAAGCATTTACAGTGCAAAGGGTTTAATCCCCAGCACCTTACCCTCAAATATGACTCCTGCATAGTTGGGTATTAAATTCTAGCTCTGATTCTATGCCTTTCAAAACATAGAGACTAAATGTTCAACAAAAGGCAAAACCTCTCAAACAATAAGACAATTATTTTAACAATATTTTAACAGATAGAGAAATAACTATTTGAAGAAGAAAGCTGAGATGTTATGCCCAATTAAATTACATAAGTAGAGATTATCTGCAAGTTGATAATAATATAATAATCATTTTTTCTTTCTCTTACTGTTTTCTTTCTGAGATTTTTTACGCTGGTCACTATGGTACCTTTGAGGCAAGGTTGTTTTTATTGTGAGGGGCTATCTTGTGCATTTGCAGATGTGAAGCATCATACCTATTTCAGCTTCACCCAGCAAATATCAAATGTGACCCCCATTTTCAGTTTTAGCAACCCAGTATAGTCTGACATGGTTCTTGGGGAATGGGCCCAACCACGTAACTCCCTCTTGACAATGTATTTGGTTAAATTCAAAAGCAAGGCCAAGCCAAACCAAGCAAAGCTAATCCAAATCAAAGATCAAGCCAAACCATACCACACCAAAACAAAGCAAAATAAAGCTAAGTTAGCAAACCAAACGAAACCAAATCAAACTGAACCAAGCTGAGTGAAACCAAACCCAACTAATCTAAACCAGACCAAACAAAAGCAAATTAAACCACACTTGACCTAACCCAACCCAACCAAATCCACCAAAGCAGTCAAGACCAAGGGATCTGAAGTAAATAGCACTCAACCTCACCCACCCCACCCCACCCCAAGCCCATAGATCAAATGAATCAAAACTTCCACACACGGGGAAGCAAACTTAGCAAGTTGCTCTCAGGACAAGCAAAGCCATACAGGAATGTTGTCCTCAGGCTCACACAAGTATCTAACAGCTTCCTTGAGATGCAGCAGCATCTTTCAATCTAGAAATGCTTGACATGGAGATGCATACCTGTAATCCTAGAACTCTGGGAGGCTGAGAAAGGAGGATCAAATGTTTGAGTCTAGCCTGGGTAATTAAGTGAGACCTTGTCCCAAGACCAAACAAAGGAAAACAAATGTTGGTGACATAGCTTGCTATGAAGGCACTAGGATCAGCTCATAGTGCATGATTTCAGTGACAGTTGGAACCTCTGGTGGTGATCTACTGTTCCCAAAACCTTGAAGAAAGGTTGTTGCTTGCCAACACCTGGTGAGTCAATATGGGTCTATCAGGTAATTAACTCAGCTCTTTGCAAAAACAATTCAGGAAGGAAAAGAACATGCAAATAGTGTTCCTCGCTCTGAAACACCACTAATTGTCCTCCCGACAGGCTATGAGAGGCTCTTCAGGTTCTTCAACCCAGGTGTATCCACTTCTCATCTCTTCTCTCCCCCTGCAACCACCTCAGATTTGTCCATTAAATTTGTAAGTGGGAAGAAAAGGAAAAGATATTTTTAAAATGTCTGGCAATGACTTGTGGCATGACCAAAATAATTACAAAATGACCTGGGGCTATGGCATAATTTCTCAAACTCAAAAATCATTGACATTTATGATTGGAGACTTTTCTGCGGTGGGTGTCAAAGTTATTATTTTACAAAATAAGAAGCAGCAACTCTGAGCTCATTGGACCACTGTAACCCAAATTAACTCGGGATATTGCTAAGTATAGGTTTGGGGGAAGATTTCTTGACCTTAGCTTTATTGACATTTAGGATTGGATACTTTACTATGCTGGGATCCATTCTACATATCAATATGGTGGAGTCCACCAAGACCTACTTGGCTTATTGTAATACAGTCTCCAGACATTACTGAATATTGTGAGGGTATGAATCGCCCTTGTTGAGGATTACTAGTTTGAAGAACAAAGACAAATAACAGCAAAAAAGAAGAGTCATTGCCAGAACCATTGAAAAATCTCAGGATCATTTTCAAATATGAATATGCTGAGTGATCTGTGAGTCCTTCTAAAGATGAAGCTGATATCTACAAGATTCTTTAAACCTGTCCAATTGTTTCCAAGAAGCTGTAAGAGTTTCTAAGGCTCGGAAAGATACTTAGTTTCCAGGCTTTACCTGTCTCAGGTGCCAATGGGTTAAGAGTTACAGATGTCAGAGGATTACCGAGGATTCCAATCTAGCTTGTCAACATTTCAACAAAAAACACATCCCATGCCAGTTTTGATCCTCCATGATCAAACCATCCATAATGATTACATTACCTGTAGGACCATCTTCAGTTCTGGAAAATCTGCATATTTTGGAAGCCCATGTTCAAAAACAACCATTTTTGAACATGGGCTCCTGCAGAAGATGTACACTCAGAGATGTGAAGGTGAGAACCACAACTCTCATTCTGTGAGTACATCTTCTAAAGTCTCCCAAATTCTTTGAAGGGTATGGTAAGTGATCTATATCTCCTCTCCTTCTTCACCATGTTCAATCCAAGAGGAAGTCCTCGCCACTGAGCTTGCAAAATACATCCAGAGTCTTCTTGGTACCATTGTATTTCTAGAAACTTCCATCACCATATCTTTGAGGTTAAGAAGGATAATAAAAAACAATAATGGAATAAGCTTCTATTAAAATATCACTGTTAGTCTTAAAGTGCTTTAATGGAATATATATAATTAAAGAAAAATTTCAATGAATTCCTTTTCTGCACCATTTGGATCACAATCCCAGCTTTTTCAAGTGACACCGAAACCTGTTTGCCAAAGTAATCTTCATGAGACAGGAGACAAATTGTACCACAATCCCAGGAAGTTTTCTGTCACTCAGACCAAAAGCTTACAGTGATAGAGGACTCACCTCTTCTCCTGCTTCCATCACAACTGTGTTCATCTTCTATGATTCTTCCTCGTTCACTCATCCATTCTAGAACTTCTAGATGTCTCTAGAATGTTCTACCTTCACGACCACCTTCACAACCCTGGAACCTGCTGCTCACTCTTCCAACAAAGGTCTTCCTGGATCTTTCAGTCTTCTCCCTTCCTTCTAAAGTCTTTTCTCAAAGATGTTTTCCCCCACCATTTTATCTGAACTTGAATCCTCGAGCACTAGTTTGTATCTGACGTTCACTTTCTTTATGATATTCCTGGCCACCTGCATGTGCTTCCTAGAGCTGCTTTGACCACAGATTGAGTCACAGATGAAGATGCCCTAGGGCCATGTTCCTGCCATTGGCCCCAGGGGAGGCTCTTCCTGACTCTGCCACATCCTGGGCCTCCAGATGTCCTTGGGCTGTGGCCTCATCCCTCTAGTCTGTTTCCATCTTCATGTGGCTTCCCCTCTGTGCTTGGGTTGCCTCTTCTGTCTCTCATGGGGGCACTGCCACTGGATTTAGAGCCGCCCTGCTCCAAGATGATCACATTTCATGATTAACTTCATCTGCAAAAATTCTATTTCCGAGTAAGTTCTCTCATTCACAGGTTCTGGGATTAGGACATAAATATATCTTTTGATGGCCACCATTCCATCCACTCATTTCATCCAACTCCATCTAAAAGGAAGGAGGATCCTCCCTCCCTCTTCAAGCTCCTGATGGCTTCAAGTGGCCCTTGAGTGTTTGTCCATCATTCCAACACCAATAGCAACACCTTCAGATAGCTTCTCTGCCTTTACATCATCCTGTCCCCCATGTATATGCCATCTCCCTCTGCCTCCTCTTATAAGGACTGTTGTGAACACCCAGAGCATCTCTTCAACTTCAGATCTGTAATTACATTTCCAAAGACCTCGTTTCAAGACAAGTTAACATTTCCTGATTCCAAAGATTAGGACCTGCTTTGGGGGCACACAGGGGGTGATATTCAGCCTACTATGCCATTGACTTATTCTTCATACATAGGAGATAATTTTTGGTAGTTTTTCTTTCATATTCTATTCCTATATTTTGTGTCCAGAGTATAGTAGACACTCGATAGATGGTTTTGGAACAGTTTTTTAAAAAAATAATTGAATAAGCTTCTATTAAAATATCACTGTTAGTCTTAAAGTGCTTTAATGGAACAGGTAGTAATTAAAGAAAATTTTCAATGAATTGTAGGATGGCAATGGATAGTGCTTCTTAAAAAGATTACTCATAGATGGAACCATGAGAAAAATGCATTGTAATTGTTGTAACCCACCCAAAAATAAGGCCCCATGATGAAAAACGGGGCAAGATCCCTGAGATGATGAATGGGGCAAGACATCTTTTTAAGAGAAGCGCTTTTATTTTAGCTGGCCCAGCAACACAGTGCAGATGGAATTTGCAAAGCTGTGCAACTGAGTTAGAGTTTTGACTGATTTTTATAGTTCATTTATGATTAGCTCATTGATCATTAAGTACATAGTGATGAGAAACAGAAACAAGGTGGGCCTTTGTTCCCCTTTGCTTGAGGTCAGAGGCATTTCACAGTGGGTGGTTAGTCAATTCGCAGCCCTTGGTCTGCCAATTCCAGGAACATTTGTCTCTCATAAAGGGAACAATGGTTGACACAGCATCATTTGTCTCTTACAAGGGGAACAAAAGTTGACATAGCACACAGGTCACTAAAGGGGGGGATGACGCATTACAGAACAGCAGAACGACACGGTCAGTTAATCTATAACTATGTGGTTGGTGCTTGGTTACTAGGGTAATGAGCTCAGTACAGAATGACAGTACTCTAATAACTATGTTTTTAACTTAACTATTTTTGCTAATTATCTTTTAATCAATTATTTTAATTTTTCAGCATCTTAGTATAACAGTAATATATATATATATTACACACACTATATATATTAATATATATATATTAATATATATATTAATATATATATATTACACACACTATATATCATATATACACTCTAAATACTATATACATACTATGAATACTATATATAGTGCATATATATTATATGTATATATATATATATGTATATAGCATTTGGTTTCATCGTTTTAACAGAGTTCAGAGTGTTTGAAAAGAAATCACCTTTTTCTGAGTGTCACTAGTGCACTGGGAATTGTCAGACATCATTGGGAGTTCATATTCCATCCCTGGGTATCATAGGTTCACAGAGCAAAGACAAGTTCATGAGGAAAATCTTTAATACACTCTTTCCTTGTAGGACAGATTGTGGTTCGGAGTCCTGGAATGGGACGTAGACACTTTGTTCCAGCAGCCAACTGGTGCTGATAGGATTTGTTCATTTCCAATCTGTTTCCAGTGCACATTCCAATTCCGTGCTTGTATTTACAAGCTCAAAGCAACAGAAATGTGGTTTGTGTTGCTTTGTGTACCTAGCTCTCTTAATTTCCGGTATTAGCCTTTCTATCCAGTTGCATACCTTTGCTTGCTTCAAAGCAGTAAAATCTAAGTCAACAGATGTTTACCATTTTTGAGTGAATTCCTATAATCCCAATGTTCTGGTAGGCTAAGGGAGGCAGATTGAAATTTCAAGCCCAGAGTAGGCAATTTAGCAACTTCGACTCTGTCTCAAAATAAAAATATTTAAAAATGGCTGGGAATGTACTCCCTTGTGAAGGTTCTATGTCAAATCAATATTACCACATGAATAAATAAAAATTTAATTGACATGTTTAAATGTATATTGGTGAGTACAATGAGAAATTTTGGAGTTCATGATCAAATTGGAACAGTTAATATAACCATCACTTCGAACATGTATCAAACCTCTGTTTTGGGGTTTTTCAAATTCTCCTCTCCTATTTTGAGATAATACACAAATCAATGATCTCTAATGCTTTGGCACCATGGACCAATTTTATGGAAGATAGTTTGTCCATGGATGGGGTGAGGAGGAGGATTTGAGGAAAATTCAAGAGTATTGCATTTATCATGTACATCATTTCTATTAGTACACTGTAATACATAGCAAAATGATTATATAGCTCACCTTAGTATAAAACTGTTTGGAACTCACTAGAACTTGCAATCTGCATCTACAAGTAGCTGATTTATTTTGGTCTCTGCAGTCAAATCTCTCTGCTAAAGTAAATCTGTAGCAGCTGCCCCTCCCCAGGGCTAACATCACAATCTCAGCTTCCACGCAGATCATCAGACATTAAATTCTGCCATGAACTGCATAATTTGTATCCTTTGGATACACAATTCATAGTCTGGTTTAGGCTCAGATGAGAATCTAATGCAGCTCCCTGACCTGACAGATGGTGGAGCTTAATTATGAGAGGTATGTGGAACAGCCATAAATACAGGTGAAAGAGATTTGGAGAAATGTGGGGACAGAATTTATGAATTCTTGTTAAGCATAATCACCCTACTATGCTATAGAACACTGGAATTTCATTTCCTCATCTGCACCCACATGTTGCACCATTCTTTTTAATTTTCATTAATATTTTTAAATTAACAAAGCATAAAAGTCATATACATTTATGTGATGCAATGCAATATTTTCACATACATATTTATACACATATTTCAAAATGTTTAACTGAAGTTAATTTGCATATTTATTCCCTCACTTGGCAATATCTTTGTGATGATCTATTTGAAATTTACTCAAAGCTATTTTGAAATATACATGTTTATAAACTATAGGGGCTGGGGGTTTAGCTCTGTGGTGTAAGAATCCGCCTGGCAGGCGCCTGGTCATGAATTCAATCCCTAGTACCAAATAAAAAAGTGTGCACTATTAGTCATATATCTGTGTAACAGACCTCAGAAGGGTTTTTTTTTTTTTTTTTCCTGACTGATGAAAACCATATTCCTTGAATAACTTCATTCTATTCCCTTTCTCCCCTTCCAACAAGTTGGTGCTCCTAAAGTGAGACCTTTGGGGTGAGTTTTAAAATGATGAATGCAGAGTGGATTGCAGAAGGAGGAGGATGAACTGCAGGAAAGTTGTTAGTCGAGCAGCAAAATTAAGCTACATCAACAAACATCTTATAAATATCCTCACTGTAGAAGAATGCTGTAGTCAGGGGTTGCACACAGAGAACAACTGGGAGTAGAACATGGAGTTTATAATATTTTTATAATGGTCACCGGGAGTTAACACAGGAAAATGCAGGAAATGTATCTGCAACACCAAATACATAGATTATTTAGTCAAGATCCTAAATCCCACTGCAATGTCCCACATGAGTCTAGATTAAAAACTCAGAGCTCATGACAATGCCTCCCATGAGTCCTTCCGGAGGTCCAGAGCCCACAAGAAGACTCAGGCCATTCTCTTTTATGGATCCGTACCAGGAAGACCTAAGGGTCAGTGGTGGAAGCCAGAGTCCATGCCAGCGGGGTGAAGGAGCTGTGCTGGTGGGATGAGGGTTCGAGAAGTCACACTCTCAAAAAAGACCAGGGCTGTCCTAAAAGGCACCACAGCCATCCTCAGTGACATGGAGGCCCCGAGCTCCTCCTCCAACTAGCACATTAGGGTACATGCCAGGACGCAGCATGATGAGTTCATCCTGGAGACCAAGAGGCACACGTCTTCCCCTCCGGAGCCAGGAAGCAGTGCTCGACGTGAGGACCAGAGCTTCTCCAGGAGAACCAACAGCTCAGACAGCAACTCGTAGGAGAACCAACAATGCCTCAATGCAATAACACATTAACAACCTCCTTCTCCTTCTCCACCTATTTATGCTGGCAACTTTCCTCAGGTGGAGCATCTTCGCTCAAAGCCATGCTGATGTAATCCAGCTGGCGATAAGTTGACCGCCAGTTCTTAATCCATAACAAAGAAGGTCAAAGGGCTTTGCTGAAGCTCGTATCTGACTTTATATGGTGATTCTCCCGTTTCCTGCATACATTTAGAGTGACAATTACCTAGCTGGATTTTGGCGCCTTCAAAATCTTACCTGTCTTTAACTCCTTGCTTTGAGACCAAAGCACCATCTCTTTCCAGAGTTCTTCAGACACCCTTGACTCATCTACAAACTGAATATGTTCAACACAGTGGCTCAAGTGACTCTCACCATGTGCTTACCTTAGTCACGGTCTCCACATCTGCAAAGTTTTGTTTCTTTCTAGTGGAAAGAGTCAGCTCCACGGTGCAATCTGGAAGTGGTCACCTCTAGAATCCTCTGCTTCCACTTCTATGTGGATTTATTTCTTCTGGCTCCTTGTTCTCTTGCAATGAGCCAGCTCCTCACAAACTGGCCACTCTACTCCTTCCTTTGTTAAAAACACAGAAGCCCAACCCTCAGAATTTAAGGGACACTTTTAGTTTTGGTCATGTTTTCAGTTCATGTTTGGGGGGGCTCCAAGGCAGAGATGTAATTGTAGAAAGGCTGAGTAGAATAAATGTTATGGATTAAGAACTGGTGGTCAACTTAACGCCAGCTGGATTACATCAGCACGGCACTGAACATAGATCTTCCACTTGAGGAAAATTGTCAGCATAAACAGACACTTGGAGAAGGAGAAGCTATTGTACTGAGGCATTGTGGGTTCTCCTAGGAGTTGCTGTCTGAGCTGTTGGTTCTCCTGGAGAAGCTCTGGTCCTCACATTGAACATTGCTTCCTGGCTCCAGAGGGGGAGACATGTGCCACTTGGTCTGCAGAATGAACTCATCATGCTGGTTTCCTGGCATGTACCCAACTGTGCTTATCATGAGAGGAGCTCGGGGCCTCCGTGTTGCTGAGGATGGCTGTGGTGCCTTTCAGGACAGCCCTGGTCTTTGTTGTGAGTGTGACTTCTCGGCTCCAGCGTAGAACCCTCATCCCACCAGCACAGCTCCTTCACCCTGCTGGCATGGACTTTCTGGCTTCTACTGCGGACCTTTGGGCCTTCCCCGCACAGATCCATAAATGGACTGTTGTGAGTCCTTCTTGTGGACTGTGGACCTCCCGTTGGACTCATGGGAGGCATTGTCATGAACTCTGGGTCTTCATCTGGACTCAGACAGGACGCTGCTGTGGGATTTAGGTCCTTCACTAAATATTCTATGTCTTTGGTGTTGGGGATAGATTTCCTGCATTTTTTTTGTGTTAACTCCTGGTAACCATTATAAACATAATATTATAAACTCCCTGTCTGGATTCTAGTTATTCTCTGCACAACTCCTGACTGCAACAAGGAAAGATTATCACATCAGGATGGCCAGGAAGGAGCCAGAGAGAGAGAGAGAGAGAGAGAGAGAGAGAGAGAGAGAGAGAGAGAGAGAGACAGGCCAGGCAGGAAGATATACCCTTATTATCCTTCCAGATCACACCCCTGTTGACTCACCTGTGCCAAACAGATCCCACCTACAACAAGCACACTTAACTGTGGATTCAAGAGTTGACTAATCCACCAATGGATCCAACATTTCCATGATCCAGTCACCTTCATGAAGCTCAACCTCTGAACCACTGAGTCATTTTGGAAGGAGTCAGCCTGCTAGATCTAAACCATAAAAATTGTTATCACACAATCACCCTCACAGTGAGATTTTAGTAATGTTTGTTGAATGAATAAATGCATACATTAATACTCATCAGTACCTATAGGATTGCTGATTTCTCTAATGGTAGGTGTTTGTCATCTCCCCAGAAATCACTCACACTTTAGAACAAAGTTTGCTACAAAAATTTTGCATTGCTAAGTATAGCCTATATTGGAATGGTTTATTTTAATGTCAAGGATTATCAGTAACCAACTTGCCTTTAGGAAAAATAAAATCTCAATAATGCTATAGTATAAAAGCAAAATATTTGAGCAGTATCTTTTTTTTTCCTCCCTAAACTTTCCAGAATAAATTATTGGCTAAATGTATTCCTTGGCAGGCGAATGGATTAGCCTGCGGTCAGAGGTTATCAAAAATGAACCAATTAAATTTTTCATGACATCTGCCAAGAATAATGACTTTTATTCATAAGGAGTACCTAATAAATCATTCCTTTTTCTCTCCTCCTGACCACTCTGCGATTGCTGGAGCAATTGTCCGTACAGACACAGCTGCTCCTCGGTGTCAATGAGATCATGTCATTGCGTGCTGGGGACTGGTCCCAGCAAGCTCTGAAAACATTTCCACCTCATTAGCATGGAAAGCAAGCAACCAAGGAGGGGGCTTCTAGAACATTCGTTGCCTTTTTATTTTATTTTTTTGCAGCTTAAAATCATTACTTCATTGGTTGGACACATCTGAAATCCAGTAATTAGCCTACTGATGAAGCCACAGATAATGTTTCTAGGATGTAGATCGTGGGTGGAAAAGATGGCTCCTTGGGATGTGGGCTAGAAATGTGTCTTCCTGCTTGTCTCAATCTCTCTCTCTCTCTCTCTCTCTCTCTCTCTCTCTCTCTCTCTGTCTCCCTCTCCTTCTTCCTGGTGACTATGTCATGAATACTTTTCCCCTAGCATGGCTTTCCACCATAGTGCTTTGCCTTGTATTCAACCAACCTGAACACATTGCACAAAATAATGTCCATAGCTTGAATTACTCACCTTTTTTGTTTTGTGGGAAACTGTCTGCTGTGTGCTGACTTGCCCTGGCACATCTGAGGACCATTTCTTCTAAGGCTGACCTTCTGTTTGAGACAGGTAGCTCCCCGTAATGCTTCAGCCCTTTCCTATGTTGGAGCAACAGTTGTACTTGCTGACCACAGCAGTTTAGAAAGCACAGAAAAGATCTGACCAAGACAATCACCTCTAATTGATTTCTTTTGCACTTAGAGCATCGTGTCTCTGTCCAACGCCATTGATTCACTCTTGAAGCCCACGAGAAAACACAGTACATTCATTAGAAAGACCGCAAGAAAATCAACAGCTGTGTGCAGGAAAAGCCTGTTTTCTTCAAAGTCTGGTTCCTTAAATGCATATCCAGTCACTGCAGCAAAACTGGTCTTTTCAGTTCTTCTGAATTTTCTTAATGTACGAATTGATGTTTTAAGCATGCATTTCAGACCATTTTAAAAACTTAATAAGATAGCATTTCCTCAAGTACTTTTAAGATTTTATTTCCTTCTTCTGTATGATGATAGACATCTGATCATTTCTAGAGTTTTGTACTTCAGCACCATATCCGTTTCTGTCTCTCTCTCTCTCTCTCTCTCTCTCTCTCTCTCTCTCTCCATCTTTCTGTCTCTGTCTCTGTCTTTATGTGTCTCTCTTTCTCGCTCTCCATCTCTGTCTGTCACTCTGCCTCTCTCTCAGGCCACCTGCATTTGTATCTTTATCTTCCCTTCATCTCAACTTTTATTTTTGGGAGAAGGGAACAGAGATTTACATTTAAATCTATCCCTATTTTTAGTTCTACTATTTCTTCATTTTGTATCCTGTGCATTAGTAGTTCAGTTTTTCTCTTCCTTTTCCAAGAAAAAAGAACACATGCACACACACACACACACACACACACACACACACACACACACAGAAACAGACACACACAGCACCATTGAAAAATTATATTATCATAGCTTATGCTGAAGAATGTCAGCATTTACACTCCATTTTATAGTGATATTTATCCTCAAAGTTTAGACTGAAACCTACTGTTATGGATTAAGAACTGGTGGTCAATTTATCTCCATCTGGATTACATCGGCATGGTGCTGAGCACCAAGATGCTCCACCTGAGGAAAGTTGCCTGCATAGAGAGGTGGAGAAGGAGAAGGAGGGTGTTAAGGCATTAATGTGTTAATGAGTGAAGGCCTTGAGGCATTGTGGGTTTCCTATGGGCCCTTGTGTCTCCTGGAGAAGCTCTTGTACTCAGATCGAGCATTGCTTCCTGGCTCCGGAGGGGAAGATATGTGCTGCTTGGTCTCCAGGATGAACTCATCACGCTGGCTTCCTGGCATGTACCTGACTGTGCATGTTGTCAGAGGAGCTCGGGGCCTCCGTGTCACTGAGGACAGCTGTGGTGCTTTTCAGGACAGCCCTGGTCTTTGTTGTGAGTGTGACTTCTCGGCTCCAGCGTAGAACCCTCATCCCACCAGCACAGCTCCTTCATCCTGCTGGCATGGATTTTCTGGCTTCCACTGCTGACCTTTGGGTCTTCCCAGCACAGATCCGTAAAAGAGACTGGCGTGAGTCCTTCTTGTGAGCTCTGGACCTCCAGTTGGACTCATGGGAGGCATTGTCCTGAGCTCTGTGTTTTTATCTGGACTCATGTGGGACATTGCTTTGGGGTTTAGGCTCTTGACTAAATAATCTATGTCTTTGGTGTTGTGCACAGATTTCCTGAATTTTCCTGTGTTAACTCGTGGTGACCATTATAAAAATAATATTATAAACTCCATGTCCTAATTCTATTTGTTCTCTGTGTACAACCGCTGACTACAACACCTACAGTAATATTCTTTCTTGGCGTCTCTCTTATTATGAAATATTGACCTTCACAGCAAGACTTTTTTTTCTTGAGACAGGGTGGCCTTAAACTCCCGAAGTAGCCCAGGCTGGCCTCAAAGCTGCAGGGATATTTCTGCCTTGGCTTCTCCATGCTGGGTGCACACGTGTGCACCACGATACGTGGCTGAGATTTTGTTTTACTCACGTTTTTAATTGCTTCTCAGTTCCTTGATTATATATTTCCAGTAAGTCTCGGGGCTGATATGTTTTCAGTATCATTACACATGACAAATATCTCTCAGGTTACTGAATGTGTAACACTTCCTAGACTGACTATTTTATGACCAGCTCACCTTGAGTAGACTGCACCATAAATCAGACTAATATTTGAAATGCACGTCTTTCTCTTATGTATCAGTGAATGTGTTGTGGTACACAGCTATTCGTACCATCATTCATTTTTATACTTTGAATTATTATTATTTTTTATTTAGAGAAAAAAGCAAAACAGAAAAAATGGCAGAAATAATATAGATTTCAAAAAACCAGTAATAAGTGGCTAGCTCATCAATTACTTCTAAGACAAAAATATGTAATTCATCATAATTCTTAAATATTGTTAAAATGTGTCATTTTAACCTTCATCAAGAAAGAGGGCCAAGGAGGCTGAGCAAAGAGTGCTTCATGCTGGAAGGGAGTGTGGGCTGCATAGTTGGCCTGGGCTACACAGTCAGATGTGGCCTTAAGGAAGAAAAAGAAGGAGAAGGAAGAAAAAAGATGAGAGGAGATAGGCAGAGATGGAGGGGTGGAAAGAAGAGGAGAAGGATAAGGATCAGGTGGAGAAGAGGAAGAGGAAGAAGAAGAAAAAGGAGGAGGAGGAGAACAACATTGAGAAGAAGGAGGAGGAGGAGAAGGAGGAGGAGGAGAAGAAGGAGGAGGAGAAGGAGGAGGAGAAGGAGGAGGAGGAGAAAAAGAAGAAGAATCAGAAAGAGAAGAAGAAGGAGAAGGAAAAGGAGGAGAGAGAGAAGAAGAAGAAGAAGAAGAAGAAGAAGAAGAAGAAGAAGAAGAAGAAGAAGAAGAAGAAGAAGAAGAAGAAGAAGAAGAAGAGAGAAGAAGAAGGAGGGGAAGAAGGAGAATGAGAAGGAGAAGGAGAAAGAAAGAAAGTGGAGGAGGACGCAGAATGACTCCCAAACCATTTCCTTGACTCAGGGTGAGCACATCCACAAGAAACCATACAAGAACACAAAGGAAAGTTGGAAACAAACTCCCGTGCTTTGTGCTGGAGCTTGGAGGAGCACCATAAAACACGCTGGCTTCATCAGAAGCTCCAGCACCGCTATGCATCCTGTAGGGGTGATACTCTGGGAAACACCCTCTCCTCTCAGCTGCCCGTCGGGGACACCTATTGTCTTCCATGTTTTATTGTAACAGAACACCCAAGAGTCTGGGTAATTATAAGAAAAGATGTGTACCCAGTTCCATCTTGGAGAAGCTGGGAAGTTCAAGTTCAAGGGGCTGCATCAGGTGAAGATCCTCTTTTGTGGCCTCCAGATTCAGTGCTGAGCAGCCCCTGGGGAGACCAGGAGAGCATGCTAGAACAATCCCACTATCTCAAACACACACGAATCCCTGAGTGGGTTAATTCATCCCTCAGTGTAGACTGCACTCACCCAACCAGCTCCCCACCACCCATCTGGACCTGGCTTTTGAAACCTCCCAATGGGGACTCAGTTGCATGGTGAGTGTTGGTGGGGCATCCTTGGTGAGGAGACACACCCATGCCATGGAGAAGAGCAACCACCACTGAGTGATAGACGCTCAGTTCCCTGGGGCAGGAAAGCATCCTGCATCCTCTTCTAGAACATTTCGTGCTGTCACATCCAATGGTGGTGGTCAACGGAAACAGACTTGTGAAGTTCTGGAGGAGCCATGACAGTGGCAGAGGGGGAAAGGGGACCTTCAGGATTGAAGACTTCCTCGACATCTAAGAGCCTTGGAGGCATGGGGAAGGATCCTTCTGGTTAAGCTTTCTGCATAAAGTAACAGTTCTTACTTGAAACTGGAATGTGATTCAGTGGATGAATTATTAAAGCATTGAAACCAGGGAACCAAATGAAGTTCATTTCAGATAAGTCAATCAATATGGAATCGCATATTGAACTGATCTTGCACTGAGCAAGACTGGTACAGATATTTGCTTCCAAAGATTTTTGGTTCCTCTTTCTTACCTCTTTCTTTCTTTCTTTCTTTCTTTCTTTCTTTCTTTCTTTCTTTCTTTCTTTCTTTCTTTCTTTCTTTCTTTCTTTCTTTCTTTCTTCCTTCCTTCCTTCCTTCCTTTCTTTCTTTCTTTCTTTCTTTCTTTCTCTCTCTCTTTCTTTTTTCAATTATTTTTCTTTCTGTTGTTTTTTCCTTTGCATATAAGTGAGTGCTAATGCATGTCTTTGTGAGGCTGCTTTCTTTGCAAATACCACAAAAATGTCTTGAAAAATACAAAGGGAAATAAGAATCCGTTAGCAGACAGCAAGTCTTTGTTAACTTTTATGCATTTTAAGTTTACTCATTTTAGTCAATGCATAATGAGACGATTTTATTATGCCTTGACCTTTCAGGCTTGGGCTTATGCACTTGTTCTTTGAGAGACTGTAGCTCAGGAAATGTCTTTTTTTGAGAGAGAGAGAGAATGCGCAATGCATGCATATTTAAGTCTTCACCACAGGGAGCGACTTTTGACATTACACAATTACGTGTGAAAGTGTGAAATCACTTTTGTTTGGCCTGGCTGTGTTGTAGATGGTATGGATTCCTGATCATGAAAATGAAAGAAGAAAACAGTAAAATGCAAAAAGAAATGTTTCCTCTGGGCAGAAAAAGGCAACAGATTTCTTTCCAAGTTTTAATTAAATCTGCCGTTAACATGTTTTGCTAAACCTAATCTAGTTCCTTAAATTAAAACTTTTTAAAGTATTTCAGCATAAAAAAAGGATAGTCATATGAGAATCATTCATAAACCCAAAACTCATTTAATGTATACTGTTTACTGTGTTTACTAAAGACGTACTTTTAAATTACGTTGTATAGTTTTAAATAGGGAAAAAACAGTTACACTGGAAGCTATATTTTTTAGATCTTCTCTTTCGCTAGAAATACCTACTGCACTGCAGTAGCTGAAAATTTTTTTCCATTTCACGATTTTATGGGCATGCATCTGTTGCTAAAAACAATTTGCACCACAGTTTTATCTTTTTAAAAATGCATAAATAATATTTCTGTGTCTTTTGCTACAATTCTTTTCCTCTACATTTGCTTATCCAGTTGCCTAGGGTTATGATCTATGTCTCTCTGTCTCTGTCTCCCTGTGTCTCTCTCTCTTTCTGTGTCTCTGTCTCCCCATATGTAGACGTTATTCATTTATTTTATTATTACTATACAGTTGTATACCAAATAGCTACGTGCTGATATTTGGATGGTTGTGTTTTTAAAATTTACTTGGCTTTTGTCTCTTTCATTGCATGAGGAGTTTCTTGCCAGGGCAATGCATGTGTGTAAGCCTCTGCACATATGGAATCCTAAGTTATACCATCACAATGAGGTACTTCATGAAGATTTCCTGATATTTCCTAAACACTCCCATTAAAAGCTGTATCAGCAAAGTATGCAAAAGTCTCTTCTCTATAATCTCGAAAACCCTGAGCACTGCCTTATTTTGTAAATGACATCAAATAAGAATTCCTCAGTGTCTTAAGGCATACTTTTTGAATTCCTAGTGTTTGGACACATGTTCGTAGTATTTTTAGCTCTATAATCTTCTTTGCTGTGAATCACTGTTTTATACTGTTTGAGCATTTTGTTCCTTAACATTCTTACTTACTGATTGTTTTGAATTCTTGGCCACAGTAGAAATAATTGCATTTTTATGAATTGTATTTAATCCCTTTTACATATATCCAGCCAATATTGCAGCTTTTAAAGTGCTTCCCACTTCTTTCTATTATGCCAAGACTCAATTTTCAGGGAGTCTGTTACTCTCCTCTCTGATTTTGTGTTTTGTGTCTTTGGAAAGCGTTTTTGCAACTCAAAGTCATTAAAGTATTGTAGTGTGATTTCTTCCACTAACTGGCCATCTCTGCTTTCTTTTTTAGATTCATGTACATACCTAACTGATGTTTATAGAGTGACAATGTAAGTGTCTCTAACCCATTTGTACAGACTTTGGTACCACTGTCTCTCTATGTATCAGTGAATTTCTGTCATGTCAGCCACCATCTTGTTTTCAAATCTCCTGTTTCTTGTGTCTTTCGTACCTTTGGTCCATCTGTGTATCCAGTGGTTCACTGCTTTAATGGCTATAGGCTTTTAAATTTCTTCTTAATATTATTATTCTCTTTCAAATTATTAATGTCCATTCTTGGCCATTTGCATGGTAAATAAAAACTGAACCCACTCACCTGGTTTAACAACATGTCCTTCGTGGTCTGATAGGTAATCTGTATTGAATCAGTAGCTTCACACAAGGCTAAGAACTTTTTAAAAATACACTCTCCCTTTAATGAGGAAGGGGTAACTAGTCACCTGCTTCAGCATTGACATTCTTCACCAAATTATTTCCCTCCATAATGGGCTTTCATTATAAGAGATACGTTTTATGGATTTTATATTTGAGTATCCGTTGTATGATGCTTGTTAAATAATGTTTTCTAAGTATCCCTCACGGCTATTACTCTTTGTATATCACTCTTGTAAATTACTCTTTGCATATTACTCTTGTAAATTACTCTTTGTATATTGCTCTTGTATTCAGCAGCCCTGTGAAACTCTCATCCTAATAGATGCTCTATGGACCATTTTGAGTGTCCTCTGGAGACAAGCATCCTGTCTGAGGATCGTGACAGTCTTTTTTCTTCAAGAGCATGCTTCTCATCCCTTTGAGATTTTTTTGTTCACTAGGCTTGCTAGGTTTTAGTTTCATCAAACCATACTTATGGGTAGAATGTAGCTTGCAGTTAGAGTCATGAATTTATTACGAGCTATCCTTTGCATGCTGTGGTTCATCACATTAACGAATTCAGCCTGAAACCACATTATTATGCAAAAGAACAAATATGCCCATGAGTCTCCATCTCACCAAGAGGAGAAAAGTTCTGTGCTGATGCTTAAAATTCTGATTTCCCTGGCTGGTTTTGCTCATCTGAGGGATGGCTTTTTAGTGGCTAGTTCTAATGGTATTATTATTGACCTATTTTGGTGGACCTCATTCTTACATTATTTTGCTTATGTTATTTATTATTTGTTTGTTTCTGGTCTGTTTTCTCCCCAGCCTCCAAATTTTATAAAAAAGAGAGACCTGCTCTCTTTTCTTAAAAAGAGAATTTGCAAGGCAAATACCAAAACATACTAATGAGGCAAGGTGAATTACTTTTACAATTCTGTAGAAGTAAGATAACTACAGTCTCTGTTAACTTTTTTCAATTTTATGAAAAATTGAAATAAAATTTTATAACCATGTTGTAAGAGAAAGACATAATATAACTAGAATGCTTTGAATGTTTGCAGCAGACAGAAATGATAAATGTTAAAGGAAGTAAAAATATTCATGATCATGATTTGATTGGATACGATATCTAGGGAGCAAATGATTCTATCGTACCTTGGACGTGCAAATAGTGTGTGAGCTGTGTTTGACAAAATATTCTGTTCCATTAAAACAGAAGCCCCTGTCCAAAAAGGGGTGGCTGTTACAGATGCTCAATGCTTCCTGTGTAAATGCCTAAGTTCAGAAACCGCCTTTTCTAATTAAACTTGCATTTATTTTTCATGAGCACAGAGGTAGATGTTGTAGCTAACTAAAGTCTCCAGCAGGTTTACCTTGTTATTCTGTTTCCCTGTGTTCTCTGGGCAAAACCAAGTCTTACAGCCCTTGAGAACCACCAATATCAGTTTTCAGTGTTAGCTTTTGTGAAGCCTCTTCTCTCCAGAGCTTTGATCAGTCATCAGGTTCGCCTCTCCTGAGGTAGGTGTCCGCAGCAGCTTGCAGTAGATTCCACAAGCAGCTGGCGTGGTTTCTGAAAGAAATTCTATTCAGAAACTGGGCAACTATGAGTGATTCTTTGACTCTTTCCATCACATAAAGTTTATCACTCTGAAAAATGTCGCCCAGCCCTGGCTGAGTTACCTAAGGACTACAGTGAAAGGTCATATATGTTATTTGCATTTTTTTTCCTAAAATGCAAAGAATGTACATTTATGAAAAGAGATTTAATGAAGGATGTCATAAAAATAATACTGCATATTAAAGTGTTTTACCCCAATTTTTTGTTTGTTCATTTGCAGTGCTAGAAAACAAATGTCTTCCATGCTAAGCAAGCACCACATCCATCTTCTAGAATTATCGCTGGCTGGTATATTTGTGAGTGTGTGTGTGTGTGGCTTTAGAAAACTCTGAAGAGCAGATACTGGGCTTAGCAGGAGACTGAGGCTGTACAATAGCAATCTGACTTCTTATTCTCCCTAGCTTTATGAATATATAATTGCCAACTAGAAACAGAATATATCTACCACATACACCATAGCATAGTTATGTGCATACATTACCGAATAGTTTCTATTAACCGGCTAATTCATCTCTCTGTTACCATATGGTCATCTTGTGTTTGTCGATGTGCATAGTGAGGACATCTAGAGTCTATTCTCACAAAGAATTCCAAGTATGAAGCATTTACTATTAGCTGTATCTGTCACAGTGTACATTAGATTCTTGCATATGATTCATGGTACAAATGAAATTTGGTATCATTTTACCAAGAGCCACCTAAACCTCCCACCACTCAACCCCTGGCGACCACCACTGTGTTCTCTCCATCTATGAGTTCTGTGCTTTGGATTCTACACGTGAGTGAGATCATGTGATATTTACCCTTCTCTATCTGCTCTGTGTCATTTAACCTAATGCTCTCAGGGTTCATCCCTGGTGTGGCATGTGTCATGATTTCTCAGGTTTGTAAAGTTCAGCAGTGTTCTGTCATGAGTGGAACATGCCCATTTATTAGCCTGACATGGTGAGGCATGCCTGTAATCCCAGCACTATGGAAGAATGAGACAGGAGGTTTGCAAATCTGAGGCTAGTCTTGGGAATTTAGTGAGACTCTCCTGTCTCAAAAATAAAAACTAAATAAATAAAAATAAAAAGCATTAGGAATCTAGTTCAGTGCCTGAGTTCAATGTCTAATATCTTCAAATTATGAAACAAGCAAACACATATTTTAAAAATATCTATTTATCTGCAGACAGATTCAGGTTAAGGTGAATAATGCAAAAATGAACACAAACTTACAAATACCCCCTCCACACACTGGTTTTAGTTCCTTTGTTTATACACCCAAATGTGTAATTGCTGAACAATTCAGTTGCTATACATTTGTTTTTATAATGAATTTTCTGTGTTACATCAAGGTAACTAAAACTGGATTTTTTTTTTTTTTAAAGAAAAAGAAGCCTGTTTGGCTTAGAGTCTTGGAGGTTACAGTCCAAGATCTTGGGTCTTAAGTGTTTGGTCTTTGGTGAGTACCCAATGTAGCTGCATTAAAACATCTTAAAAATGGAAAAGTAATTGACTATGCAGAATAGACCAAGAACATGGTGCTTCTATTTTATACAACTCATTCTTGTGAAACCTGATTTAATCAGCTAGGGTTTTATGCAGGAACAGAATTAATAGAACACACACACACACACACACACACACACACACACACACACAGATTGTGAAGGAGGGCGTTGTTGTATAAGCTTACTGAATCAGAGGTAGGAGATTCCAAAATGGCCATCTCTCTGCAGGAGAGCCAGGTTATCCACAAGCCACGCAATCAAGAAACTAGTAAGCAGAACTGAGCTTGTAAGTACAGTGTGATTTCCCCGTTCTTGTTTGATTTCATGTGGGCTGCAAACTTATTGGATGATACTGTACCAATCAGAGCTGGTCACCCCCTCAGTCTGCCAGCCTGCATGGCAATCACCCTTGGAAACATCTCCAGAGAGACACCCTCTTCACTAATCTCCTTAATGTTCTCTTCTCTTTTCACATGCTATGCAAATCCTGCACAACTGAGATATATCCTGAGCCCTGGCTATTTGTTCTTTTTAAATCAGATTTCATTGGCACCTTTTAGACATAGCCCATGATCACATGCATCATAGAGTTCGGACCTATGCATGATATAATTTGCTTTTCTTTTCTTTCCCTTCCTTCAACACCCCCTTCCGTTCCCATTTACAAAAGCTTGTTTCCCTGTTTTCCTTGTTTTCTCATTGTTTAAAAAATGTTTTCCTTTAGTTCCTTCCCCCACCAGTGAAATTGACAATCAAGATTAACAAATCTAATAATCTATTCCTCAAGTCCAGTATCAATCCAATCTTGGGGCAACAACCTCCTGGCTTAATTTCCTGAACTGATCTCACCAATTAAAATTCCTAACAACCTCTCAATGTTGCCGTGTTGAGGATTAAACTTTTAGCACGTAAACTTTTGGAGAACAATGCACATATTTTAATGGCTATCAGTTGATAAAATCAGGATCACCCAGGATAATCCAACTTCTGTTGAACTCCAAAATCAATAGACATGGGATCTTAATTAAATATGCTGAAACCTTTCACCTTCAACCAGGGCTGATGATTAACAATTACCAATCTAGTCCGTATTTGAGAGGAGGTAATTAGGGTTGTACACACAAAATGGGCAGGGATCTTATTGGCCACCCTGGAGTCTGATTGCAAAAGTATTTTCAGGGAGGCAGGCAGGAAGAAGAGGCAAATGATGATTAATTTTAATGATCAACTTGATGAAATTGAGAAACACCTAGAAAATTAGCAAATATTCACCTGGGTGTTGGCGTGAGTGTATTTCCATTGATGTTTGCATCATGAGGGCTCTTACATTCTCTCCTTTTTGCCTGTCATGTTTTGAGAACTCTTCTCCTCCATGGGTTTCGGCCACGATGTTTCTGCCTTGGAACCAGTTGACCATGGACTGAATCCCCTCAAAATGTGAAGCAAAATAGACCTCTCCCTTTTGTCCTAGTTAAATAAAGGTGACTTATACAAAGAAAGAGAAGCAAAGGGAAAGAAACTATGAATGAGGATGAGGTCTAGCGGTGGTCACCAAGAGTAAACAAAAACCATCATCCTGTGTCTCAGTTACTTTTTATTTGTCGCTGAGATAAAATACCTGATGCCCAAAGGTGGGAAAGAAAAAGCTTATTTCTTACAGTTTGTGGAGGTTTCAGTCCATATTCAGTTGGCTCCAAGGCAGGGTGGCATGGCGGGGCTGCAGTTCATGGCAGCTGCAAACCACAAGGCAGAAACAGGCAAGAGAGAGAGAGAGAGACATGCCTTCTTCTTGCCATTACATCACATCCTGGCTCCACCCCCAGGTGGGTGTAGCACTGACACCATCAATCCAAGCACTAGACAATGAACCAATCACAAACGCACAATGCAAATGCATGAGGCCTGCGGGCCACCAACATAAACCATGACATCCTGTAAGAGACTCAGAGTTGTTTCAACCTGAGAAGGAGGTTTGGGTAACCCTTACCTGCCATTCAATGCCCGATGGAAGGAACACGCAAAGGCTTGGTCTATCTCCACCTCACTATATTTACATTAGAGACCCAAGAGCATCTTGGGCACAACAGTTGTAAGACACCAAATTTGAAGACAGACTGAGACCAGCAAGAGGATGCACTTCTGAAGGTCCAAGAGTGACATTTTCTTCTCTTAAAGGTCAGGATAATTGCATTGTTCCTTTTTTAGCAGTTAAGGCATACTTTCTCTGACTATAAAATCAAACATAGTCACATATCTTTATTCGTGTATTCTTCTTTGAAGGTTCAATCAACTCTAGTTTGAAATGATTTTCTTGTTATTACTCCCTAAAAACACAATATAACAAAATTTCCCACAGCATATTTGTTGTATTAGGCATCACGTGTAATATATGGATGATTTAAAGTACTGTGTATAGAGACATTTATGGACAAGTTATGTACAAATACCACACTATTTTGGACTTTACAACATTCCCGTTGTTGACCCAAAGTGCCTCATACCTGTAACTTAAAGGAAGAGAGGTTTAGTTCGGCTCACAGCTTCAGAGAGTTCAGTCCATGGTTTTTCTGGCACCAAGGTGGAAACATCACGGTGAAAGGATATTGCAAACAAAGATGCTCCCATGATGACAGCCAGGAAACAGAGAGAGAGAGAGAGAGAGAGAGAGAGAGAGAGAGAGAGAGAGAGAGAGAGAGAGAGAGAGAGAGAGAGAGAGAGAGAGAGAGAGAGAGAGAGGAGAAAAACAACAGAGAAGAAGAAGTTAGGTACTGACCTCATCTCCAAGGACGTGATCTCATGTCCCACACCAACACAGAAAATAATGTGCCACACCCATCCCCTGGATAGCTGCCAAGCTCACCAAGTTGACACAATCATGCTTAACCACCAAATATTTAAAGGAATGCATTTAGGCATCTGTGAATTTTGGTATCTGCAGCAACCTTGAAACCAATCTTTCAAGGTTCCTTAGGAACAACTCTATAGCACTGGGGGATGGCTCAGTTGTAGAACACTTGTCTGCAATGCTGTAGATCCTGAGCTTTATCCCCTGTACCACAAAACATCACCGTTACTGCTCCACGACTTTTGTCACTACTACTACTAAGACAAGAACAAGTCTGCATTGCAAAGCAAAAGCAAATCTACTATTATAGTCAGGGGTTGTGCAGAGAACAATTACAATCAGGACATGGCGTTTATAATATTGCTTTGTGATGGTCACCCAGAGTTAATACAAGAAAATGCAGGAAATCTATCCACAACACCAAAGACATAAGAGTATTTAGTCAAGGGCCTAAATTCCACAGCAATGTCCCACATGAGTCCAGATGAAGACCCAGAGCTCAGGACAATGCTTCCCACGAGTCCAACTGGAGGTCCAGAGCCCAGAAGAAGGACTCACGCCAGTTTCTTTTATGGATCCGTGCCAGGAAGACCCAAAGGTCAGCGGTGGAGGCCAGAAAGTCCATGCCAGCAGGGTGAAGGAGCTGTGCTGGTGGGATTAGGGTTCTACACTGGAGCTGAGAAGTCATATTCACAACAAAGACCAAGGCTATCCTGAAAGGCACCACAGCCATCCTCAGTGACACGAAGGCTGCAAGCTCCTCCGATGACAAGCACAGTCGGGCACATGCCAGGAAGCCAGTGTGATGAGTTTATCCTGGAGACCAAGCAGCACATATCTTCCCCTCTCAAGCCAGGAAACAATGCTTGATGTGAGGACCAGAGCTTCTCCAGGAGAACCAAAGGCTCAAATAGCCAGTAGGAGAACCCACAATGCCTCAATGCATCAATGTCCTCCTCCTCCACCTCTCTATTTATGCTGGCAGCTTTCCTCAGGTGGAGCATCTATGCTCAGCACCATGCTGATGTAATGCAGCTGGAGTTCAGTTGACCACCAGTTCTTAATCCATAACATCTACATACTGAAAGACTTGAAAAGGAGAAGCCAAAGGTCATGTGCCATTCCATTCTGTGGCTCACATCCAGTTTGTTCTGTTTTTGGACTTTTTCTTATGCATGCATACATGCTGTCTTCCTAGTTAGAGTCAGACATGATTGCCTCAGTTCCCAGTGCCACCCATCCTAGCCATCAGTTCCGGCCTCTACACAGTGGTGTCTACCTTCTATACTCTTGCAAGCAGTTTGTTTCACTTTTTATCAGCACTCAAGTAAGTAACAGTGCCTCCTATAAATGCTACTGACAGCCTGTCTCCCTAAATGAGTTGCTAATTTACTGTTCTGGGTACGTTCAGGTCTACAACTGGCTTCTGTGTAACTGTGGCACTCAGTGTAATCGCATTTTCTCTGGAGATGGTGGAGACAGTCGTGGGAGAAAACTGGCAATGTTTAGTAGAGAAATGTCTACATGTCTATCTGCTCACAAAATAATCTAGGCTAACAAGAGCACAGTTGTGCTTCAGAGTGTCGGCATCTGTTTCATTTTGACAATCACCAGATTACGAAACTCTCAGAAAGAACCATGCATTGGAGGTGGTTTGCTATGAGATCTTTCTTGATCCCTCTGGGAGCAGATATCCTCAGGGACATCGGAGGCTGGATTATCATGTGGACATCCTGCCATAGGCAGCTTAGCTTGTCTTATCCTTTAGCCCAAGTAGGATTTGCCCTTCACCTAGAATGGAGGGATGCTGGGTGGCTGCGGGTCCCTCAGGATTTGGTGAGGCAGATTGCCCACCCCGGTTCCCCCCATTTTTTGCAACCTAGGTCAAAACAAGACTTACTGTCAACGGAACTCCCCCGTCTACATCCTCAGTGCCTCTCTACCTCAGAGTATTTATTCAGACTCACAAGTATTTACTCGTTTGGTTTAATTTTCAGTCTAATTATCTGCAATTACCTAATTTCATAGGTTAAGAAATCACTGGTTGAACACATACTGTGAGCAGAGCCTTATAGAGAAATGTGTAATCAGCCCAAATTCAAAAAAAAATGTCTGAGAGCGTCTAAGAAGTAAATATCATATTTCTTCTATTTGTCTATTTCTATCTAACAAAGGACATCTTTCCAGGTTGCTGGAAACCATTTTGGGAGTGAAATCGGTTGCGAAATTTCATTAGGGAATGGTTCATTTAGCAAGACTAAGAAATATCTGAACATAAATGGCTCCATAAATAAAAGTGTTGGCCTCATAATGGAATAACTCTTGATCTATAAAGGTGATGTGGAGATATTTATTGAGGTGGTTGAAAGATTCTGGTCTACCATGAAATAGAAAATAAGATGTGTTAGTATGAAATAATTTTGGTAAAAAATATATAAACATATTTCTATAGGGATATACAGATATATTCCACTTGAACAAATATATGTACATAGAAGTACATACATACACACACACATGTATGTCTACACATATACACATACATGCATTTTAGATTAACTGTACATCAGCTGGATTAGGGGACCAATTTATGGCTTGCATCTTCTTGATGGCAATAGTCATGAGTTACAAGAGGGATAACTGAAGCTTACTTCAAAGACTCACTTGTATTTGATTCCTAAATTCCTCACTTCTGCTTTTGTTATATGTGGTTTGCAATGCATGAGTGAGCCACAAATGTCAATGAAATAAGAAGATATATTTTTATTTACACACCTTCACTTACATCACTGCACTGGAGTGCAGTGCAGGGAACTAATCCAGAGCTCTGAACATGGTGGGAGACCATTTCTTTTTTTGGCATAAGCAAGTAATTGCTAATTTCAATAAGTAGCTCCCCATGACACCAGACAGCATGCTGTGGAAAAGACACAAATACATCCAACAAGGAAAAAGGGGGATCCGTTCTAAATTCCTTAGCATGAGAGACATGACTTTGGTTCATGCACAAACACTGAAAGATTCTCAAAGCGTGATAAAGAAGTTCATCATGGGTGAGATTTGGTGGCTGTTAATCCAGGCGGCAGCTTTGTGGTGAGTCACAGTTGCTATGTTTCAATCAGCAACAACAACAAAATGCTGCCTTTGCTATATCCCATCCTATTCAAGATAGGTAAGCGTTTAACACGGAGCTATTCCCAGCCCTTGCTATCTATCCATTCATTGTAAGCTACCTACCTAGCCTCATACCATTCCCTGTAAACTATCTACCTAGCCCCGCCCTATTCTATGTAAACTATCTACCTAGCCCCGCCTCATTCCCTGTAAACTATTACCTAGCCCCACCGCATTCCATGTAAACTATCTACCTAGCACGCCCCATTCCATGTAAACTATTACCTAGCCCCGCCCCATTCCCTGTAAACTATTACCTAGCCCCGCCCCACTCCATATAAACTATCTACATAGCCCCGCCCCATTTCCTGTAAACTATCTACCTAGCCCCGCCCCATTCCATGTAAACTTTCTACCTAGCCCTGCCCCATTCCCTGTAAACTATCTACCTAGCCCCGCCCCATTCCCTGTAAACTATTACCTAGCCCCGCCCCATTACATGTAAACCATCTACCTAGCCCCGCCCCATTCCCTGTAAACTATTACCTAGCCCCGCCTCATTCCATATAAACTACATAGCCCCGCCCCATTCCATGTAAACAATCTACCTAGCCCCGCCCCATTCCATGTAAACTATTAGCTAGCCCCGCCCCATTCCCTGTAAACTATCTACCTAGCCCCACCCCATTCTTGTAAACTATTACCTAGCCCCGCCCCATTCCATGTAAATTTTTCCTTGGCTGTCTCTCCATGGTTGACGAGACAATCTACACTTCTTGCACTTTCTGTAACACAAACACATTCTGGTTCAAGCAAAATTAAAAACCATTTGAGACCCTATCTTAATATTAAATTAAGATGAGACTTACTCCCTGTTTGAGATTGAGATTTTTTTGATTGCATGCTTCCCTGGACAGTGTGTGTCCAAACAGACTCTCACTGTTGGCTCTCAGAGTGTAGCCTTGATCTGACTTGACTATGATGGAAATGGGAGGGAGAGAGAGGGAGAGAGCTAGAGGGAAGAAAGAGATACGAGAAAAACAGGGAAGAGAGAGGAGGAAAAGGAGGAAGAGAAAAGGAAGGGGCAGGGAAGAGAATGGGGAAGGGGAAGAAAGGGAAAGTGGGGGACGGGGGAGGAGGAGAAGAAGGTGGAGGAGGAGGAGGGGAAGGAAGAGAAGGAGGAGGAGGAGATGGGGGAGGAAGAAGAGGAGACAGACAGAAACAAAGATCCAGCTCTGTTCTGGAAGATGTGATTAAATGGAAGCCTTTAGAATTAGTGGCTGTTTTAGCCACTGAGCTTAGACAGGGAAAGAAAGAGCTAAGACCTAATCCCCTTGTGCAGGATATCATGACTGTCCAGTGCTCTGGTCTTGGGAGAGTCATCAGACTCCGAAGATGAAAACACAGGATTCAGGACCAAGCAGAACTCGCCTTCTGTGTGTTTCCAACAGTCCAATCAAGAATTACCAGGGCGAGACCTCAACCTTTCATGAGTTCTAGATTTTCTCTCTAGCGGGGGGCCCTTCAGTGGTTCAAGGTACTTTATCAGTGCTCAGATTTAACCTGCAATCACTTATGTATTCCAGATGTGTTAGTATGAAACAACAAAATTATTTCAATAAATATCCCCAATGGTGCAAGCATCATTTTTAGCTGTGCTCTTGGGAAGATCCACCATACTGCCACCCTAAGCACTCCAAGCTTGGCTTTACAGCCTTGTACCCCTAGAAGGAACCCAGCTATTCTACGGGTTCAAAGAGTGGTGTAGACATTGGTTGTATCACCATGAAGAGAAGGGAAAGGAGAGAAGCATCTAGTGACCCGTGCAGCCTACGGGTGCGATGGCATAGAATCAGATGGGAAAACAGAACTTTTGCTGCATTTGAATCTTGAGTTCCAAAGTCTCCTGAGCAGACATGCATTGGAGAAGGAGCACCTCTCGGTTTTGGGAGAACAGAGGGAAAGCCACCAGTGGTTGCTCTGAATCTGACAGATGCAAGGCTGTGTTTGATCCCATATGGACCCAGGATTGACTACATAGTCTGTTTCCCTCAGTCCTCCAAACTGACATGTGTTGGCCTCTTCCAACAACTTGTTGACATTTACAAACAGGAAAGATAGATTTGTGGTAGACTTCTTACCTAGATGGAGTGAAGCTTGGGGGTGCCTTTCCCAGCAAAGCGAACATGAAAACCAAAAGAAAAATTAACAAAAAATTAATATGATCATCTGATCAGTGCCATCACACCCATTCACACATGGCGTGAATTTGTAAATTATTTTTCCCGTTTCTCCATGGGATGCCATCTGCAGTGGGCAAGTTGTGTGCTTGGAAAAGATTATAAGCAAAAATATTTTCAAGTTGTGGGCTTTGCTCATGTACAAAAGCTGAAAGCCTGGGCATTACCACTCATTGGCTGGCTTCCGAGGATGGTTAAAAATACTTATAAAGAACGAAAAAATCACTGTAGAAGTGAGAATTCTCCGGCTAACTGCAGTGATGGTCAGCACATCTGGTATCGCCCCTGATTAGTGCACAGGTCAAAGCCAGAACAAGTAATTTCCTCGATTGTAACTTGGCTGTGAAAAAGCAAGAAGGTTTTACAAATAAAATACCCCGGAATCTTGCCGGGAGGCTACATTGTCCTTTAGATGATGAAAGTGTGTGTCCAGTAGGTCTGACCCTAAGATGACATAATTGTAAAGACTCCATTTGGAGATCATCCTACACCCTCAATGACATTTCTTGAATGTCTCTGAGTAAGAAGACATTTAGTGGAGGGGAGAGAGGCCTCTGACTAATGTCAGGCAGAGCTGGAGGACTGGCTGGCCACTCCTGATGAATCCAATGATAAAACCCTGGTGCAAAGCATTAGATATTTCCAACTCTTTTGATAACCCAACGATGCCTTTTCTGTGGAATTAAAAAAACACTTTCTAAAGGGTTGGGCCAGGATCTGGGCTTTGATGGGTAAACCGTATCCTCAGAAACAGAAGAGAAGGCACAAAAAAACATTTGAGACTCGAGTATGGGTATGGGATTGTGGAAGTGTCTGATGCTTCAAGGAGAAGCAAGAATCCAGGGAATCTCAGACCAAATTGAGGGTTCCAGGGAAGCCACATGGCCCTACAGGTTGATCTTCCAGGTGAGACCACGGGAAATGATGTTATTAAGTATCCAGGCTTTAATTCCCCAGCAATGCAGGTTCATCAGGGAGTCAAGGAGGAATGTAACTTTCTTTAATCCTAATCTTATAAGAGAATGAATCTAGCAGGCTTGGTGTAAAGTTTTGCAGGGATGAACTCCACCTCACTGAGCTAGACTGGTCTACTAGAGTCTTCTGGCCACACATTCAATGTCCAAGGTCATGCTTAAAAGGATATCCTGTCTGTCTGCCTGGGTATGTATGTATGTCTACATGCATCTATCTATCTATCTATCTATCTATCTATCTATCTATCTATCTATCTATGTATCTTCATCATCTTTCATCTTTTTATCTATATTATTCATCTATCCTTGTATCTAAAGGCTTTGCATCTATTAGCAAGATATATCAGTCTATCTATCTATCTATCTATCTATCTATCTATCTTTATGTATCATGTATCAACTCTGTTACTTTCTCATATATCTGCCTCACACTACCTATCTACCTACTGACTTATGTATCTATTTATGTATTTATGTACAATAACAAAATTAGAAATAATACTTTTATTCGTGAACAATTCAGTTTGCAAACAGAAGCATTTAACAGAATTTTGCTTCTAGTTTGCAAACTCTCCGTTAGGTAATGAACAGGACCACCACCTTCTCCCCAGCAAAAACACAAACATGATCATCTTCACCCGAATCATGGAATGAATTAAATTCATGAACCAAGGTACCACTATTTGTATGTATATATCCATCCATCCATCTGCCTATGTATCTATTTGTTGCATACGATTTTATCACACCATCTGTGTGCCTAGGTAGTCAAATGGTATCTTCCATCTGTTATCTTCCTTTATTTTCTATTCATCTTTCTATGTTTTTCTCATTTCTTTCTAAATCAGTTATTTATCCATTGTTCATCCTTGTATCCATCAGTCACTATTATTTCTCTTGTCTGTAAGTTTATCTCTATCACCTCTCTTTAAACCATTGATCAATTATCCATATGTCATCTTATCTGTTTATTCATCATTGTCTACCTTTGCATGCATACATCCACCATCATTCCCCTATCCACTCACTCCTCCATCCATCCATCCATCCATCTAGCCATTCATCCATTCATTTGTCCATATTCACCCATTCACCCATATATCTACCCATCCATGCATCCATGTATTCATGCATCCATCCATCATACATTCATCCATTCATCCATTATCTGTCCATCTTTACCCATCCACCCATCTATCCACCCATCCATGTATTCATGCATCCATCCATCATCCATCCATCCATCCATCATCCATCCATCTGTCCATCTACCCTTCCATCATCTTCCTTCCTTCCCCCCATCCACCATCCATCCAACCATCCATTCTTCTATCTACTCTATGTCTCCACCTTTATCAGTGCATTGGAGACCTGGTTGAACTTGGGACAGTCTCTGTCCTATGTTCTCAGCTACACATTAGAAGGAGTATATTGCTTTAAGCCCTTTCCTTCCATTCTATCACAACTTATCAGGGAGAGCAGAACAATACTTTGCAGGCCATGCCTTGTGACAGACCAGGAGATGCCTGGATAAACCCCGTGCCTAGCTTTCTCCTTCTGCCTTCTCTTTATGCTCTGACTCTTATCTGGAGTTCCTGGTCATGGAGACCCTGGCCAATGGCAAAAACATGACAATAACAGAGGAATAAACTACTTACTTGCAAAATTCACTTGATGAAGCAGTAAATCATCAGGGTAAGGACAGCACTCTCTATCAGTGACCAACAATGCAGACTATGTGAAGTAAATCATTGCAAGAGTTCTACTAACACAGCTCCTCCACGTTCAACTCAAGTCCCTGTTTGGATGCAAGTTATCAGGGACCTGGCCTAGATCCCCAATCTCCCAAATGAGTGTATGATGAAGGCTTAAATAAACAAGACAAGTGATATGATTTTAGGGCTCCTGGAGGATCAAAACCCTCTAGCAGAGTTCAAGGCTCAGGAGGTTGAGCCAAAGAATATCTCTGGGTGGCCCGTATTTATTTAAAGTTTAAAGACAAGCAGGGGTTAGAGTGGAAAACGCAGGAAACTGAGCAGGATCTTGGGAGTGGTTCAAGGAGTTTTCTGAGTAACAGACTGTGTTAATTTAGGACAACTATTTTATGTTAATCTAGGAGAAGTGTTGCACATCAATTTAGGAGAACTATCTTGGGAGAGAGCCTCCAGGTTGACTTTCACTACAGGAGTGAGGTGCCTGCAGCTACAATCTCTATCTTGTTAATTGCGGTTGGAGCCAGGCGTCCTCAGATGTGGCCTTATCTTGCCCTTTGAGGCCTTTCTTCCTTCTCAGGTCAACCATGGCCCCAGCCTTGCCACAACCTTGCGTGTGTATCCAATTTCCAGCTTCAGGGCTCCCAACAAACCATCAACAGGTGAATTTTACAACGTAGCTCATTTTTGCATGCTTTTTCAAAGCTCCCCACATGTTATACATTCCTCTCTGTGCTTGTACGAGATGCAACCTGGTTCTGGATTTACAGATGAGGGAGTTACTCAGGCCTTACCCCAGCCCGAGGCACCCAGTCCTGCCCCTCCAGAGTGACAAATCACATTCTAGAGATTCCATGAGTGCCTGACATTTCTGAATTCTTTCTATGAGTCTGACAGAAAGATGGCTCCTTTAAGGAATGTAGAAACAAAGGGGCCATTGTTTCCAAGGGCATCTCTCCAAGCTTGGCAATTGAATGCATGTCTAAACCATTTTAGGAATGCAACTTGTTCCTGAGAGGCAGCGGGGCATATATTTTTCTGAGAAATCCAGTCGCATCATGGTCACGATATGTCCCATGGTATTTTTTGGTTTTCACTGTGTCTGTAATGCTAAGAGAAGTAAGTCCTGCAGGAAAGGAGGTTAAACAGCACAGGAACTCTTCTGTGAGAAAGGCAAAGTGTAAATAATTTAAAGAGCAAAGTAAGACAGAAAACAGAGACAGTCTTTATGGAAATGGGAAGGATATCTGAGGATGGTCTCTACAAAAGGGCAGGTGAGATGGGGAAATAAAAAATATCAAGATATGCTGTGGGTACAGACCAATTCCCAAAGAGGAATGCAACCTTTCCTTATCACAAACATATTGTAACGAAAATTAAAAAATGAAAAAAAAAGGAAAATGAACTGAAATTGTGAAGCTGCTATATGAACTATGGAAATGAGAAGAATACCTCTCAGGTCGCTACGAAGTTATACAATAAAGAACCAACTTCCTGGCAACCATCAGATCATGCCTGTACCTGTGCCATGCATGTGTGGTAATCCATCCTTTGTGAAGAGTCCTGTAGGCCATTGCCTGCCGTCTCTTAGTGCTCTGGTAATAGGAACGAAATATCCCTTGAACTTTTTTTAGGTTCTCCCCTCCATTTCTGCAAAATACACTAGCAAAATACAGTAAATAAAAAGCAAAGCATACGACTTTTACTTAATGATAATATTTACAAAGCAGGAGAAAGCTTCATTAAAAAAAAGAAAACAAGAAGTCCACCACCTGTAATAAAATAAAATGACATCAAACAAAACAAAGCCAGAAATGTGAGACTGGAGATCCTTATACTGCTCAGACAAAGGCAATACTTTTATAGAGTTGTGAGAAAAATGGGAAACAGATACTGTGGGCAGCTTAAGAGGTATACATGTGAGGTCGTGATTGGTGGGTTATTTCATATGCTGTGTTTATGCAAATTCCTTTTAGTACCATCATGCCTCTGGTTAGGAATAATATCAGCTCTGTAGACATCACACTTACTGGATTGGACTCAGGCATGCTGTGTAGTCCCCGGGTTTCTAGCTTGCAGGATATATGTCATGGGATTGCTCAGCCTGCTTAAAACAGTGAGCCAATTTTCCTAGTCAATCCTTTTGTGTAAGTCTCTACATACACATGTGTGTATATATTGATCCATCTGTCTTAGGCTATTTCTCCACACTGCGATGCAATCCCCAGCACCCACCACTCACAGGAAGTATAGTTAGCTTTCATTTGCTCTTGTAGTTTGTAGTTGGCTGGCTCCAAGGCAGGAAAGCATGGTGGAAGGGTCTCATGTACGAGAACTGTTCATATCATGGCAGCCAGGAAGCAGGAAGAGGAAGGAGGTGCTGGGGAGAGGGTATATACTTTCGGGGTACACCCCCAGTGACCCACCTCTAACCGGAACCTTCCTCCTAACAAGCCAGCAATAGCACACTCTTGATTCAATCACTTGCCCAAAACTGCCACCTATGAATACACATTCACCTATTGACACATTCTCAACATAAACCACGGCACCTTCATCTGCCTACCCTATCCTAAACATATTCATTTATTCTTTCATCTATCATCTGTCTATCCAAGAAGCTATCTGTATATCCACCTTCTATGTGTCATCTCTATATTTTTAATTTGATCCCCTATCAGCTATTCTATCATATCTCTCTTCCATTGATTTACTTATATATCATCTATATATCTATTATTTAATGGTTATCCATTAATGAATTTATTTGTCTATTTCTTTCATCCATTCATCTACCCATCCATCCATCCATCCATCCGTCCATCTATCATCTTCTCTGTGAATCCATCAGTCATCCACTTATCAAAGCCATATCTGTCTGTCTATCTATCTATCTATCTATCATCTATCCATCTTCTATCTATGTCTATCTCTAACATGGATAGCTATAATATGTCATGTATCACCTCTTTTTCAATGTATCTATGTGTCTACCCATCCAACTATCTGGCCACCTATTCTTTCCTATATCTTTCCATCGTCTATTATACCTACACATCCCCCTATCTTATAGCTGCTGGAAAATCCACTGAACATCTCCCTTCTTACAGAGTGGGAGATTTTATTCCCTAGCTGCTGTACATGTTGTAGGACTAACAATAACCCCCTGGTCAATGTAACCAGACCGTGGTTCAGATATAATCTTTTTGTGTGGTCTCACAACTTCCCTCGTGAAGCACCCAGCTCTCTGTGTTTCAGGTGTCCATACATCAGCACTTCAGCATGCACTGCTTAATGAAGTAGCCTTCAGAAAAATGAAGTGGAAAAACTGAGTTATGTGGGAGTTCTGTGCGGAGCAAAGGAAGCAGGTGCGAGAAACTCAGGGATGTTTTCAAGGCATGCATCTGTCTCCCTGAGGCAGGAACAGTGGAAAAACAACGCACCGTGCAAAAACATCCTTCCTAGTATTAAAAAAAAAAAAAAAAAAAAAAAAAAAAAAAAAAAAAAGGTAGCCGTGACACAGGTCATATTTTTAAAAACTCCTCTTCTTTCTACATCCTCTAGAATTCTAACTGTAAAATATTTTGGAAAATTAGTTTCTATGTCCACATATATAAATTTTAAAAAAAAGAAAATCTGAAACTCCAAATGCAATAAACATGCCAGATTGTTAAGTATTAATAGAAACTTCCTCTCAGTGATTTATAAAGGATTGACCTTAAAAAGTATTCATCAAGGGACAAAGAAGATACAGATAACTCTGCCCCTAAATCCACTATTCATGAAATTTGTATCCATGTTTCATTCCTTGTTTGCAATTTATGATAAAACATATTTTCCCGCAAAAAAACAGAAGCAAAAGAACATTAACAAAAGTATAGCTTTTTTGATGGATCTATAGAATGTAGCTATGCAAAATTCGGCGAACCTGTAGAATTAGCAGCATGATGATTATGGCAAGCCAATCAATAAGTGATTAATAAGCACTATTTTTTCTTGAAAGTTCGGGATCTGTGGTTGATTTTGCAGAATGCTTGAGAGACTGGCAAGGTAAAACATAGATGAACAGAGCCAGAGAGAGTTAAGTGACCATAATTTATTTTCAGGTATAATGGGGAAACACAGAAATGCTGATTCTTTTTAAAAAACATAGTAAATGAAACAACCATAAGATTTATTACTTTGTCATCATACTTATGCAATTAGTTATGTTCTGTTTGTTGAATAAAAATGAATTCACCGGGCTAGGGATTTAGCTCAGCGGCATAAGCACCTGCCTTGCAAGCAGGCAGTCATGAGTTCGTACTGATAAAAAGGAAAAAGACAAAAAAAAAAAAAAAAAAGAATTCATTCCTGAGTGTGTTCAAATTTTTGTTTATGTTTTTGTGCCCTGACTAAGAAGTTGGAAGAAGCTATTAGAAATTTAAATATGTCTCTGTGGAGAAAAAAAAAATCGCATGATACAAATTCCCTTAAAATCTCAAGCGTTATGGACAGATAATTCTTCAATATATCATTTTTGTGTGTAATTAAATGTAAAATTTTTGATAGGAAGGATGAGATATGGGGTTCTATGGCATAAGAGCACAAATATAATTAACAATAATGCATTATATGACTCAAAGTAGAAGAAACAAATTTCAATGTAATCACCCTAAAGTGATACGAATTTAAATGGTTGCTAAGTAAAATTATCCTGAGTTGATCATAATCCAATGCATGCGTGAACCAAAATGTTACATTCTACTTCTGAAACACATACAAACATGTGTCAGTAATAAGATTCAGCAAATTTTTAAAATCATAATGGGAAAAAGGATCAACAAATGAGGCCAGAGATGTAGCTCAGTGGGAGAAGGGTGTCTGACATAACGGAGGTCTTGAGTTTGTTGTCCAGCATGGCAAAATAATAATAAATAACAACAATAATAATAATAATAATAATAATATAAAAGCAAATGTAATTATGTATAAGTAAATAGTAAATTTACATATTTATTAATTTACATATTTATTAAATAAATCTACATATTTATATGCATATTACAATTCATAATCCTATTATGATGCCTACATTGAAAAGATATTATACTATTTTTATCCTAAATCTGCAATTTATTTCACTAATAATACAGCATAAATATCTGTCCAGGTTGATCCGCTGATGACAGCTTTTTATTCTTTGTAAATCTTTGTTTTCTTGAGATAAACAAACAAACATGGAAATGAAAACCATTTCTGTAAATATACTAAGAGAAGTCACACCAGATAGTTGACTATTAACCATATGTGACATAAACTAGTGTGCATGACTTCAGTTTAATAAAGGATAAAAATAATTTGCCCATTCTGCACTTTAAGTTTCAAATGATAAACTTTTCTGATGAACAATTTACACTTCCAAACAATCTGTGTAGAGAGAATAACACAGGAGGACCCCAGAAAGAGGAAACAACTTTGCTTATCTTGTGAGGCTTTCCCTTCTGCTTATAGAGAGATTGGAGATTAAAAGCATATTTTAATAACAGACATTCACTGGAGAGTGTGCTCCACACAGAACAAACAGCTCAACTCAAATTAGTTTAAAAGGAAAAACCATTCTCTCCTCTGATGCAAGTGTAGGGGAAGGGAAGGGCTTAAAACATGATGATCCAACCATCTCTCTGCCTCTCCTTCCATAGCAGCAGCCTCCATTGGACCCAGGCCGTTGCCAAGAGCAACCAGAGCTTCCTCCTCTGCATCCTGATGGAAGAATCACGACTTGTCTGTGTTTCCCAGGAGTTCATTGTCCTAATTGTCATGGGTGAACTTCTCCATGGAGAGATGGAGACTTGGTTCATAATGAGATCCTGACACAGAGCTGATTCAGGTACCAGCCACAAGGTCCCGCTCTTTAGACCTAAGCTAACATGCTCCCTTTTGTCCTAGACACTACAATTTGATCACATTGCATTTGACATGTCGTCATTTACAGTGGTGGCAAGTTTGGGGCTGGAGAGGTCGCATATAGAAATCTAGAAATTTCCCCAATCATGGTTGGATGGTGGTGGACCTCAGAGAGAATGAGAGCTGAGATATTTTTAGTGCCTGGTCCAAAGATTTATCCCTGTATGGGTTTTATTCTGATGACAGTCACAACAGATGAGCTTTGTCATCTGGTGTGACCCCAGCTGTGCTTGAAATAAGGGTCTTGGAGATGTCACGTTGGTTGAGCCAAGATCATTTTTGAACGCGACTGCTGCTGGGATCTAAACTCTGTAGGAGGGAGCATGTGCTGATGATACAGAGGGCGCCTTTGCTTGTATCAAGCTAAGCAGAGGTCACAGTGGCTTCTACAGTGTGATATTTATAGCTGAGGAACAAAAACAATATAAGCATGACTTCATTTCCCAGTGCAATTTTCCATTTGCTATGTTCACTGGACAAAGCATTTTACCAAAAGAAAAGTGTTTTAATATTTGAGGATTGTTATGGATTAAGAACTGGTGGTCAACTTAACCCCAGCTGGATTACATCAGCATGGCGTTGAGTGAAGATGCTCAACCTGAGGAAAGTTGCCAGCATAAATAGGTGGAGAAGGAGAAGCAGGGTGTTACGCCATTAATGCATTATTGCATTGAGGCATTGTGGGTTCTCCTACAAGTTCCTGTTTGAGCCTTTGGTTTTCCTGGAGATGCTCTGGTCCTCACATCCAGCATTGCTTCCTGGCTCCGGAGGGGAAGACATGTGCTGCTTGGTCTCCAGGATGAACTCGTCACGCTGCTTCCTGGCACGTACCCGACTGTGCTTGTCGTCGGAGGAGCTCGGGGCCTCCGTGTCGCTGAGGATGGCTGTGGTGCCTTTCAGGACAGCCCTGATCTTTGTTGTGAGTGTGACTTCTCAGCTCCAGCATAGAACCCTCATCCCACCAGCACAGCTCCTTCACCCCATTGACATGGACTTTCTAACTTCCATTGTTGACCTTTGGGCCTTCCCAGTAGGGATCCATAAAGAGACTGGTGTGAGTCCTTCTTGTGGGCCCTGGACTCCAGTTGGACTGGAGAGAGGCATTGTCACGAGCTCTGGGTTTTCATCTGGACTCATGTGGGACATTGCTGTGGGATTTAGGCTCTTGACTAAATCATCTATGTCTTTGGTGTTGTGGACAGATTTCCTGAATTTTCCTGTGTTAACTTCTGGTGACCATTATAAAAATAATATTATAAACTCCATGTCCAGATTCTAACTGTTCTCTGTGCACAACCCGTGACTACAACAGGGATGTTCATTCAGATATTATAATACAAGCTATAATAAAAACTAGCAAAATTTTTATGTCAGAAAGTAAAAGTTGATAGACATTGTCTTACTTTGACTTCTAAATAATTCTCTACACAAGAGTTGACTTTCAAATATCACTATTTTACCAATCTTTATATATGTATTAGCCATCCTTTACTCATCAGTCCACTAACCTATCCATCATCCATCCACCCATCCATCCACCTATCAATCCTCCCACCCATCTACCCAACCATCCATCCATCCATCCATCCATCCTTCCATCTACCCATCCATCCATCTACCCACCCACCCATTCATCCATCCATGCATGCATGCATCCATCCATCCATCCATCCATCCATCCATCCATGCATCCATCTACCCACCCACCCATCCATCCATCCATGCACCCATCCATCCATGCACCCATCCATCCATGCACCCATCCATCCATCCATCCATCCATCCATCCACCCACCCAACCACCCATCTATCCATGTACCCTACCATCCATCCATCCATCCATCCATCCATCCATCCTTCCATCTACCCATCCATCCATCTACCCACCCACCCATCCATCTATCCATGCACCCATCCATCCATGCATCCATCCATGCATCCATCCATCCATCCTTCCATCTACCCATCCATCCATCTACCCACCCACCCATCCATCCATCCATGCACCCATCCATCCATCCATGCATCCATCCATCCATCCATCCATCCATCCTTCCATCTACCCATCCATCCATCTACCCACCCACCCATCCATCATCTATCCATGCATCCATCCATCCATCCTTCCATCTACCCATCCATCCATCTACCCACCCACCCATCCATCCATCCATGCACCCATCCATCCATCCATGCATCCATCCATCCATCCATCCATCCATCCTTCCATCTACCCATCCATCCATCTACCCACCCACCCATCCATCATCTATCCATGCATCCATCCATCCATCCATCCATCCATCCATGCACCCATCCATCCATCCATCCATCCACCCACCCAACCACCCATCTATCCATGCACCCTTCCATCCATCCATCCATCCATCCATCCATCCATCCATCCATCCATCCTATCCATGTGTCTATCCTTTGCCTGTCATTTGGTGTTATCTGTCTGTCATCTATCTAACACCCTTTGTAAGGCTGAAACAAACATTGTCTAATCTTCTGTATTATCTTGGGGCCTATGAATTCAATATACAAAAGACATTTTAAAAGGCAAAAGCATTTGTTTCCTTATTAATTTTAATGTTTTAGGAACATGAAAGCTTTGTGGAAGGCTTGTGAAAATCAAGTAGTACTTCGTTCCTAGAGTTTCTATTCCATTTCATTGGGTATTAGTACCTGTTTGCAGTGCGTAATGGGCCCGCACGGGTGGGATTTGCTGTATTCCCGTCTATTCTTTCTCTTCAACACTCCATCCCTAGACGCCTCTCCTATTTTAACAAGAAATGATGACTTGCGTAGAATAAGTGACTAGGTGAAAAAGGGATTTCGGACACCTTGCGACAGTAATTATGGGAAGGCGCAGAGGACAATTTGGCGTGTTAGTTCACAGCTGTGCAGTGAAGTTTATCATAGAGATTGTAAGCCTGCCACAGAGAAGGAGGATCTCTTTACAAATAGATATTTCTATTATCTTTACAAAAGGAGATTCATGCCCTGTTTTTGTGAATCTCCTTCGTATTTCCCCCTGCAATTGAATGCTTTCGCTAAAAAGAAATTGTAAGCAAAGTGATATATTTTGTAGTGACAGATTCTGCTCTGTCTCTCTGTCTCTCTCTGTTTCTCTCTATCTCTCATATCTACATAGATATGTTTCTCCCTTTCATATCTGCATGTCCATCCATCATCTACATCTCTCAGCCCATGTTTTCATTATCTATCAAATCCATCTTTTTTTTTTTTTTTTGTCTTTTTCGTTTTTATCGGTACCAGGGATCGAACTCACGACTCCCTGCTTGCAAGGCAGGCGCTTATGCCGCTGAGCTAAATCCCCAGCCCCTATCAAATCCATCATCTATCTGCCCATTGATCATCTATCTCTCTATATTTCCTTCCATGGTAAATTTATGTACGTATTTGTTTGTCATATCCCATGTACATCTTTCATGTATTTATCTCTCTCCCATATTTCCCTATCCTATCCTATCCTATCCTATCCTATCCTATCCTACCTTACCCTACCCTACCTACTCCATTCCATTCTATTCCATTCCATGCCTGCCATGCCATGCCATTCCACTCAATTCTATTCTATTCTAATTATCTATCAGTCTATCTATCTATCTATCTATCTATCTATCTATCTATCTATCTATCAGTCTATCTATCTATCTATCTATCAGTCTATCTATCTATCTATCTATCTATCTATCTATCTATCTATGTCTTTTCTTCCATGATATAGTTACGTGTATACATATTTACGTCTCATAGATAAGACGGATTAAAAATGTGGTGGATTAAAAATTGGTCATCAGCTCCAACACCAGCTGCACTGAATCAGCATGGTGCGGAGTGTGGGTGGCCCACCTGAGGACTGCAACCAGCATAAAAGCTGAACTAGAGAAGGACTAATTGCTGGTATTTCTCTGTAGTGTCATTGTTGTTTGGTGATGTTGGTTCTCTTGTTGCTGTAGCTTCTTCTGGAGGAGCTTGTCGAGCTTCTTTCCTGGTATGAACTTTGCTGTTATAATCGGAGGAGCTCGGACCTTGTTGCTGAGAATGGATGCGGTTCAGTTTGGGGGAGCTCTGGTCTTTACACTGAGCATTGCTTTCTAGTTCCAGAGGGGAAGATGTGTGCTGCTCAGTCTCCAGGAGAAGCTGTCACGCTGGCTTCCTGATATGAACTCGGCTGTTATCATCAGAGGAGCTCAGGACCTCACTGTCCCTAAGGATGGCTTTTTTGGGGATCCCCACTCTTTATTTGGAGCTTGCTTCTTGTTTGCAGTGCAGAACACTCAGCCTGCTGGCACAGATCCTTCATCCCATTATCACAGACTTTCCAGCTTTCAGCACTGACCTTTGTGCCTTCCAGCAGAGATCCATGAAGCAGGTTTGCATGAGACATTTCCATGGGCTCTAGGTCTCCATTTTGGACTCCTGAGAACATTACCATAGGTTCTAGGTTTTCAACTGGACTCATGCAGGTTATTGCCATGGGATTCAGGCCCTCAATCAGACCTTCTAGGTCTTTAGTGTTATGGAAGTATTTCCTGCATTTTCTTTGTATTTGACTCCTTGGGTGATCATTATAAGTAATACTGCAAATTATGTGTCCTGTTTTGTCTTGTTCTCTTTGGAAATCCTAGTTATAATAACATCCATCCATCCCAAACGTTTTTATCTTTCTGTCCACATTTTCACCTTCCATTCTGTTCTGTTCTATTATATTACAGCCTATTATCTATCTATCATCTATCTATCTATCTATCTATCTATCTATCATCTATCATGTTTTATCTATCAAACTATCATCTACTATCAATCATGGATGAATCCACCCATCCAATTTTATTTCATTACTTTGTGATACCTCATAATCACATCTATTTGGAGAATTGGGACATATAATATGTTCTACATATAATATATACTATCTTGATCATTTTTGATCGAGTCTGCTCTCCTGCCTCCTTTCTCCCCTCCCCACTAGGTCTTGTCTCCTGGCATTTCTCCATTCATCATCACCTATATTTCTACAAGTACTACTGAAGGGAACCAACATTCAGCAATGTACTACTATCATGAATATCTGCAAAAATAAAACCTTACCCACCGGTGGAAAGGTCAAAACATCAAATAACTTGCTTCGTAACTTCCAGTGCCATGTACTTTAACCTATCAGTTTTACTTTTTATTTTAAATTTTTAGAGGTAAGAAGTGATTTCGATTTTTAATTTTCAGGGCATCTTGCAAGAATCAATTTAGTTTTCTCATATTCATTTTTTTTCCAGGTTACAATCTGTCCTCTCCCAGGGAGAAAGGAATAAAAGATGTAGGAAAAGACATTCATACCTTATACATCGATGGCACACAGCTTCTGCATCTTTGCTCAAAAATAAAATCACAGAATTTCTTCTTGCCTTTGCAGAGGTAGCACGGAATTGCAAAGAAGCTTGGAGAGAGCTATTATGCTGAAACCTCCTGGTTCTTAAAAAGCTACTTTTACCAACTTTTCATCCTCCAGCTTTCTCCGAGTCCTAGTGAGTTCTCCTTTGGTGGATTATGTAAGTCAAGGGGGTCCTCACACACTTCTCCAGCATTGGCTTAGAAGCCCTAGTCTTGACCTTATTCTTCTTACTGAAGTTGAAAATAGCTGTGCTTTTTGATGAGCAAAAAAGGGTTACAGGTAATCCTTAGAAAAGGATCATGCTTATGCTGTAAGAGAGGTTTTTAAATTCTCCTTACGTGTTCTTCATTTCACTCAGGGCTAACACAAGGGAAGCACCAACTTCATAGTTCACGTCTAGTGCGTGTAAGCACTCCCCAGATGAGAAATGCAACACTTTTGTTTTGTGTGTGGCTTGCCAACATCCTCAAACAAACAAACAAATGTATATTCACGCTTCTTTGGGAAAGCTATGCTTTGTTTTCCAGCTGGGAGATGCTTATCTGAACCATTTTCTTGGTTTAGAATTAATAAGTGAGGTGGCTTCAGGATTATCAGTTACATCTCTTTGTATGATAACAGGATTATTGGCGTAAGAAAAGTTATGGACAGATTTACAAGGTTAGAGTGTAGCCTAAGGAATTTGGGTGCTATTTAAAATCTCCAAACTAGAGAGCAAGAGAGAGAGACAGAGAAAGAGAGAGAGACAGAGAAAGAGAGACAGAGATAGAGAGACAGAGATAGAGACACAGAGAGGGAGACAGAGACAGAGATACCGAGAGAGAGACAGAGATAGACAGAGATAAAGAGACAGAGAGAGACAGAGAGACAGAGAGGGAGACAGAGATAGAGAGATAGAGATAGACAGAGAGAAACACAGAGAGGGAGACAGAGAAAGAGAGAGAGAGAGACAGACAGACAAAGAGACCGAGAGAGACTGAGATAGACAGAGATAGACAGAGACAGAGAGACAGACAAAGACAGAGAGCTATCAAACCATCACATTGTATTTTTTATATACTTACTATCTTTAAGAGATTTTCTTTCTTATACAGAAAGAAACGCCTAATAGTTTTCATGATAATGTTTTGACCTTGAAATACAAGATAAATCTGAAGGAATTTTGCAGCAATTCAATGTCTCCTCTCCACTGTTATTTGACAATGAAGACCTCAGTGATTCTTGATTCCGCAGAACTTTACTATTGGATTATTTAAAAACCCTCAGATGTCTTGGCATTCTCTGGGCCATCTGTCTGCCTACGTCTGTGGACTGTGCCATGTGCAATGACTTAGAATCTGAAGGCCCCTTGAAGTGTGTTGCCATGGCCAGCAGACGGTTACAGCCACCAAAGCCTCCACCCCAGCCCTGCTGAATTGGAATGCTCGTTAATACAAGCATTCCAGGAAGTTCAGTGCACATTAATATTTAAGGAGCTCTGATTTCTGTGTCTCTACTTAATGAATTTGGCAATTTCCGCTACCCTCTAATGAACAGGGGACTATTCCTCCAAATATGACTCGATCCTGACACACGTTCTGTTTATCTCTCTCCAGCATTTGACTTGGCGTTGGTAATTGCACATTACAGGAGTCAATCTGACATGGTCCACTGCTTTGGCTCTGACAGAGGGCCCTTAAGGTTTGCAATAAAAATACCTGGGTGCCTCAACTCTGATGGAAGGATCCCCAGGCTGTGGGAAGAAGTATGTGTTTTGCATCAAAGGCCCAGTCACTTTGGTGGTTATGTGTTGCTCAGCCTGTGTAGAACGTTACAGTCTCTTTGTACGTGTGGTTTGAGGAAGCCTGGTGGATCAAGAGGCTGGGGTCCCTGGAAAGGTGCTGTCAGGATACATTAATTCCTTGTCATCTTGTGCATCCTCTTGCACATTACAAGCACTACACAACACACAAATGTGTCACCTACAAACGCTTTTCAGTATGACTCTGCAGACAAGCTCATTCTAATTCCTGAAGATTTTCCGAATACTACAGTCTTGACTTTTCTGCCAACTGTTCTCCAAGGTGAATATTAAACAAATCCCTGAAGATGACAAAGGTTTCACTTACATAAATGGAACTTCAATGATCTTCAAGGCAAAGGATTGAAATTTCCCAGTTGGAGGAAGACAGGTACAGAGCTAGATGGCAACAACATTGGAACGGTATCAGTATGAGATATTAGGTGTGTGGTCCACCCAGGACATTTCCCAGCTATGCGGGAGGCTGCACAGGGCTATTCCCAGCAAAATCTTCAGAGCTCTTTATGCAACTTTAGGCATGAAGCAATTAAGATGAAATCAAAAGATATTGTGAGTTATTAATGAGAGACAGTTATAGTTTAGAATAAATACTCATATATCCGATGACAGGATGTTGAAGAATATACACTATGGGTGATATTCCAGGCTAAAATTAATTCTCCAGTGGAGGCCAGGACCACAAAAATGAGCCATAAGATCAGCTCTGCTGGGTAGGAAGTCAATGGATGGTGTTGATTTAACAAACAGAGAGAGAGACAGAGAGGAAGGTAGCAAAGAAGGAGACAGAGACAGAGAGACAGAGACAGAGAGACAGAGAGACAGAGACAGAGAGACAGCGACAGAGAGACAGAGAGATAGAGAGACAGAGACAGAGAGACAGAGAGTCAGAGACAGAGATTTTGTATCATCTCTTTTCATATATCTACCTGTGAACCTTAGAACAGTTGTACCAGATAGTTAGCAATGGTAAGGTTACTACATTGAGATATTCTTTATGTCTGGTTTTTCAAGTTGAAAATTCTGAAAAAAAAAATGAAATTCTGTCCACACCAGTCAATACACACTAGTCAATATAAACACTATTGCCTAAAATAAAATAACTTTTATGTAGTTATTTTTAAAAATAATCTTCACTGCATTGTTTTTCTGTCTTCTCTGAAAATAATATACAAACTCCTTTAGGGGAATGATTTTTTTTTTTTTTTGCAGTAAATCATTGAGTATAAAATACTGCTCAATTTGTCAAACAAACGTCTCCTGACTGGTGAATCAGATGCAAGGTAGATAAATGAGGCATTTACTTTCCATCAATAAGTAACTGGATATAAAGGTGTATAATACAAGCTCTCAACCTTGACTCATTCACTAATTAAGGCATACTTTCACTTTGATTTTGCAAAAAAATGCTGTTTTGAGTCAAATGTGTGATGTTACAAAGGTAACAGTTTTACTAAGATTATTATAAATATTATTTCTTGACTTTTGCATTTAGCAGGGATGGAATGTGTGACTGTGTTAATTATGCATAATGTACAATGTTGTGTATTTTATGCAAAAATTTCATAAGATGTCTATGTTCAAGTAGAGCTCTAATTTTAATGTTTGAAGGACACAACCAATTATTGTAGCACATTCTACTGAAGGATCTAGTCTTCTCCTATGATTAAAATTACAAACACTGTTGTCTTGGTTACCTTTTACTCATCGCTGAGGTAAAATACCTGATGCCCAAAGTTGGGAAAGGAAAGGCTTATTTCTTACAGTTTTTGGAGATTTCGGTCCACACTCAGTTGGCACCAAGGCAGGGTGGCATGGTGGGGCCACAGTTCATGGCAGCTGCAAACAGCAAGGCAGAAACCAGCAAGAGAGAGAGAGAGAGACACGCCTTCTTCCTGCCATTACATCACATCCTGGCTCCACCCTTTTGTGGGCGGAGCACTGACACCACCAATCCAAGCACTAGACAATGAACCAATCACAGATGCACAATGCAAACTCATGAGGCCTGGGGAACACAGACATAAACTGTTACAACTATTTATAAGAAATGTCAGATTTCTGTGTTCTCTGTTCATACCTATTTGTCACGTTTCTATTCCTGAGACTGAACTATTTTGTGTTAAGGGACAATGCTTCATTATGAGTTTCAAATGCTGCTCATGGATTTTCCCCACCAAATTATCCATTTTTTGTTAAATTCTAATCAACACACCATAACTGTGTGTTCACGGTATGCAGTGGATGTTCACACACACACACACATAAAGTGTGCAAAGATGAAATCAAAGTTAGTGGGGATGCCCATCACTTTTTCTCTCTTTTGTAATACTGTTAACAAATCTCTGTTCTACATTTTTACAGATATTCAATACAACACTGTAAGTGTAGCCAGCTTTCTATGCAACAGAACAATGGCTTATTTCCCTCCTATGTAACTGTAATTTAGTATTTGCTGATCAATTTCTCCCTTAGGAGAAAATCTGAGCTTTGTTTTTCTTCCATATACATTTAAAATAAATTTGTCAAATTCCTATGAAGTGTGACTTTTGGTTGGAATAAAATTAATAAATTATTTGAGACATAGGATGTGTCTGTCCGTCATTTTTCTTCTTTTGTGCTGTGAAGCTCAATTTTGGATTTTTGAGTTTTTCGTACAGATAAAGACAGTCTTGGGAAATTTATTTTTAAATATATTTTATTGCTGCTGCCACGGGCTAAAAGGTTATTTTCATCATATTTTAAAACAATTTAGACAAAACCTTTTAAAATTGCCTTTTTTCTATTTATTTATCATGCTATTGATTTTTTTTCATTTTTGTATGGTTTTCTAGTAGGAAAGTCATATTATTTAATAAAAAGACTGAAAATAATATGTATTGATTTCTTTCTTGATTTATTTGAAAAATCTCTATCTTTCTGTCTGTGTGTCTGTCTATTTACTTTTTATGATAGGGTCTCACTATGTTTCTAGGCTGACCCACCACTCACAATGTTTTATGATATGGTGTTCAAAGCAGTGCCCAGTATTAATGATCATAACTATCATGTCTTGTGGTTGACTTTAGGGGCTTTTAACTACCACGGAGATTTTGAAGCAGCATATAATTAAATCTTGTTCTTTGTTCTTCTATCAGATGGTCGACCACAGAGTGAAGTATTTAGCTTTGACACGTTTGAGGAATCATTTTATTTTGTACAAGTGGCCTCCTGAATCCTGCCTTCACATTTTGCATTTATTATTGTGTGTTTTCATCTATGTGCTGTGAAGTGTACAGATCTAAAGTGTACAGTTAAATGTGTTTTTGTAAATATGCACCCAATACTCAGAGTCCTCATTAAGATGCACAGTGCATTCATGGCCTGAAACTTGCCTCTTGATGGGTAATTCTAATCAGTCAATCAATCTCTGCCAACCATTGCTGGAGCCAGCTTTATCCTCTGGATCACTGTAAACTCCCCAACCTTTTCTACTTTTGAAATATATACAGCCATTATTCTATTTCCAACATTACTAATTTATCCTTTTCAGGACCGTGTAATATTCCATGCATTCCTGTAATATTCAAATACTTTGGTTATTATTTATAAAGTTTCTTCAAATAGTTTTACCTATCTTTCTGTGAACATAGCAAGATTTATTTCTCTGGGGTAAACACCAATCACAGACGTACAAACTATAGAATAAGGATATTTGACTTCATTTAAATGCCGATTAGCAATATATTAATATATGGAAATGCCAATAAATACATATTACTGTCATTCTACTAAATTTTAGTTCTTGAAGCTGGTTGAAAATGCTATCTTTTTATGGTTTTAGTTTGTGTGCCTATGTGACTGTGAAGGCTAGTTCCTGCCTTTTATGTATTTATCGCTCATTTCTAGTTGTATATCTATTTCTCCATTTTGACATTTAACATTTTACCCATTTTAATGCATTATTTTTTCTCTTTTTATTATAAGGTTTTTAGTTCTGATGGTAACATATCACCAATGCTAGTCTTATTAAATATATGTGTGTGTGTGTGTGTGTGTGTGTGCATGTGTGTACGTATATGCTTATTCATTTCATTTGTGTGTGCTTGTTTATGTCAACATACATTCCTACTTGATAATGTTAACATGGATACCTAGGTGCCTCACAGTTATTTTGCTTCTCATCTTTAACTTACTTTCATAGTTTATTAAGTGCATTCTTTGACCAGTGAGATATTCAGCTGTGAGAAAGTCCAGTGAGTCTGTTCCTTTCTTTCATGTTCAAGCCTTTTTTCATGCAATTTCTAAGGAAACTCTATTTTTCAGTGACAGTAATATTTTATGACTCCATAACAATTAGATGGAGCCATTCTTTATTAAAAGGTCAGCATAGATGCTATGACTTAGGTGAAAATATCATATAGAACATGAGGTTTGCATAACATAAAATCATTTGCGACCAAACGATATCCTATCAAAACAAAGCAAGCCAACTGACAGAGCCTTAGAGAAATTTGTACAGCACGAATTTAGATTGGAGACAGCAGGCATCAAACTGGCAAGATAAAAGAATTAGAGACATTAAATTTTGAACAACAGAATTAGTAAGGATGCATCTGTCATGAGACAGACATGAATTTCATACTTGAAAAGAACCTATTTTTAAAGATACCATAAACCTTTACACAACTCACCCATGTGCTAGACTTGAAAAGAAATGTCAATATTTTCCAGAGAATCAGATTTGTACAACCTATGGTGCATCTATGCTCTGTATTTGTGTAGCTGAATTTACAAGTAAGTCCTATCATGAGTTGAAATTAATTCAGCCACACTGCCTGTTTTTTTCTTGACATCTCAGAACCGGATCATCAAAAGTCTTGGTTTGCATGGCAAATTGAGCTTTTTAGGAAGTTTCAGGCAATATTATTTATCCAAATGGAGTAACTGTGGTTTAAGATGGGGTGAACGAGGTGCATTCTTTAGACCTTAAAGTGAGAGATGCTTTGGAAAATCACACAGAATGTTTAAATGCTCCACAGAGAATAAAAAAAAAAAAAAAGATAAAACCACATTTGCCCTGAAAGGCTTTACAGCTAGACGGCTTTTCAGCAGTTAATCTGTGTCGACCAATGTGTCATTTCAAGCATAATTATTTCCGCCTTGATACCTGAATTCAGAGCAAAAGTTCCAAATTTCCTGTTCAAAGGACAGCTTTTTCCTTCTATAAGTACAACATCATTATGGATTCCTCCATCCTTGTGAGCTTGATTAGGTGCGCTTTCCTCTACTTCATTTTATTTGAATTTTTAAAAATCTCTGTTTGAGTCCCTGCCAAGTAACACCTTACCTTTCAAGAATCCATGGTTTTAAATATATAAATGACTTACATAACCATAAACACAAAATGGTTGCTGTTTTTTGGGAAATGCAAAGTGGTTTTCTTTATTTTAAAGAGAGAAAAAAAAAAAACAATGAAAATAAAACAACATAAGATGAATCAAAATTAACCGGACTAAGTGATACTGGTCTTTCAGACCTTATGAAATCACCAGTAGTTACGATGTCTTTGCTGACTTCGAAATAGCTGCCGATATCACTGTCAAACATATTAAAAACTGAACAAGACAGGATAGAATAAAAACAATAAAAAAAGAGAATGCAATAAAGTATCTCAAAACAAGCCAGTGGTAAATACAGAATGGCTTCCATAATTTGTCTTGCTATCTTTCAAATACCTGCTTATGCCATCAGAGTTAACAGAAACAAAATAAAAGAAAATAAACCCCCCATTCCCCCCAAAACCCCAATGAAAATGGTAGGGTTTCTGGGTGGGGATCTCCTCCCATGGGGCCTGGTCCTCTCCCTCCACAGTCCTGGAAAGGTGCTGACTCTGAGAAACCCCAAGTATTAATACAAAGGCAAAATCAAAAGTAGATGGTCAGAAACAGGGAGACAGATTTTTTTGCAGATGGGAACAAGACCAAGAAGGGAGAAGAGCATATAAAGGATTGAGATGTTTTATGTACCTGTACAAACTACCCACGAGATGCATGATCATCACGCACTTCAAACACATTGGTAACGACAAGAATCTGTTTGCAACCATTTATCTCTGCACCCATTACTCAGGTGAGTGAGGAGACAATTTACACTTTCCACATGGAGACATCAGAAGACCTTCTGAGGCCTGAATGCAAGAGGAATTGCATTGAAATCACAAAAGTACCTCTGACAGCCTTCCTTGTTAGCAAGCAGAGGAAAAAATAATCATCCCCTCCCCGGAATCCTGGGGCTGCATTTCCCTTGCTTTGCAATTTTAATGCCATCAGCAATATTTGTATGTTTTTACATCTCCTCCAAGCTCTTTCCTGATTCTCACATAGCGTTCCAGGCTGGGATCAGCTCACCGTGTGCTGTGCATGGCTTCCTCAAACAAAACAAACAAAAACAAAACCAAAAAACCACACTGAATCCGAATCTGGGTGGCTTCTGCTCTGTTCACTCAGGGAAGACATTGAATTCCAGCAACAGGGCCGAAGTAAACACAGGACGCCCTGCCACGTGGTGCAAGTTACTGACGGAAAGGACAGGGTGTAGACAGGGAGGGAAATGGTAAAGCAGGAGACAGGAAAGGAGAGAAGGAGGAAAAAGGGACGAGGAAAAAAAGAGAAGGAAAGGAGAACAAAGGAAGAAGAACTGAAGAGAAAATGGAAGGAAAGAAAAAGAAAATATAGTTTTCCTTGTTTTTAATGCAAGGGGTTCATTACAGACAAAGAGGTCTTGTGCTAGGGTTTTTGAGTTTTGCACTTGAGAACTGTCTCCTGCGTATCCCCATCCACGTGCTAACTACACCCCGAGCCCAGCACTTAATCCTTCTTGGGGATTCGAGTTCAATAATATTATTATGATGAGCCTTCTGCTACCTTGATCTGTGTGAGCCACTGCGGCTGCTGGGAAATAAACTTAATGGTTCCAAAGAAATCACACACCCACCCACACGCATCCGCACATGCATCCACATTCTCCATGGAATTGTACAGAGGAAAATACAAGTTAATGTGTTTTGAATATCCCTGCAAATAGAGTAACTATGGTTTTCATAGTATCTTCATACAGAGTAACTATGGTTTACATAGTATCTGCATACAGAGTAACTATGGCTTTCATAGTATCTGCATATAGAATAACTATGGTTTACATAGTATCTGCATACAGAGTAACTATGGTTTTCATAGTATCTGCATACAGAGTAACAATGGTTTACATAATATCTGCATATAGAGTAACTATGGTTTTCATAGTATCTGCATACAGAGTAACAATGGTTTATGTAATATCTGCATACAGAATAACTATGGATTTCATAGTATCTGCATACAGAGTAACAATGGTTTACGTAATATCTGCATACAGAATAACTATGGATTTCATAGTATCTGCATACAGAGTAACAGTGGTTTACATAATATCTGCACATAGAGTAACTATGGTTTTCATAGTATCTGCATACAGAGTAACAATGGTTTATGTAATATCTGCATACAGAGTAACTATGGTTTTCATAGTATCTGCATACAGAGTAACAATGGTTTACATAATATCTGCATATAGAGTAACTATGGTTTTCATAGTATCTGCATACAGAGTAACAATGGTTTATGTAATATCTGCATACAGAGTAACTATGGATTTCATAGTATCTGCATACAGAGTAACAATGGTTTACGTAATATCTGCATACAGAATAACTATGGATTTCATAGTATCTGCATACAGAGTAACAGTGGTTTACATAATATCTGCACATAGAGTAACTATGGTTTTCATAGTATCTGCATATAGAGTAACAGTTGTTTTCATAGTATCTGCATATAGAGTAACAGTTGTTTTCATAGTATCTGCATATAGAGTAACACTTGCTTACATAATATCTGCATATAGAGTAACAGTTGTTTTCATAGTATCTGCATAGAGAATAACAATTGTTTACATAGTATCTGCATATAGAGTAACTGTAGTTTTCATAGTATCTGCATACAGAGTAACAATGGTTTACATAGTATCTGCATATAGAGTAACTGTGGTTTTCATATAGTATCTGTGAGTGCTGGTAAAAATGTCAGATGTGTGTGTATATTATCCATGTGGCCTAGTATTTATATGCAAAGAGATTATATGGTATCCATTCACATTACATATTATACACTTGTATATAACATATTAGAAATATTGTAAGGCACTGTATCTGTAAGATGACACTACTCAGCTTGTGATATATATATATATATATATATATATATATATATATAACATATATCTTTTTTTTTTTTTTGAAAGTAGTAAAATACAACAGAACAAGACAGAATAATGCCAACTGAGACTGTCTAGTGAAATTGGTACAGAACTTCACAGCAGGTTACCGGGATAACAGTAATAGGTATCACAGTGTATTTCGTTATCTTTACAGTAGTTGTTCTTTCCATCACGTATATCAAAATAAAATGAAATACAGAACATTATAGAACTCTCAAAACAGAATATTGAATAGAGCTGTACTGTTAATCAGAATAAAGCAAAACAGTAATAAAAATATTTGCCTTCAAAGACATGGTAGAAGGAAATCCCCCTTATTTGCTATATGGTCAACCTTCCAAGAGATGCTCAGATTTCCCATTTACTAAAGGGGAGACAGGGAAGGGGAGTAGGGGAAGTGGGATGATTGTCTCTAGGCCGTGCATCAGTAGGTTCACTATTGCTTAGCAGGGAGGCGAGCTGCTTGCTTGGCTTCCCAGCATCCTAAGTTCCAACATGGCGCAGATCTCAGGAGACACTGGTGGATCTCCCCTGGAAGGGCCGTAGCCTGCCACACCCCTGCCACTTACCAGGGAGGCGAGCTCTATAGTGTATGTGTTTAAATTTAAAAAGTTCAGTATGTGTTTGTAATCATCATGTTTATATTCCTAGTGTGGAGCTGGTAACTCTTAATGCCTGTTTTCACCCCCGCTCTGTGTCCCCCCATCCCTTCTCTCCTGGTCCCTTTTCCATTGCAAAAGATCTGCCTCTCTGCTTCCTCTCACCTTTTATAATGAAGACAGATACAGTGGAGTCCTATGTAGGGAGATGGATGTGCCTGAAACACAGGGCTGAGTGAAATAAATCAGACACGAAGCTTCCATTCAGCCTGCTTTTTCATATGTGAGAATCCCAAAGCACAGCTAAATAGTAAGTGGATTACAACAATTCTAGCCGTCTACTCCATTTTAATATGTAATATGCATAAGTTTTGTACAGCATCTATTAATTTATATATCACATATTTAAATATGCACCTTACCATAGACACACAGGAAGCTCACCTAACACATATGACAAAATCTACAAGATCTTGCCAAGAAAACAGGCACATTAGGTGAAATTCTATGTCATGTGGATTGCAGTTGTTAATTGTGCTGATTTTTCCTGGGATTGGAGGTCCCATTTGACCCAGATATTCCATTTCTGGGCATATTCCCAGAAGAAATGAAAGCATCATACCACAGTGATATATGTGCACCTATGTTTATAGCAGCACAATTTGTAATTGCCAGATCTTGGAAACAACCCAAATGTCCATCAACTGAGGAATGGATAAAAAAGATGTGGTATTTTATGGTGTTGGAAAAACTGGCACTCCATATGCTGAAAACTAAAACTAGACCCATGCCTAGCACCATGTACGAAAATAAAATCTAAATGGATCAAAGATCTAAATATTAAAACAGAAACACTAAATCTATTGGAAGACACACTGGGTAAAAACCTTGAAGACATAGGAGTGGGTAGAGAATTCATGAACAGGACTCAAACCGCACAGGAAATACTTCCCAGAGTCAATAAATGGAGAAAGACCTCTTATTAAAAAGCTTCTGCGTATCAAAAGAAATCTCCAGCACAGTGAAAAGAAAACCCACAAACTGAGAAAAAAGCTTAGTGAACTGCCCCTCAGACAAAGGACATCTGTCTAAAACATAAAAAATCAGACCCCCAAAATTCAAAGATCCAATCCAAAGATGGGAATCTGAGATGAATATGCAATTCTCAGATGAAGAAATGCAAATGGCAAATAAATACATGAAAAAATGTTCATCATCATTGGTCATTCGAGAAATGCAAATTAAAATCACACTGAGATTCCATCTCACTTCTGAAAGAATGGCCAGGATCAAGAAAACCACCAACAATAAATGCTGGAGACACTGTGGGAAAAAGGAACTCTCCTGCACTGTTGGTGGGAGTGTAGACTGGTGCAATCATTGTGGAGGTCAGTGTGAACATTTCTCAGAAAACTGGGACTGGAAGCCCCATTTGACCCAGCTACTCCACTTCTAGGCATATTCTCAGAAGAACTGAAAGCATCATACCACAGTGATATATGTGCACCCATGTTTATAGCAGCACAATTTGTAATAGTCCAATCTTGGAAGCAACCTAAGTGTCCGTCAACTGAAGAATGGATTAAAAAGTCGTGGTATTTTTATACAATGGAGTACTACTCAGCTATAAAGAATGATCACACTGAGATATTTATAAATAAATGGACGCAGCTTGAGACCATACTCATAAGTGAAATAAATCAAACTAACATGTATGAATACCGTATAGTTTCCAAAGTGTAAGAAATGATAAGAATACATCAAAGTATAAGGTAATCATGATTCCCAATCATATTGGTTTGAAGCCATATAATGTTTTCACTCCTTAATTGGAATGGTTTTAACCTGGGTTGTTCAATTTTATTGTCTGTGATAGTACGAATAGCTATTTTGAAGAAAACAAGACATCATAATAGCTAGTGCTGATTTAATATCATCTTGTTTTGAAGTCCCATCAAGCTGTTGTTTGTCTGTTTCCATTGGTTTTAACATGTTGCATCTTATTATATTTTACTATATGTGATAGTATGAACAAAATTTTTCATAGGCAAAGAGATAATATAGAAACTGTTGTTTGTTTTCTGTTAGCTGGTTCTAAATTCCCTGAAATTCTTTCATTCTCTTGAATGGCTTTACACTGTCTTGATATGTCTGATGCTATAGTATACGAATTTATACTCAAATAATTCAAGGAAAGAGACACTATGGTGACTACTATTATGTCTGGTTATCTGGTGGTGAAACACAATGATGCTTAAATTGTTTGGTTCTGACCTGTGTTGTTCTGTTACTATGTCCTCTTTTATCTCAATCTCCCCCTTTTTAAAAAATTTATTTTTTTCTTATTTTTTTAATTAAAGGAAAATAAATTTAAAATAGCGGGATATATTATAGTAACTTTTTTGTTTTCCTATTAATTGAATTGCTATTAAATGAATTGCTCTCCCCATCTTGTTCTGACTGATTTTACTATATTTTGCTGTTTGATAGTATCAAGTTTGAGGGTATAGGCAACCACTTTGAAGGCAATAAGATTTACTATGATGCCCATTATCTTCTTTTGAAGTCCTGTAAGGTCTCCAGGGTAGGTTTTATTGGTCTTGTTCTGTACTGTTTTGTTCAAATCTATTATACCCGATGATATAGGCAACTCTTTTTAAGATAGCAAGAGGCATAATGGTAACCATTGTTGATCACCTGGTATTCTGTTTTTGCATCATGTACTATGTCCATCCTTCTGATTTGACTGACTTTGTTTTGTTTTGTCACACTTGGGTTTTTTTTTCTTTTTCTCTTAAAAAAAAAGTTATAACTGTGGGAATAATAAAACCCAAAAAGTGTTATTGTTAATGTAAAACAGAGAGGAAAAGAAAGTGGTCTAAAGAATATAATTGCATGTATATTTAAGTGAGTAGGACAGAAAATCATATTACTGAGTTTTTGTTGGATCGTTGAACAGAACTGTCTGCAATCTCACTGTATGAATGTCCACTTTTGTATGCTTTAATTTTTTAATTTGGACAACTGTGTCTAAGATGACAATATGTAATCTATTAACTAGTGATTTCTTACTGTATATATTTTTTTCTTGAAATTCTGTATTGTACCCTTTTACTGCTCTGTTTTTTTTTCTCTTTAAATTAAAAAAAATTGTGGTATTTTTATACAATGGAGTACTACTCAGCTATAAAGAATGATCACATTGAGATATTTACTAATAAATGGGCACAACTTGTGACCATATCCATAAGTGAAATAAATCAAACTGACATGTTTAAATACCGTATAGTCTCCCTAGTGTAAGAAATAGTAAGAGCACATAAGAGTTTAGGGTAATCATGATTCCCCATTACATTGTTTTGAAGCCTTATAATGATCGTAGTTGTAATGTGTTTGTCCTGGTTTGTTTGATTTTATTATCTGTGATCGTAAGAATAGCTAATTTGGGGGAAACAAGTCATTATAATAGCCAGTGCTGATATAATATCATCTTACTCTGAAGTTCTACCATGCTGTTGCTCTTCTGTTCCCATTGGCTCTATCATGTTGTACTTTATCGGATTGTATTACTTGTGAAAGTATAAACAAATTTGCTATGGAAAATGAGATAATATAGTAGCCATTGTTTGTTTTCTGTTATTTGGTTCTGAAAACCCTGTAATACTCTCATTCTCTTGAATGTTTTTATACTGTTTTGTTATGTTTGATACTATTGTATCAAAACATAGCTTGTTTTCTGAAGAACCACATCAGAGACGTTTTAAACAAATATTGCCTGTAGAAGCACAGAGAATCACAACTGATTGGCATGCAATTATATGTCACAGAATAAAATATATTATGGTATATTTGCCAAGAAAAGAGCACTATATTTTTGGAAAAGCTACTCTTGCATTTTTAAGAAATCGTGAAAATATACATGATACATAATTTAAAATATTTGTTATCAATTTTTGGAAAAGAAACTTCTGCTGTATATCTTATGGGATGTATATCAGTCTGGATGTAACTGTAGACATAAGAGTTAACTACCTTGCTGTGTGATTTACAGATGACAGGTTCAGTGTATAACAGGAAGCCAAATCAAATGAAGTAAGATGGTCCTGATCTCCAATTGCTTTCTCTAGATAAGAAGGAAAGGTAGGAGTTCATGTAATATAATTAAGAGTCTGTGTTGTTTATGTCACAACACAGGAAGCTTTATGGGTCCGATTAGAATTTTTGTGCAAGGTTTTTGAGTTTGTCCTCTTTTCTCCTCTGATGCATGAGGACCAAGTCAGGAACACCAAATATCAGCTCCTTCATCTTGCTAATCCTCCCCTCCACAACTATAAGCAATACATCTCCATCCTTTACAAATATCCTAGCCTGGGCCCTTTTGTTACAGTAACAAGAAAGGGTGAAAATACAATGTATACAATCCAAAGTACAAGCCCCTGAGCAGTGTGGGCTGAAGTTTTGCTGTAGCCCTGGAATCCCCTCTTTGTTCTGTGTATCCATGCTGTATGCACTACCTCCCTGACTGTTACTTCAGCAGCTTTGCAGTTAATCCAATCCATTGTCACCAGATTGCAGCACTTGTGTGCAGTGTTTAGAGTTATGCATGGTTTTGATATCACTAGGCATCTTGGAACATCCCCACCAGGTATAAAAAGACACTCTGTCCACATATATGTGCTGTGAGGCTCAGTTTATATATTGACTTAAAACTCCTCTCATTCCTTCTTTTACTGGAATGGTCTAGGGATGCGAAGGTTCAGAGGGGCCAGGAATATAAATCATTCAGGTACAGATTATGGAGAAGAATCAAGGACATTGGTTTTGGAAACATGAGCCCAGTATTGCAAGCAGGATTTGCTCAACAAGATTCAAGGTTCTGCATGGATTTTTTTCCCTACTTTTTAAGGTTAGTCAAAGATAAAAGATTTCCTTGGATGCTATTGTGAAAGGTGTTATTTCCATAACTTTTCTCTTGACATGTTTGTTGTTTGTGTACAGGAATGTTATTGATTTTTGCTGTTGATTTTATTTCCAGTTGCACTGCTGAATTTATTTATTAAGTCTAGGAGTGTTTTGATGGAATTTTGGGGGTTCTCTATGTAGAGTATCATGTCATCTGCAAATAATGATAGCTTAACTTCTTTTTTGATCCTTATTCATTTTATTTATCTCTCTTGTTTAACTGTTCTGGCTACTGTTTCCAGAACTATATTGAAAAAGAATGACACAGTGGACACCCTTGTCTTGTTCCTGATTTTAGAGTAAAAGCTTTCACTTTTTATCCATTTAGTATGATGTTGGCTGATGGTTTATCATATATGGTTTTTATCAGATTGAGGTAGAGATCATCTATTATGATTTTCTGTAGGGTTTTTATTATGAACGAGTATTGGACTTTCTCAAAAAGCTTTTTCTGTTTCTATCTAGATGATCATGTGATTTTTGTCTGTGGCTCTGTTGATGTGATGAATTATATTTATTGTTTGACTGTTTGAGCATGTTTTCATGCCTAGCTCTTGTAACCTTAGCAACTACATCCAAGATAATAATATGTAATATATTCACTAGTGTTAAATTTCTGCTGTGTTTTTTGAAATTCTGTATTATTGACCACCTAGTCAGTATGCCTCAGACAAGCTGAAAGCAACAAAGAATGAAAGTGTATATGACTTCCGTACACCTGTAGGAAGGAACAAAAAATATAAGAAGAGGAGGAAGAAGGGTCCTAAGTCCCCAATCCTGAGAACATTGATCCAGGAAAGGTAAATGCAAAGGAGAATAAGGACAGAAAACATGCAATATCAGACACGGCACCAAAAGACATAAAGCGATATCTCCAGGACCTCATAGACGAGTTCAAAAGTGAAGTATTTAACCAAGTAAAGCAAGATATAAATAGAATAATTAAGGAAATGCTAAGCACCTCCCAAGAAAAAACAAATGGAAGAAAAAAAAAGGGGGGAGAATTGCTTGATGGAAAAATAGAGAAAACATAGAATACATGAAGCAGGTTCAAAGAGATTACAGGAAATTAAAAACTCCACTGAAAGCTGGCAAAATTGCTTGAAAGAAACTAAGGATAGATTTTTCAGAACCAGAGGACAGGTTTGCAATGTGGGAACAAGAAAGGAAAGATTTCTTTAAAATAACAAGGAAACAAGCAGTAACAACACAAAGGCTAGAAGACGACAAGAGGATGTATAACTTAGGAATAAAGCATGTGAATGAAGAAGCAGGTGTACAAACAAAGGAACTGCAAGGGCTATTCATGAAATTCTGTATTGTTTCTATCCTTTTGTCTTGATTTATAAAATAAAATAAATGACTACTACCTTAAAATGTAAAAAAAAAAGTTTTGATGGAAATACTCCCCTTTTCAAATGTCTTTGGCTGAGTGCTTGCTTTGGGGTACATCTACAAATGTTGTTGAATGAGTCACCTCAGGAAAAAAAGGTCCAATGCTCAACAATGGAGATAATGAGACACCTGGCTAGATGTGGTGGCGCACACCTATTACCACAGGACTTTGGAAAGCTGAAGCAGGAAGCCTGCAGCCTAAGCGTAGATAACTTAGCAAAACTTTGTCTCAAAAGACCCAGAAAGACAGGTCTGTGCAAAGGCCCGGGGTTAAATCCTCCAAACTGAAAAAAAAAAAAAAAAATAGAGACCTCTATATTGGAGGAGAGGGTTTGATACTAGGCACGAAATCCAGAACTTTGTATATGATAAACACATGCTTTCCCACCAAGCTATATCCCAGGCCTGTTGTTTGTTTAATGATTTACTCTACATTACTTATTGTGCGTGATTCACTGTTGACTTCTAAAAAATGTACATCAGGCCACACTTCCAGGCCTACTGAATCAGAAGGTGAGCCAGTGCCTGTATTTCCAGAAGTTCTTTAGATGGGCTAAAGAAAAGCTTGGGGGTAAAGAAATCTAGGGGCCACATGTAATAGACTGTTTGCTTGTTTTGTTTTTTTTTGATTTTCCTTGTGCAAGAGACTGAACCCAAGATCTCTCGCACGGTGGTGGAGCTCTCTCCCACTAAGCTGTTTGTGTAGCTCTAAAATAGGATCTTGCTAAGTTCCCCATGCTGGCCTCAAACTCACAATTGAGTTACAGGCGTGCTCCATCATATCCAACTCTGTTAAATTTCTGCCAGCTCTGAGCTTAGAAAATTTTTCATCTTTTTTTTTAACAGTTGGAGGAAAATGATGAAATGAAGAGGAATAATTAGTCACGTGGAAATGTCATGAAATTGAGTAGTTTAATTGGAACACAATCATATTCAATGCTATAGCTGCTTTGGGAGAGACGACACCAGGGTTGAGAATGGTGATAGAGAATTTATGGACTTCAGAATGTAAAATACCCATCCTCTGGTCTTTTCTAAGAAAAGCTTGGAGATTGAGCTATGCGTGAAGTTTGTGTGTATTCATGTTAAAAAATTTCCTTTGAAGTTACGATTCCTGTCCGGCCATCATGTTACACAACAATGGGGTTGTATTCACAAGAATAAAAGAAAAAGATATTTTTGTTAATTCTCTAAGGAGCACATTGGATTCCTGACTGTGATTGCATCTCAAGCAGACAAATGCAAAGAGCATCAGCTTTTGAAGGAGACGAACAGAGTTCAATTTCCCTAGCCCTTTCCAGGCAATGTAGACACATTAATTTACCCTGCATTTCAAGACAACTTCTGTTAGAAATTGCAAGCAGCCCACATCTTGAGGAGCTGTTTTGAGCATCAAATGGATAAACCAGATTAAACACAAAAGGCAGATGAGAAATTTCTTGGCCCCATGGTACATGGTTTAGAACGAGTTAAGATTCGAGTTTAATTGTTTGCTTTCACTGTTAAGAAGTTGCAGAAGAACATCAATAAAACCGAAACTAGACAATTACTGCTGTATGGGGTCCTGACCTAGATTCCCAATCTCCCAAATGAGTGTACAGTGGAGGTTTAAATAAAATGTGAAGAGTGATACAGTTTTAGGGCTTCAGGAGGGTCAAAACCCTTTAGTTGGGCTCAAGAGTCTGAGGGCTAAGACAAAGACTTCTCTGGATTAGCCCACTTTTATTAGGACCATGAAGACATGGTAGGAGTGAGATGTAGGAGTAATCTGTGCAGCTGCAGTCTCTACTTGTTAATTGGGGTTGGAGCCAAGGTGTCCTCAGCTGTGGCCTTATCCTGCCCTTTGAGGTATCTCTGGGCTCACAGGCCACTACCGACCTCAGCCAGGACCAGTGATTCACAGAGGTTCACTTACTATGAATCAGCTCCTGTCGCCAGGCAAGGGGCCGAGATCTAGGACAGACTCACAGATAAACAGAGAAAGCCAATTAGTAAAATTTAAATCCTGCTCAGGGCTGCTGAGTAGTGGTCTCCAACACTGCTGTTTGGTCTAAAAAACAAAAATTCATAACCAGTATACAGTGACATGCTTAGAAAGGATTAGAATAAGGAGAAAATTGCTGATTGCTGGTTTTTTTTTTTTTTTTTAAGCCAAGGTCTTGTGCATGCTGTGTTGAAACTCAACAGCACAGCTACGCTCACAAACTCTGTATTCCGTTTTCCGCTACCAACATTGATTTTCTTCGAAATTCTGATAACAGAACTGGTTGAAAAGTGACAGAACATTCATTTATCTTGCCGTTGTAGCTCTCTTTTGCAAAACATATCTGTTGTTCTATACCACCCTGAATTATTTGAATATATGTCTAAAACAGATTATGTATAAAACACACAACGAATATCCTGGTTTATAACTAGGTGTTTGCAAATGACAATACAGGGTGGTATACATTTGTAAACCCAGCTATGCAAGGGGCAGGGACAGGAGGATGAAAATTATGGGGCCAGCCTGGGCAAATTAGTGAGATTGTGACCCAAAATAAAATTTTAAAAAGGCTTCGGAGATATATTTCAGTGGCAGATGACTTGTCGAGCATGCACGAAGCTTAGAGTTCCAAACCCCGAACTGCAAATCAAAACCCCACAACAACAAAAAGAAACTCAAAATAAAAAGCTCCCCTCTACTAGGGCTCAAGGACAAACAGTGTAGCCGAGAAGATTGTAACTGAACACGTAAGAGCCCTCAGAATCACAAGGCAATCAATTCAATTAAGCGCTCAGCCTCTCTTTCTTTAATAACTTTACCTTTAACATTTGTTTTTGTGTTGCAAGATGCAATGCTATATCAGTCTGTTCTATTTTCATCCACAGTGTCTTTTAACCTTTGATTATCAGAAAACTTTGTTCCCCCTCCACGTCCTACAACTAACCGTGGTCTCTCAAAGTGGGTTATTCATGACCTTGACGATTCTCTCTTTCCTGTGGTAAGCTTTGAAAACGTTCAGGAACTTTAAAATTCCCAAATAACCTGCAAAAGCAGAACTCTTCTGTATTGGCTGGATTGCTCATAGATTTGGAAGTTGTTTTTTAAAAAAGATATCTGTGATACAAACCCAGGACTCCCACCCACCCACCCACCCAAAGAAGCAAAGAACAGTTCCTGTGACGTTCGCCCTGCTCTATTTAGTCCTTTATGGTCATCCACCACCGAGCTTCGGTACTTCTGCTCCAACAAAACTGTAAGCATTGCTAGGATTTTGTGTAAGACTCTTGTAGCATGCATAAATGTGCTTCAGCAGATCATCTATCATTGCTAGCAGTTACACTGACATTGTAATAACATTTTTACTTCCTGTACACTAAAAAAGTTTTGCAAGTAAAATCTTAACATCTAAGAAAAATTCCTTAATTGAAAAGGAATACAGTGTGGAAACTAGTCTGTAAACCAGAAAGAGAACTCTATCACCGAACCAGGAAAGATGTCACTATGAAACCTTACTAATATCTTCTATCATTGAAATTGAGAAATCCCAATGGATTGCCTAGACAATTGCTCCAGGATGCCAGCTCTCTTGGAAGGGATTGGAGCAAATTTCTCACGTTTAGAAGAATAAGTCTGAGACTCTCTGAAAACTAAGCACGTTACGGAATTTCCAAAGAGCGGGGAAGAGAACATATCCCAGGAACACACGTTTCCCTCTCACATACACTGTTTGTGTATGTGATGCCTGCACTTCTGGAATTGATCCTTATTAACCTGCTATTCTTTCTCTGCTCAGACCTTCATCCTTTAAAACCAAAATAACACTCTATGAGGAAACTGAGAGTGAAGTGCATTTTAAGTTTAAGAGTAGATAAAATCCACAGGTGTCTACTCAAGCCTGAAGTCTAGCATTCTTGTCCCACGTATATAATTCTGACATGATCTAACCATTGAAGATGGTACTCGGCTTACACAAGTTTCACTTAAAGGATGGTTTTGAATACAGAAGAAAAGAGAAATATCTTTTACTTCATCTCTGTGTTTGCATTCTCTAATAATCACCAAGAAACCACATTTTAACCTTGCCATCGATTGTATTGTTTGCCAGAGCAAAATCTGATCAATTTTATAACCAATCTAAAAAGCATTTTTAGAAACACTTGGGTTTTTTTTCACAGAACAATTAAAACTTTTTCAAAGACTTTATGCTCTAATGAACGGATCCTAGGGCTTGTTAGAATTGGGTGTAACCTTGAGTTAATAATTTAAACTAATTTTGCCAAGGTTAGTTCATGTTGCTTAAACAGAGAATATAATGTTTCTATTTTCTTCATCAAGAAACCATATTTTAGATGAACAGAAACATTTTTCCAATATATTGACCAAGGAGGCAAGTTAGTATTTTAAATATCCCAACTGAATATTATCTTTTCTTTCACAAAGACGCATGGTTCATTTTGCAAAGGGATCAGATAAACCAGTGAAATTACATACGCATTTTAAAATGAATCCAACTAATTCCCCGTATGTATCTCATTCTATAATGCAATTCCTATTTTATATATGAACAATCTAACCTTGTGTCATTTTCTTGCAGGGGAGGATTTGGATATTGAACTGAAGATATTTAGTGTGTTAGGCACATGCTCAGCCAATGAATTTCATACCAGAATCTCAGCCACATTCTTTGAAAGATTTTTGCTCATCTGTAGAAGCAAAACTACTCACTATTGGCAAAGGAATTTGGAATCTGTGAGGATTCACCTATCAGTGCGTAAAGCTGAACATTGTATACCCCCACACCCCTATTCTGACAACTCTCCCTCATATTATTCAGTGAAATCCATCACTGAAAATCCTTTCTCCTCTGCTAAAGTGGGCCACTGGCCCATTTCTGAAGCAGATTAAATTGATTTTTATTTTCCCCAATGTGTATTTCTAATTTTTTTTTTCTCTTAGCGGGTACTTAGTAAAATTTTATTTCATACTGTCTGTATTCCTATCACAGTAAAAAACAAGATGAACTCCACAACTTGGTGGTTCTTGGTGACAAGGGACTGATTTACGACTTATGTTTCCATCGTATGTTTTTGTTAAATGGAGGGGTAAAACTTTAAGAGAAAGGAAATGGTTGGTTTAATCACATCCAACAGAAAACTGAGATTTATTTAATAAAGAAGCAAAGAAAGTGTTGTACACAGAGAACAACTAGGATCAGGACATGGAGGTTATAATATTTTTATAATGGTCACTGGAAGTTAACACAAGAAAATGCAGGAAATCTATCCGCAACACCAAAGACATAAGATTATTTAGTCAAGAGCCTAAACCCCACAGCAATGTTCCACATCAGTCCAGATAAAAACCGAGAGCTCAGGACAATGCCTCCATGAGTCCAACTGGAGGTACACAGCCCACAAGAAGGACTCACGCCAGTCTCTTTTATGGATCCGTGCCAGGAAGGCCCACAGGTCAGTGGTGGAAGCCAGAAAGTCCATGCCAGTGGGGTGAAGGAGCTGTGCTGGTGGGATGAGGGTTCTATGTTGGAGCCCAGAGGTCACACTCACAACAAAGACCAGGGCTGTCCTGAAAGGCACCACAACCATCCTCAGTGACACGGAGCTCCTCCTTTGACAGGCACAGTCGGGTACATGCCAGGAAGCAGCGTGACGAGTTCATCCTGGAGACCAAGCAGCACACGCCTTCCCCTCCGGAGCCAGGAAGCAATGGATGTGAGGACCAGAGCTTCTCCAGGAGAACCAACAGCTCAGACAGCAACTCCTAGGAGAACCCACAATGCTACAATGCCTTAACACCTCAACCCTCAACACCTCCTTTCTTCTCCACCTATTTATGTTGGCAACTTTCCTCAGGTGGAGCATCTTTGCTCAGTGTCATGCTGATGTAATACAGCTGGCGTTAAGTTGACCACCAGTTCTCAATCCATAACAGAAAGAGTTGGGAAATAGATCTTGGATTAAGCATGCATTGCTTTTGTGAGAAGATGTACATCATGATTGGAAGCCATGCATATTACATTAATGAACTCACTACAATAATTCATATGACATCATCATTTTGTGTTTCATAACTGTGTACAACTTAAATAAACCTAATCTACAATTAAATGTTTTACAAATGAGGAAGAATGAAGGCAAATTCTATTGGACCTCTGTTCTGGTCTCAGTAACGTGTGCTCTTTCTCAGGAAAGGAAAGAAATTAGCCTGATTGACCCTAAGCCAGCCAGGAAGCAATGACAATTTCCCAAGATATCTGAAGCTCATCACAGGGTGACTCCTCATAAGAGAAAAGACTGATGAATCGCCAAGAAGGTCTAGTCATCTGAAGACCTCACTGAGCGCTGGAAGACAAGCCCATTCCGGAGCCGATATTTAACGATTTCAGACATAAACGGTGCATGAACTGAACAGAGGATGTGTCTGCAAATCCATGAGTAAAAAAACTTATAACCCAAGATGAGCTAAAAGCCTAATGAAAGAAGAGAGAAAGATGGATACCAGATTTGAGCCTCTATGACTCATTTTGGATCTCCAAGTGCCCAATTTCAAAATGATATTGATGCTTATTAAAGTAGCAACACATTACATTAAAATCTTACATTAAAATCAACAGGAAGGAGGCAGCTAGGGCCACCAAACACAGCAGAAAGTAGAAAAGTGCCATTCCTGTGTGTTAAGGAAATTAAAGAAACTGGACTTCACTTACTCTGAGGTGAGGGTCTAAGCTGGAAAAATCATTGGTTGGCGTGCCTGTGACAGGTGAGCCTAGACCTGCCTTTGCATCCGTACACAGGCGCCTGCCAGATGTGTGCTCCTATGAGCCAAAACATCTGCCCGTGGGTGGTCACAGCAACGCTCTTTAGCAAAATCTAGGCCATAAACTAAACGCTTGTCAACAGTGGAATCAAAGTCCTTCCATGGAGGGTCATAGAGTATAGAAACGAGACAGAATGATCTACCACTCCACCCTCAAATGGACTCATAATGTTAGTTGAAGAAAATTAGCCAGGTTAACTCACAAGACATGATTCCACTTGGACATATGCTCAGTGGGAGGCTTTATAATTTATTTGGAACACCATGTCCGAATTTGGCATGGTGGCAAATACCGAGAATATTTGGCAGCCAGAAGTAATGCAGCCAGTGGTTGATTTCTTTACAATCCGGGTCAGAAATACATGGGTGTGTTTATTTTTAGATCATTCACTTACCGCTATAGGTGTGATACCTAGACTTTATATTTTTGTACCAGAAATCGAACTCACAACCTTGCGATTGCCAGGCAGGCGCTTATGCCACTGAGCTTGATTTTCTGCTCATGCCCACCTGCATTAAGGCTGGTGACACTTGCCACAGAGCTATACAAGAAATACAAAGCGTCAGACTGATAAAGAGTATAGTTCCTACCTTTGTACCCCAAGCAGGCCCCAATCTAGGAGACTCTGGCATGTTTACAATACTGCACATGTGTCTGTCAGTTTTGTATCACTGTGTCCGGAAGATGAGATCATCAGTGTACAAAAAGGAGAGACTTGTCTTGGCTCACGGTTTAGGCTATTCCCATCCACCATCCGTAAGCCCATTGTGCTTGGCTCTGTTGAAAGCCTGTAGAGCAAATTTGCTCCAGGAAGCAGACAGAGAGCAATCTTGCTGCAGAATATATGTTGGTGAGATCACCACCCAATAGCATGGAATCACTGACATTGGCTAGCTCTTACCCTAGTATAGACACTCAGGGAGAAAAAATACCCAATAAGTAAGATTTTTTTGTGTCTTTTTTTTTTTTTTTTTCATTTTTACATTTTTTTTTTTATTTAAAGAGAAAAAAAAGAAAGGACATAAGAAAACAAAGCAGTAAAAGGGTACAAATAATACAGAATTTCAAGAAAAAAAATATACAGGAAGAAATCAGCAGTTAATAGGTTACATATTATCTTCCCAGGAACAGTTGTCCAAAATACAAAATTAGAGCATATAAAGTGGACATTCATACAGTGACATTGGAGACAGTTCCGTTCAATGATCCAACAAAAGCTCAGTAACATGGTTTTCCATCCTACACACTGGAACGTACCTGAGGTTATATCTCTTAGTCCACGTTCCTTTCCTCTCTTTTTTACAATAAGAATTACACTTTTTGGGTTTTATTACTCCCACGGTTCTTATTACCTTTTTTGAAGAGAATAAAACCAAATGTGACTAAGCAAAACAGAGTCAGTTAGAACAGAAGGATGGGCATAGTACATGATGCCAAAATAGAATACCAGGTGATCAAAAGTGGTTACCATTATGCCTCTTGATATTTTTAAATTGAGTTGTCTATATCATCAGGTATAATAGAATTGATCAAAACAGTACAGAACAAAACCAAATAAAACCTACACTGGAGACCTTACAGGACTTCAAAAAATAATTGGCATCATAGTATATCTTATTGTCTTCAGAGTGGTTTCCTATACCCTCAAACTTGATACTATCAAACAAAATAGAATATAGGATAATCAGACAGAACAAGATGGGGAGACCAATACTGGGTTCAAATCAGGTTAATAGGAAACCCAAGAAAGTTACTATAATATGTCTCGCTATTTTTAATTTAGTTTTCCCTTAATTAAAAAAAAATGAGAGAAAATAGATTAATTTTAAAAAGGGGGGGATTGAGAAAAGAGAGGACATTGTAACAGAACAACACAGGTCAGAACTGAACCATTCAAGCATCATTGTGTTTCATCACCAGATAATCTAACATAATAGTAGTTGCCATAGTGCCTGTTTCCTTGAATTATTTGAGTGTAACTTCATATGCTACAACATCAAGCATATCAAGACAATGTGAAGCCATTCAAGAGAATGCAAGAATTACAGGGTATTTAGAGCCAGCTAATAGAAAACAAACAACGGTTTATTATCACTTTGCCTATAAAGACTTTTGTTTATACTATAGTATATAGTGAAATATAGTAAGTTACAACATGTTAAAACCAGTGGAAACAGATGTACCACAGCTTGATGGGACTTCAAAACAAGATGAATCATCTTGTGTCTTTATTTTTAACACAAACACAGGTTGCTCAATGCAAATATTTGCCTTTACGGACTGAATCATCACATCCATTTGGACATTTGTCATGACATACAGACTCAGGACTGTGTAAGAATGTTTTTCCATGTGTCCTGCCCGGCTTGTTAAGGATTCCTGATAGAAATGGTTTTTCAGGACAAAGACAAGGCCTTTCAACTTGTTTATATCTTACCAGAGTGATCCTAAAATTAAGCCCAATTCTTAAAAACACAACAATCCCGATTCTTTTTTCCTAGTCCATGTGTAAAGTGCATGGCCATGATATTTATCATGAGGAGCTGCTGTGAGCATGTTATGGATCTCGATTTATTTTTCTTTTCTTTTTTTTATTGATGAGAAAAGAGACACAGAAAAGAAAATCAAAAAGCAATAGAGACAAGAAAACAACAACAAACCCAATACAATAGCAGTACAGGCTTACAAAACAAGATGGTAGGAATTTGACGGTGATTGCAATGCTGCGTATTGATTGTTACCTTCAAAAGGGTTGCTTAGATTCACACATATAAACATGCAAAATGGATCTTTAATCCCTGACCACTCCCATCCCTCCCTGCTCCTTCTCCTGATCCCCTTCCTAAGCTTCTGTATCCCATTTATTTCACTTAACTCTATGATCTTATTAGCGGAGTTCTACTTTGGCAGATCTAAGCTCAATGCTCACGAGGCATGGAGACAGTACACAAGAAAACATTAAAATATCTAGTGGTTTAGCTCAGTGGGATAAGTGCCTGCTTGGCAAACGTGAGGTTGTGAGTTTAATCCCTAGCACCAAAAATAGGTAAATAAACACTTGAGCAAAAATGTATTAGTTTAGGCTGGGGTGTGGCTCAGTGTTAAAGGTCTTGTCTTGCATGTACAAGGTCCTGGATTTGATTTCCCAGAACCACGACCACCACCACCAAAAAGAAAATGTATTAGCTGACTGTTTAGAAAGATTAAAACCCATGCAACATAATAGCTATTGTTAAATTCCTATCATCTTGGGCTTTGTCTTATTTTATTTTAAAGAGGGTAGAGAAGAATAAAACCAATCAAAACAAACCAGTGTAACAGATGCAGGACTTCAAAACATGAAATCAGCAATAGTTACCCTCATGCCTTTTGACGCCTTTGAAATAGCTGCAGATAACTTCGGATATGCTAAAAAAGTCAAACAGAACAGAATACAATACAAACAATAAAATAAAAATGGTGAATGCAATAAAGCACTTCAAAACAAGCTTGTCAACTTGTTTTGAAAGCCTGTTTTGTTATTCTGGTTTGTTTGTTGCTATTTGGTTCTTGTGTTTTTGCTTTTCTTTTCAATGCTTTTTATCTTCTAAAGTAAAAAAAAATATTAAAACTCAAGAAGTAAACTCTGTTCACTGCTTTAAAGGTTTTTTTCTTGAGAATTTTTTAAAAAAAATAATTTCACTGGTATGTTTTGGAAATCCATAATGACAGCCCCCATCATAAGGAATTTGTACCTGCCCATAATGCATCTTGATTTGAATTCTCTGTGTGTCTTCCATTTAATTTATTCTTTTTTAAAAAAATTTTATTTAAAAGGAAAAAGAGAAAAACACAAAACAAAACAAAGTGGTGTAAGGGTACAAGTAATATAGAACTAGAAAAAAAATTTTAAATTTTATTTAAAAGGAAAAAGAGAAAAACACAGAACAAAACAAAGTGGTGTAAGGGTACAAGTAATACAGAACTACAAAAAGAAAACAGTAAGAAATCATCAGTTAATAGATTACATATTATCATCTTAGAGATAGTTGCTCAAGTCACAGTATCAAAGCACACAAAGTGGACATTCAAACAGTGAGACTGCAAACAGTTGTGTTCAATGATCCAACCAAAAACATTAATATGGTCAGCTATTTAACACCCCTAAACACACTTGCTGTTGTATCCTTTAGAGCTCTTTTTTCCCCTCTCTTTTTTACAACAAAATTTACACATTGTGGGTTTTATTACTCCTTAGTTCTTATTACTTTTTTCCCGGGAGAGAATAAAGTCAAATATGGCAAAACAAAGCTGTCAGTCAAAACAAGGAGAGACATAGCACATGATGTAAAAACAGAGTACAAGGTTATCAACAGTGGTTATCATAATGCCTCTTGCTTCCTTAAAAAGAATTGTCTATCTCATTAGATATTATAAAGTTGAACAAAACAGTAGCGAACAAGACCAATAAAACTTAAGCATTGTAAACATTACAGGACTTCCAAAGGAGACAATAGTCAAACCAGAATGGGCATCTTAGTGAATCTTATTGCCTTCAAAGTAGTTGCCTAGACCCTCAAACTTGATACTATCATACAAGTTAATAGGAAATCAAAAAAAGTTACTATTATATATCCTGCTAATTTTTAAAATTTTTACCCTTAAATTAAAAAAAAAACATAAGAAATAACTATTCTAACCCCCAAAATGACACCTATAATATGATTTTTCAATAAAACAGATCAATAGTGAACATTGATTACTTCTTCCTCTGTTCAGGAAATGTACTGGAAACAGTTATGTCAGAGATGTTGAAAGGGCCATCCATGAAAGAAATGTTTGGTTAGACGTAGCCCACAAAGATTTATCGAGATATTGTTTTTTTTCCTTAAATGATAGTCACGTGGGATGTTCAGATTTAACAACTGGAAGATGAAAGTTCTGAAAAGCTTTGGAGAATGTGTCTCTGAGTAAGGGATTGCTCAGTCTCAATGTCATTTGATAAGAGGGAAAGAGAGAGAGAGAGAGAGAGAGAGAGAGAGAGAGAGAGAGAAAGGGTCAAACCAGCAAAGGTCAATCATCTGTCAGAAATGACAGCTTTCTTAAGACTTCATTTCCCCATCAAATCATGGGTGAATGTGTGTGTTTCAGAGGGCTTTACATCCTGAGATTCCCTCTCTTTATCTGCAAAATAGAGATTATGCAATGTACTGGGCTAGAAATGGATACCCACTAACCTGACAACCTCGCGCCTTCCCCATTCTCCAGCCCAGACAGAACAGGTAGACACAGGGAATTAGAATTACGCCTAGCACGAGCCAGCTCTGCAAAGCACTTTATTTACTTGGCAGGATGCACCAATCCATTGCCTGTGTTTGACTGTGGATACATGCACATTTTATTGCTGATAATTTGATGCTTATACATACATTGGAGCTAATGACAAGGAAATTTGACAAGTAGAGGAAGGATTTCAAGCCACGGGCTTCCTAAAAATCCCTCATTGTCCTTAGGTTCAAAATATATCCTTCCAGATGCTCGTACTTTACATCCAAGTCTTCAGGAGACTAGGTCTTCCTTAATCAGGCCCACAAAAACACCTTCCTGCCTCACCAGTTTGCACCTCCGGGCATCCCCTCTCTTTCTCCTCTCCCAGGAGCGTGCTCTCTCCCCTGCCATGTGTTCTTCTCTGAGTTTGTGTCAGGTGCACCATGCTGAAGTGTGTCATTATCGGTTAAATTGCTTCTTGAGTCTTCCCGCCTGGAAATCATCTGAAGAAGACTCTGACATCCTCATCTGCTTGGCTTCCCCCTTGGCTGACCATGGAGGCACAAAAACGACTCACTTTAAATCCATGAGGATGGAGAAACAGAGACACACTGTTTTCCAAGGGCTCTTTGCAGCCGATTGCTTAGAGTCAGTGAGATTTGGTTATCCTCCAGGGTAGCTTGGCTTGGAGAGAAACCACGCACACCACTGCCTCTCACACTCCACAGGCAGCAGAAAGACCCTGTGTGCGTGTCTTCCCGTGGATTCCCCGAGCCCCTGGCTCACCAGGAGCTGGACACAGCTCCTCGGGGCAGGAGATGCCTCTCCTCCAGGATGCCCCAGTGGGGAGAGCTACAAGGCTGGAGCTGCTTGCAGGCTGTGTGATCGCGGGGTGTTAATGGGAGGCCTGCAGCGGGAGCAGGCATCCGGGCTGCCATTGCTTTCCTCCCTAGAAGCACAAGGATGCAGTGAAGGAGGTCTCTCTCTGTCTCTTTTGCCTGCATTCTTATGAGAAAGAGCATTTAACAGGTAAGAAACACAAACAAACAGCAGATGCAGACTTGAAAGAGACAGAGCGCTCACTGGCTCCAACTGGGGCTGCTTAATCAAGGCACATGAGAAAGCGAGCTTGGAAATGTGCAGTGGTACAGTGTCAAAGTCAGCATGGGAGGTGCTCCCAATAACGGCTCCCTTGTTTCCTGCCCTCTCTGTCTCTCGCGTCCTTCTCCTTTCTTCTTCCTCCTCCTCCTCCTCCATCTCCTCCTCCATTTCCATCTCCTCCTCCTCCATCTCCTCCTCCTCCATCTCCTCCTCCATCTCCTCCTCCTCCATCTCCTCCTCCTCCTCCATCTCCTCCTCCATCTCCTCCTCCTCCATCTCCTCCTCCTCCATCTCCTCCTCCTCCATCTCCTCCTCCTCCATCTCCTTCTCCTCCATCTCCTCCTCCTCCATGTCCTCCTCCTCCACCTTCTCCTTTTCCTCCTCCTCCTCCTTTTTCTCCTCCTCCTCCATCTCCTTCTCCTCCATCTCCTCCTCCTCCTCCATCTCCTCCTCCTCCATCTCCTCCTCCTCCATCTCCTCCTCCTCCATCTCCTCCTCCTCTGTCTCCTCCTCCTCAATCTCCTCTTCCTCCATCTCCTCCTCCATCTCCTCCTCCTCCATCTCCTCCTCCATCTCCTCCATCTCCTCCATCTCCTCCTTCTCCTCCATCTCCTCCTCCTCCATCTCCTCCTCCTCCATCTCCTCCATCTTCTCCTCCTCCATCTCCTCCTCCTCCATCTCCTCCTCCATCTCCTCCATCTCCTCCATCTCCTCCTTCTCCTCCATCTCCTCCTCCTCCATCTCCTCCTCCTCCATCTCCTCCATCTTCTCCTCCTCCATCTCCTCCTCCTCCATCTCCTCCTCCTCCATCTCCTCCTCCTCCATCTCCTCCTCCTCCATCTCCTCCATCTTCTCCTCCTCCATCTCCTCCTTCTCCTCCATCTCCTCCTCCTCCATGTCCTCCTTCTCCATCTCCTCCTCCTCTGTCTCCTCCTCCTCAATCTCCTCTTCCTCCATCTCCTCCTCCATCTCCTCCTCCTCCATCTCCTCCTTCTCCATCTCCTCCTCCTCTGTCTCCTCCTCCTCAATCTCCTCCTCCTCCATTTCCTCCTCCATCTCCTCCTCCTCCATCTCCTCCTCCATCTCCTCCATCTCCTCCTCCTCCATCTCCTCCTTCTCCTCCATCTCCTCCTCCTCCATCTCCTCCTCCATCTCCTCCTCCTCTCCATCTCCTCCTTCTCCATCTCCTCCTCCATCTCCTCCATCTTCTCCTCCTCCATCTCCTCCTCCATCTCCTCCATCTTCTCCTCCTCCATCTCCTCCTTCTCCTCCATCTCCTCCTCCTCCATCTCCTCCTTCTCCATCTCCTCCTCCTCTGTCTCCTCCTCCTCACTCTCCTCCTCCTCCATCTCCTCCTCCATCTCCTCCTCCTCCATCTCCTCCTCCATCTCCTCCATCTCCTCCTTCTCCATCTCCTCCTTCTCCATCTCCTCCTCCTCCTCCACCTCCTCCTCCTCTTGCTCCTCCCTTCTTCTCTTTTGTTATACTAGAGCTTCCACCCAGGAAAAAACACCCTTGGTATACATCTTGAGCCTCATACTTTATGTGTTTTCTTTTTTTCCACTTTGAAACTCTCATCAAATTGACCAAGTTAATATTGAACTTGACATCCCCATGGCTCAGGGGTATCTGCGCTTACAGATGTGTACCAAAGTTCTCCCTACCTCTCCTCCTTCACTGTTTTTCTTCCTTCTATCCATTTTGTCTCTCTCTGTGTCTCTCTGTCTCTGTCTCTCTCTGTCTCTCTGTCTCTCTCTGTCACTCTCTCTCTATGTCTCTGTCTCTGTCTCTCTCTGCCTCTCTCTGTCTCTGTCTCTCTGTCTCTGTCTCTGTCTCTCTCTCTCTCTCTGCCTCTTTCTGTCCCTGTGTTTCATTCTTATGACCCTTTCTGGTTTTTTTTTAAGAAAAGAAAAGCTTCTGTCTGCATGGAGGGTTGTCTGCTGTTTAAGCACGTTTATTTTGTATGAAGCTGAATCACAGTTGTGTTTCCGTACAGATGAGCTGTCGATGCCGACCAGATGTTAATAAGACTCTGTTTGCCCAGTGAGAAAGTTGGAGAAGCTTTGCTTCCAGGCAGTTAACAGGTAGAAGAAGGAGCAGTGCAAGCTCCCGGTGGGGAATTTGTCCAGAAGACACATTGACTGAAATGCCGCAGTGAAGTCCCGGTTCTTGGCAGCAGCAGCAGAAGCCCTGGTTTATCGCTGTCAGCCCAACCTTCTGGTCCTCCACTGTCCCCAGTTCTCTGAGCATGTCTGCAGCTGCCTGCCAGGCTGCCCCAAAAGTGTCCGTTTCTTTCTCTTCTTTTCTCCTGGGCTCCCTTCCCCAATTTAACACAAAACAAGCCGGGAATGGTGGCTCATATTTGCCATCCCAGAACCCTGAGAAGTCAACGCAAGCAGACTGCAAGTTCAAACCAGCCTGCAAATCAATAGCGTAGCAAGACCTTATCTCAAAATAGGAAATTAAAAGTGGGCTGTGGTTTAAACTCAGTGTGAGGGTCTGGGGTTTAATGCCTTGAAAAAGAAAACACAAGCAATCTTCCCATGTCTTTTTCTGATAGCTATGGTGGGTGGATAAAATTACCTCATACTATAAATTGTAAGTTACATGGATGAATTGATATTACAACAGGTAAAAATAAGACTGTCTGAGTCTATGGACTGATGTAGCAGTCCACGATAGACCAGGTTCCTTAGAGGTCACGGACTTTGGTGTCTCACTATCCCAGAGGCTGACGTCCGTTGGGCTGCTCAGCCTCTAATTAGTCCACTGGGGCCGAAATACCACAGCCCAGGTGCTAACCCACAGCAGCCCTCGGGGCCCATCCTGCAGGCTGAGGTCCCTGTGCTGGTCTCTCCCTGTCTCAGTCCATCAGGGCCGCCCTGTGCCATCCCACAGCCGGGTGGGCGCTGACACCCAGCAGCCCTCGGGGCCCATCCTGCAGGCTGAGGTCCCTGTGCTGGTCTCTCCCTGTCTCAGTCCATCAGGGCCACCCTGTGCCATCCCACAGCCGGGTGGGCGCTGACACCCAGCAGCCCTCGGGGCCCGTCCTGGAGGCTGAGGTCCCTGTGCTGGTCTCTCCCTGTCTCAGTCCATCAGGGCCACCCTGTGCCATCCCACAGCCGGGTGGGCGCTGACACCCAGCAGCCCTTGGGGGCCCCGTCCTGCAGGCTGAGGTCCCTGCGCTGGTCTCTCCCTGTCTCAGTCCATCAGGGCCGCCCTGTGCCATCCCACAAGCCGGGTGGACGCTGACACCCAGCAGCCCTCGGGGGCCCCGTCCTGGAGGCTGAGGTCCCTGTGCTGGTCTCTCCCTGTCTCAGTCCATCAGGGCCGCCCTGTGCCATCCCACAGCCCGGGTGGGAGCTGACACCCAGCAGCCCTCGGGGCCCCGTCCTGGAGGCCGAGGTCCCCTGTGCTGGTCTCTCCCTGTCTCAGTCCATCAGGGACGCCCTGTGCCATCCCACAGCTGGGTGGGTGCTGACACCCAGCAGCCCTCAGTGTCCCAGGCCTGGAAGCTGAGGTTGCTGTGCTGGTCTCTCCCTGTCTCAGTCCATCAGGGCCGCCCTGTGCCATCCCACAGCCCGGGTGGGAGCTGACACCCAGCAGCCCTCGGGGCCCCGTCCTGGAGGCCGAGGTCCCCTGTGCTGGTCTCTCCCTGTCTCAGTCCATCAGGGACGCCCTGTGCCATCCCACAGCTGGGTGGGTGCTGACACCCAGCAGCCCTCAGTGTCCCAGGCCTGGAAGCTGAGGTTGCTGTGCTGGTCTCTCCCTGTCTCAGTCCATCAGGGCCGCCCTGTGCCATCCCACAGCCCGGGTGGGCGCTGACACCCAGCAGCCTTGGGGCCCCGTCCTGGAGGCTGAGGTCCCCTTTGCTGGTCTCTCCCTGTCTCAGTCCCTCAGGGCCGCCCTGTGCCACCCTACAGCCGGGTGGGCGCTGATACCCAGCAGCCCTTGGGGCCCGTCCTGCAGGCTGAGGTCCCTGCGCTGGTCTCTCCCTGTCTCAGTCCATCAGGGCCGCCCTATGCCATCCCACAGCCGGGTGGATGCTGACACCCAGCAGCCCTCGGGGGCCCCGTCCTGCGGGCTGAGGTTCCTGTGCTGGTCTCTCCCTGTCTCAGTCCATCAGGCCCGCCCTATGCAAGCCTGAGTGGGTGCTAACACACAACAGCCCTCTGTTGCCCAGTCCTGGAGGCTGAAGTCCAGGGTCCAGGTATGGCAGAGTTCATGTCTGGTGAGCCTGCTTCAACAGATTATGCTTTCTCGCTGTGTCTTCACATGGTGGAAGGAGCGGGCAGCTCTCTGAGACCTCTTTTGTGAAGACACTGATTCCATTCATGAAGGTCCCCCTTTAGGATTTCAAACCTGCCAAAGTTTACAACTTCAAAAACTACCACTTGGGGGTGAGGATTCAACACAGGACCTTTTTAAGGAGGATGGGCACACATATTCAGTCCATTGCACCGGTCAGGGGCCTAAGCTAGTTTATTTCTCAGTGTATTGCTCATCTCAGGCCGCCATATGCAATCCCACAGCCTGGCTGATTAATAGATAGAAGTCCTGGATGACTCCCAGGTATAGAGCCTGAAGTTCAAGGTCAAGGCATGTCAGTCCCAAACCTCATAAAAGCTGCTTCCTGGGTCACAGATGGCTCTTTGTCATTGTACAATTATAAATTCAGAGAGGCAGGGAAATCTCTTTTATAGACTTCAGGCCCATCCATGACGCTCCATTCTTAGGACTTGCACACTTCCCAAAGGCCCCAGCTCCTAGCACCATCATCATGGGGTAAGACTCAGCCAGCAAGTTTTAGGGTGGACACGTCTCACTTAAGGCAGCAGCTAGGTGTGTGCAGACGATGCAGGAAATACAGGATGCTCATCTCACGCGGAAGCCAAGCTGACATCTGCGATGTAGGAAGCTCCTTTTTCTCCTGTGTTCCCCTCAGAGCCTGCACTTTCTCTGGGCTGAGGGAGTAGTTTTCTGCTCCTGTCCAGGCTAGGAGCCGGAACTGTCCTGTTGGTTCTGGTCTTCTTGGTGCCTGATACACAAAGCACATGCCACACACAGGTATTTCTATTCATTGGTTTTGGAAGTCAAATAAGGTTAATGTGGCAACTTGTATTAATCATATTAGTGATTGATTGTGGGGATAAACTCGGGTAATCAGCAAGACTTCCTGCTGTGGAAATAGACACACTTTAAGGAGTCCCTTGCTATCTTAAGGTCCCAAGCCAGTTATCAGGCTCTTTTAGGGAAAGGACCTGGGGATATAACCAAAACTATCTCCAAAGATCACCAAGGAAGGTTTCCAAATGGGGCTTTTCATGGCACCCTATTTGGAGAAGCCAGTTTGAGGCTGGAGATTCCCGTCGGGTGTTTGAGGCTGTTTCCTTCTCTTACCCAACCCCAGTCATACTCAGTGCTCTCTGAAGCTGTGTGCCTGTTTTAGACCTGAAAGCATCTGAGACAGATGGTGAGTCTTCTAAGGCCAAAGGTAGCAAAACAAATACACATGCACTTCACAGATTAAAAGGTGAATAAATAAGAAATTGTTGGAAATACCCTAAATGTCCATCGACTGAGGAATGGATAAAAAAAGATGTGGTAATTTTCTATAATGGAGTACTATGCAGTCATAAAGAAGGATAAACTAGAGACTTTTATAGGTAAAGGATTCAACTTGAGAACATAAGATAGTTATACTACTAATTTCTCTGAATTTGCTGAAGAGAAAGATTTGTACTGGTCTTGTTCAGACAAATGAATGCAGATGTCTTGTGCTCCGGGTGAGTGATTGGGGGTAACAATGCACTGTTTGTACCCTTACTGTCACTGATTGCAATTTTGTTGTAGTTTTTTTCTTCTTGTTTTTCTTACCCCCTTTTTATCCTTGATATAGCAGATTTGAAAAAAAAACTGGTAACTCTAAGATCGTAATCACATAGAAGAATTAAGATACATGTTAGGCCCGTGTACCAACTACGCATGGAGAATGTAATCATTCCATACTGCAAACATGTATTAATAAACATTAAAAATATCAAACATGAATACATTTAGATTACTTAAAATAAAACAGATCCCCAAAAAATCAAAATAATTATTATCTGCAAAGTGAGTTCTGTCCATCGAGATGTTCAACAAATGTTATCAAAAGCTGTTCTGCTGATTATTTTCAGCCGGCCAAACCTAGAGGTTGTCAATCAATTAGCTCCACAAAAGCTTAGGAGTTTCATTTCTCCTTTCTGCTGGAACCCAGGGCTCTCCTGGGAGGTGAGAAATCTTGGGAGAACTGAGCATTTATGGCCTGCATAGAATTCACTGTATTTTGCCTCACACCAGCATGCCAGGCACAGCCTCTGCTCTCAGCCCCACGATGGCTTTGTACCATTCCAAAAACATGCCTCTTGTAGCCAAGAAAGCTTCCAGGGTACCGCGAACCCCAGTACCAAGCGTCAGTGGAAACACTGGCTGGTTGTCTCCACCGGGCAGAATCTGAGGTGATCTGATTTGAATCAGGGAGTCCTGGCACCCTTCCCTTTAGTAAAACACTCTCTATTACCCACGTTTCATTTTGCTATTTATTTGTAATTTGCATTTCTTGTATCAGAGAAACCGTGCAAAACTTAAGCTTGTAATTCTGTTTTACGTTGTTTAACCTTGCAGACTCAAGGCATCTCGATTTTCCTGCCCACGACTCCAGTCTCTCCTTTGTGGAAAAATAACTCTCCATGATTTCTGCATATTATATTTCGTTCACCCTCTCAGCTGTTAATGGGCACAGAGTCTGTCCCCAAGACTTAACTATCATGAAATGTGCTGCTATCAACAGCAGTGTGAATGGATCACTGTGACACCACGTGTTTAAACTCTTTTTCTTTTTTTTAATTTCCTTTTATTTTTTTTTATTTTAAAGACATTAAGATAAAAGAGGACATAACAAAGCAGATCAGAACAGAACAATTTAAGCAACACAATATTTCACTGCAAGACAACCCGATATATCAGTAGCTACCATAATGTCTCTCTCCTTGCAGTGGTTGAGCATACCTTCATACACAATAGTATCAAACGAAACAAAATAATATAAAACCATTAAAGAGAATGAAAGTATTACAGGGCATTCAGAACCAAATAACAGAAAACAAAAAATGATTACTGTATTATCTCATTGTCCATAAAAGATTTGTTGATACTGGCACGTATAATAAAATCCAGTAAGATACAACATGATAGAACCAATGGAAACAGAAGAACAAAAGCATGGTAGGACTTCAAAATAAAATGATATTAAATCAGCACTGGCTAGTATAATGACTTGTTTTCTTCAAAATAGCTGTTCATACCATCACATAATAAAATGAAACAACCCAGAATGAAAACCATTCCAACTAATGAATGCAAACATTATAAGACTTCAAAGCAATGTAATGGAGAACCATGATTACCATAAACTCTTATGTACTCTTACCATTTCTTATACTAGGGAGACTATATGGTATTTATACATGTGAGTTTGATTTATTTCGCTTATGAGTATGGTCTCAAGTTGAATGCATTTATTTATAAATATCTCAATGTGATCACTCTTTAGAGCTAAGTAGTACTCTATTGTATAAAAATACCACAACTTTTTGATCCATTCCTCAGTTGATAGACAATTGTGTTGTTTTCAAGATCTGGCAATTACAAATTGTGCTGCTATAAACATGGGTGCATATATATCACTGTGGTATGATGATTTCAGATTTTCTGGGAATATGCCCAGAAGTAGAATAGCTGGCTCGAATGGGACCTCCAATCTCAGCTTTTTGAGAAATCTCCAGACTGACCTCCACAATGTATGCACTAGTCTACACTCCCACCAACACTGCAAGAGAGTTCCTTTTTCCCCACAGCCTCTCCAGCACTTGTTGTTGGTGGTTTTCTTGATCCTGGCCATTCTTTCAGGAGCGAGATGGAATGTTTGTGTTTCCAAGCCTTGCTGTCGATCCTTTGGTTCACTCCATGGGAGCCCTTCCATTCGAAAAATCACTCTGCTCTTTGCTGCATGTGTGAGAAACCATCTTTAAGTCTGGTACCCGGTTGCCATACACAACGAGGACACTCATCGTGGGGAACTGTGACGTGCCTGTGTCACATTTCAGTCATTTAGACTCCCTTTCTCCACGTTCCCCATCTCCACTGTTTAAGTTCCCCACCCCTACCATCTCTCTTCCATGCTGCTCTTTAAATTATTTGTATTTTGGGTCTCTCATGTGATAGAAACCATGGACTATCTCACCCCCTGTGGCTGACTTATTTTATTTAGTACCGTGGTCTCAAGGTGAATCCATTTTCCTACGTGACACAAAACATCCTTTTCATGAATGAGTAGTACTCCACTGTGCATATATATATATATATATATATATATATATATCACATTTATTTATCCATTCATTTGCTGATAAGCATGTAAACATAATCTGCTATCATGATTTAGCTACTGTGAATTGTGCTGCTATGAACACGTGCCGTTCTGCACTATAATATGATGACTGTCACTTTTGGGGAAAGGACAGGAAAGTCAAATGCATTTATACTTTAGTTTTCTGAGGAATTTCCATCCTGATTTCTGTAGTGGTTGCAGTTTTTTACCCACCCATGAAAAAAGGAGAAATATTCCTTTTTCCCTACAACATCAATAGCTTCTGTTTTCTTTCTTTCTTTCTTTCTTTCTTTCTTTCTTTCTTTCTTTCTTTACTAGGTTAGAGACATGGTCTTACTATGTAGCCCGGGGTGTGT
>NW_026947516.1:3809590-3904590 GCF_034190915.1 Cavia porcellus | reverse complement strand
TTTCTTTTGACTCCCATTCTAACTAGGGAATTTCACGTGCCTGAAGCACAAACTCTCCTTTGATAAATTATTCCCAGGTTGGGTGACATGAAATTTCCATTTCTTCCTTAGACTGAAAACAGTTCCACGTCAGCCACTGGATAAGCTTTAGATTTTTCTACTCAAATTTGTCCCCCTCTCTTTTCTTTCTTTTTTAAACTTTTATTTTAAGGAGAATGAACTGAGCAAAATGACAAAGAATAAAGCCAATCCAAACAAACCAGTGTAAGTGACACAGGATTTCAAAATAATATAAAATCGAGAGGTATATTACCGTAATGCCCCTGGGTGTCTTCCAAATAGCTGCAGATATCGTCAGTCAGTAAAAATCGAACAAAACAGAGCATAATAGAATAAATAAAAACAAAACAATGAAAACGGACTTCAGAACAAGACAATAGTAAATCAAAAAGTGGCTCCCATCATGTATCTTAATGTCTTTGAAACAGCTGCCCGTGCTATCAGATATAACAAAATCAAACAAAACAGAACAGAACCCAACCCAACAAATCAATGAAAATGATACAGGGCTTCAAAACAAGGTGATAGGAAATCAACCAAAAGGCCACCACCCTCAGAAGAGATCCCCCCTAGGTGCCACACAGCATACCGCTGTCCTCTGAACCTATGATCAGACCAGCGGCCCTAGACCTGCAACGTTAGACCTGAAACACCAGACACCACAAGCATCAAATTGCATTTTCCCTCCATAGCTATCATTGCAGCCTGAGTTTCTCCAGATCGGCCAGTCAATTAAGGGGAGCAGTCTGGGGTTGTCTCTTCTTGTTGCCCAGCCAAAGTTCTGGAAGGCTTGGCATCCGGCTTTTCCCAAAATGGTCCATGAATGGCATTGATTTCCAGGGAGGACTCGCTTCTTGGTGACTGCTTGATCTCTTCTCTCTCTCTTTTAGTAATATCAGAAAAAGTCACTCATGATGAGTCTAGGATGTATATCATCTCACCTTGCAAAAGTAACTTGATGTAGGTCAAAAAGCAAGCCAACACATGCACATGAAGTAGGCATGCTTTTGAAAAAGTGTAAGACTTTGGAGAGTTGTAGACATTTCTCTCAGGCTTCATCTTGGTGCATGAAGTGTGTAGGCCAATTAAACAGTGGGTTCACCTTCTATTGATTATGCAAAGCTCAGGAGCCAGTGAAGAAGGAATCTTGGGGCTGATATACACCCCCTGGAGGCGTATATCTGTGATGCAGCAGAAGGGAACCACCTCATTGCGTGAGCTTGCATTGCTCCTCTGATGCCCTCGCATCTGAAACGAGTCTTGGTTTCCTTGGTGAACAAAATGCCTCACTCTTGGCGAAGACAAAGCGGTTTGTTGAATAACAGAGACCCTGAACTCTGTGAGTGAGCTACCCTGCCGCATAGGAGGAACCACCCAGGTGTGGGAAGCCAACCACAGTGAGACAAGGAGATGATCTTGGGGTACTTGGTTGCTACCATTGTGTGTACAAGCCTCCTTCTCAGAAGCAGGCAAGAAAATCAAAAAAGGGCAGGTCTCCATCCCTGACATCCTCTGCACCTCAATTCTTTTGTAGAAATACAGGTAGAATGGATGCATGGCAAGTGCATGGATGAAGGGAATGGATGCATGGTGGATGGGTGCATGGATGGAATTATGATCTCTGGAAACAGACACTAAAAAATAATCATTGTCTTCAGCTTCTGATTTTGTAAGATTTTATGATAATCATCTTAGGAAACTAATATAGATAATTCTCCGAGGATGCACATTTTCAGACAGAAGAAGGCTGGATTTGGATACTTTTTGGCTTAAGAGTTACAGAGGGGAATTTCACTCTATGATAGAATTCTTGCTCGAAATACTTTCAGTCTGCTTAATACTTTAATTTAACATTTCGGAACCTGTTTAACATTTGATCCTTCACCAAGTCTGGGGTCATCGACTGAACCTTTTCTGTCCTCTTTTAATCGAAAGACACGTGATTCTGTGAAGAAGGGAGTCATGATGTGGCATAGACTCCAGATCATTACTGGGCACTTTCGTGCTTTTTGAGCCGTGATGGTGAACCTTTTAGACCCCAAGTACCAAACTGCAAGTCAGAGCTCACTTATTAATCACAGGGCACCAACCCAGCATTTAAACCTGAACGCTCACGTTTTAGTTTAGGAAAATAAAAATAACTAGGTCTTGGTTACTTTTCTCTCCTTGCTGGGACAAAATATCTGGCACCCCAAATGATGGAAAGAAAGGTTTATTTAGCTCACTGTCTGTGGAGGTTTCAGTACATAATCAGCTGGCTCCAAGGCAAGCTGGCATGGCACGGGGGCAACATTTTGAGGCAACAGAAGACCTCAAAGGCAATAGGATCTAAAGGGCATAGAGTAAGACTCTTCTCCCTTATGCTGTAAGTAGACTACTCCCCGCCACAGCCCCACTTTCCTCCAGGGCAGGTCTGTGCCTTCCTCTTGCACTGGCTCAAGGATATTTACAAAGTAAGGATCCTGGCTCCCTGCTGAGCCCTTAGTTAAATTTCTAAACTTCTCAAGTTGACACAATGTATCAACCTGTCCATTATTACCTTTGGTCTTGGGGTCTAAAAGCCCAGTAATGATCTTATCACAATAAAACTTGTGACACAGCTGTGCCACCCTTGTGTCAGTGAACCACACAACTCAGCTTTGGAGCCCAGACAAGTCACAGACACTTAATTGTGAAAGGCTGGGGTTACTTAGGGCATAATAAAGTAGTAAGAACTTATAATAAGGAATTAAAAAGAAATGAAAGCACAATCTTTCCAACAAGGTGAACTAACCACCACCTCTACCACTGCTGCCCGCTGCTCCAAACTGGCTTTTTTCCTGGACACAGGACACCAGTTCTAAAACCTAAAAAGCCCTCTGCAAACCCAAGTGAGCGAGTCATCTTGTTTCCAAACAGTAAACCTGTTCATGAACACAGCATGAGGGATTCACAGGGAAAACCTAACTGGGTTCATTTATTCTTCATTCACATCCTGGTTCATTCCACAAACTGTAATAAACAACCATGACGTTCAAATCCTATTTTAAGGTGCTTAGGATTAAAAACAATAGCTGTCAGTTTCTTCACTCAAGAAACATTCCCTGTAAGAAATCAGACTCTGTCTATATCACACAGGTATGTGTATAATGTAATATGTATCTGTGACAATATAATAGGCTGCATGAAACAACATAATTAAATAATATTATGCATAGTAATATAATGTAACTAATTCACAGGAGTACAATGTATTCAGTCAGTGAATGATACATTGTATATGTACACTGGTGTACAATATGCACACATTAGCAATACAGTGTGTCCACGCTGTATACAATGTAAGTGTTCATATACATATCTATAGGGGGACAGGAAAACTTATGATAAACCTTAAAAGCAGAAGGTTTCTTTTTCTTTTTTAATGCAATGCAGAAGGGCTTGGTGACACAATGGGGGTACCGTTAAAAGGGATCAAATATGAGAAAGCGAAACAGATGTGTGCTATGGTGCTTAAATAGCACGCTCTGCTCTGGGCTGGGGGCGAAGCAGCCACAGCACAGCTCTGGAAAACAGCAAAAGCCTGCATTTTGCTGACTGAGACGTGTAGTTTGTGTGACCTTTCTCTGCTAGGTCCAGTTTCTAGAAAGATCAAATGAGATTTGAAAAGATCATTCCCAATTGCTCTCCCTGGGCACTTATCTTCCCTCCTGGCTTTGCAGGCTTGTGTGTCTCTTTCCTAAGAGTGTAGAGGCTTGGGTGGGCGCTGTTCTGCTTTATTCTTAGACTTGTTGGCTGACCTGGCCAGGAACCTGCAAGTTCTTCCTGCGTCTGGGCTTTTGGAAGCGAGGTTGTGTTTCTTTCAAGTCTTGGCTTGGATTTAGCTCAGCGGTGCAAGCATCTGTCTGCCTGGTGTGAGGTCATGAGCTTGATCCTTGGTATGAAAAAAAAATTAATATCTATTGAATGTCAGCTAGCCAGCACTGTGAGGAGATCGAAGTCTCAGACCATCATTGGCCTAATTAACTTCAGACTATCTACCTGTGGATTCCCTGAAAATAAATATTGTTTTTAATCAAAGTTCTCCATCAGCATACAGAGTCTGTTTCGATGTACGCTGGTGACACTTCCAAGAGTGACCCAGAAATTGTCACCAATCCATTCCATCGAGGACAATCACGCAGCCTGTCCCAGCACAAGGCACACAGCGACTGACGCAGCTTAGCTAATTTCAATACCGCGTCCAGCTCGAGATATTAGGGGAGCTAATTAACCTCCGTGTCACTCAATTTGCCAATCAGGGAAGCTACGAAACTGGATCTTTCTCCTGACTGGGCTCGTCTGCCTGCCAGAGACAGGGGCGTGCTGACGTCAGGAAACACCAGCAAGACCAAGACCTTGAGTCCAGAAAAGAGGACCAAAAGAAAGACCACGCGAGCCGGACAAATGCTGTGGGTTCCCGGCTAGGTGAGGCACAAGCAGGTGACCTCCCAGCTGTCCAGATCTGTGACCTTCTTGGAGGACGGGATGATGTAAAAAGAATTTGCAAAAGCCAGGAGGAGCAGATCTGGCCTTTCCTACAGTGAGTGTAACCTAGAGAGAGCTAGCAGCTCTGAGCTTTGTCTCCCCAGTGACAAAAAATAAAATAAAATAGAATGATTATATGTATATAGATATATGTATATATGCGTCAAAATAAAAGGGAAAGAAAATGCTCAAAAGAAAGAACAACTGACATAGAGCAAAGGAGAAAAGAAATAAGAGAAAAGGTTATATAGGTATATATACGCATATCTGTGCATGTGTATATGTATACAAGATAGACCACTACACTACTAATCTACGTTAGTTCATCCAGAAGAACAGTTTGTGCTGTCATTGGTTGATCACCTTTTTCATGCCTAAATCTTTTTGTTTGTTTGTTTGTTTGTTTTCTTCCTTTTTATCGGTACCGGGTATCAAATTAACAACTGCCTGCTTGCAAGGCAGGCGCTTATGCCGCTGAGCTAAACCTGCAGCCCCCTCATGCATAAATCTTATAACCTGAACAACTACTTCTAAACAAACGGTATGCAATATATTAACTAGTGTGAATTTCCTGCTATTTTTGAAACTCTGAATCATTGCTCTCTTTTTTGGTTTGCTTTAAAATAAAAATAATAAAATAAAATGATTATGTGTATATAGGTATACATATATACGTATGTGTGTGTGTAAATATATATACATGGTAGGTTGCCATACTACTAATCTCTTAGTTCATCAAAAAGAACAGTTTGTGCTCTCATTGGTTGACTGTTTGATGATTTTTTCATGCCTAAATCTTCTAATCTGAACAACTACTTCTAAGATGACCATATGCAATATATTAACTAGTTATTGTTTAGTTAACTATTTTAGTTAACTATTAATTTGCTATTTTGGAAATTCTGTATCATTTCTATGTTTTTAGTTTTATTTTTAAAATAAAAAATAATAAAGTGATTATATACCTATAGGAATATATATGTCTATACACACACACACACACACACACACACACACTAGAGAGTTATACTACTAATCTGTTAATTCATCAAAAAGAACAGTTTCTGTTTTCATTATTTGAGTGGTTGATTATTTTTTTCATGCCTATTTTTTTTTGGTACCACGGATCGAACTCAAGACCATGCACTTGCCAGGCAGACGCTTATGCCACTGAGCTAAATCCCCAGCCCCGATTGCCTAATTCTTGTAACCTAGACAATGACTTTTAAGATAATGATATGCAATATATTAACTAGTGTTGATTTCTTATTTTTTCTTAAAATCGGTATCATTTCTATCTTCTTTTGCTTCAGTTTTAAAATAAAATAAAAAATAAAATTAAGTAAAACAAAATAAAATAAATGTAGATAATAGTTCTGGCCTCAAAGCCTTTTAAAGAAATCGCTCATTTGCTGGTTAAAGATCACCAGCTGCTGACCCACAGCGGGCAACCCCTGAGCTGCTTAGGTAGCATTTGAGACCAGAGATGCTGGAAGAAAATACGATAGAAAGAGAAAAACAGTGAAAGGAGGAAAAAGAGAGCTACAGCTTGACCTGAGATATCACGTAATACATCTTACATTCTGTCTTCTCCAACTCGGGGCCTCACGCCCTGTTGTACCAGCACAGCCTGGTCCATGTTAAAATGCTTCTTTTGAAGTCCTGTAAATTCTCCAATGTAGGTTTTATTGGTCTTATTCTGTACTGTTTTGTTCAATTCTGTTATACCTAATGATATAGGCAACTCCTTTTAAGATAGCAAGAGGCATTATGGTAACCATTGTTGATCACCTGGTATTCTGTTTTTGCATCATGTACTATGTCCATCCTTTTGATTTGACTGACTCTGTTTTGTTATGTCACATTTGGTTTTATTCTCTTCAGGAAAAAAAAAAGTAATAAGAACTGTGGGAGTAATAAAACCCAAAATGTGTAATTGTTATTATAAAAAAGAGAGGAAAAGAAAGTGATCTAAAGGATATAACTGCATGTGTGTTTAAGTGTGTAGGATAGAAAACCATAGTACTGAGTTTTTGTTGGATCATTGAACAGAACCGTCTGCAGTCTCACTGTATGAATGTCCACTTTGTATGCTTTAATTTTGTAATTTGGACAACTATTTCTAAGGTGACAATATGTAATCTATTAACTAGTGATTTCTTACTGTATATTTTTTCTTGAAATCCTGTATTTCTTGTACCCCTTTACCGCTTTGTTTTGTTTTTTCTCTTTAAGCAAAAAAAATGCTACCACTAGGATCTCTGGGTTTCAGCCTGGGCGAACGGTGTTTCACAAACCCTGTAGAGGATTCTGATACATATTCAGATTGAAAATTGGTTTGCAGGGGGGCACTCCTCTGCCATAAAGAAGGAATCAGCTTGAGTCAGTTAAAGGAAAATGCATGCATCTTGAGATCATATTATTAAATGCAATAAATCAGACACGCACTTAAAAATCACATTGTCTCTGTTACAGGAGACGCCCAAAATATACATTAATTAGAGAGCCACACAGATGATAAATAATAGCATACAGGAAGCCAGAACTTCTGCAAATGGGTGGGGTACCAAGAGATAGAAATGGGGGAGCAAGAGGAAGAGAAGGGGATTGAATAAAAGGCAAATGATCTGTTCTGTGAATACACCATCTGCACACAAGAACTACCATCATCCTATTCTGCAAAATGCATTCATCAAAAACCTGAAAATCATTGAGAGCCATTGCTCTGGTTCAAACCCTAATCAGAAAGCAGTAGTCAAGTCCCAAAGAAACGGGTCACTCAGTTGATGTCCATCAGTGTTGCTTAGCTTTGCCTGGTTTGGTAGACCTTAGTGATGTATTGGGGTTAGCGCTCCAAGATCACCCTGGATAGAAGCAGATCTGAGATTCTGAGTCCTTGGTTGTTAAGTTTATTTTTAAAATTTGATGTGTGTATGTGAATGGTATTCACGGTTGATCAGAGGACGTATGCACTGAAGTACATTCCCAGCCCTTGTTTTATTGATTATTATGGGATAAGATCCCCTGAAGTCACTTAACTACCCACGATGGGCTTGAAATTTCAGTCTTCCCATCTCACCAGAGTGCTGGGATTACAGGCGTGAACCACCCTGTCTGGTTTGAGATTTGGGCTTTTGTTGTATCTCTGAATCCACCACTCTGTATCCTGTGGAAAGTCCATTGATGTCAGGATTTTAAATTTTCTTTAGATTAAAAGCATTTACATTTAAAGAAAGAGATCCATTTCAGACCACCAATTCCACAATCTATACAACTGGATTTCCTGTCCCAAATCAAACTTAGCACTGAAAAACTTCATATAACATCCTACAGGCATTGATAAGATTCAGCAGTAAATCTAAGCAATGAGTGATGATCTTATATTTTGCCATCTTCAACGGCCCCAAGAATTACACATGTGCTCTCTTTTGAGTCTACAGAGTCTAAATCAGATCAGCAGCTAGCACACATTTCAAAACAAACAACCAACTGAACAGGGGGACTCATTTACACAGCAAACCTCAATGTCTCCACCACTGGCAAAATCTCTAGTTAGAAGCATCCACCACTTAATGAAGTCTTTCATGTGCAAAATGGAAAGAGAGATGACCTTTAAAATCAAATTTGCATTGCTGTAGCCATAGACAGAGCTGACAAATTCATTCAGATTACAGCATAGCAAGGGCTCTTGAGAGAATATCTGAATTTTGTATTCAGAGAGGGAGGTACAGTTGTAAGATACCACTCACATGTCCGTGTCCCACGCTGTGCACCCTAGTACATAAATTTTATTTTTGCAGGAGAGTAAAGTTATTCATGGTGGATGCTTGTCTAATAATTATGTTATATACAAGGAGAAGGGCTTTATGAAGCTGTCGTTTTGAATATGCCTTTAAGGTCTCTAATCAGTTGATTCTGAGTTAAATAAACAGAATGACACTGTTGGATTGGCTTCATCAATTTAGTGAGGTTCTGACCCCCAGACAATCTTGGTATTGATATACAAGGAAACACAAGTGATCCCAACAACTGTGTCACCTTGGTTAACTCAGTACAATCCTCAGTAAGAACAGCATCAAATATAGTCCAGCAAATGACACACCACAGGAACTGTTAATTAGCCACCTAATTAGCCACGGACACAAGATTTTTTAGTTACGTGGCAAAACCTGAAACAAAATCAGAAAATTACACGCAATCAACATTTCCTCGATAAAGCGATGTTACACTTTGGGGAGAAAATTTTAAAAAGATAAAAGGAAAAAATAAAGTAAGAGAAAAAGATTAGAAGCAAGATTGAGGAACCAAGATTACCCAAGTTTTGGAAGACTGGTGAAAAAGACAGGCAGGAGAGACAGAAGGAAATGATAAAAACAAGAATTAAATAAAAGCAAAAATAAATAAAAAGCTAAATATATAATATTCACCTGCATGTAAAAAGTGATAACAATCAAGAAAAAAGAGACAGGAAAAAGTAAGCAAAAGGATGGAATTTTGATTATGTTCTGGGATGCAGAGTTTCGTGGTCATGTCCAGTGCAGGGTGGTCATGTCCAGTGCAGGGTGGTCGTGTCCAGTGCAGGGTGGTCATGTCCACTGCAGGGTGGTCGTGTCCGGTGCAGGGTGGTCGTGTCCAGTGCAGGGTGGTCGTGCCCAGCGCATGGTGGTCGTGTCCAGTGCAGGGTGGTCGTGTCCAGCGCAGGGTGGTCATGTCCAGCGCAGGGTGGTCGTGTCCAGTGCAGGGTGGTCGTGTCCAGTGCGGGGTGGTCGTGTCCAGTGCAGGGTGGTCGTGTCCAGTGCAGGGTGGTCATGTCCAGTGCGGGGTGGTCATGTCCAGTGCGGGGTGGTCGTGTCCAGTGCAGGGTGGTCGTGTCCAGTGCAGGGTGGTCATGTCCACTGCAGGGTGGTCATGTCCAGTGCAGGGTAGTCATGTCCAGTGCAGGGTGGTCATGTCCAGTTTCAGGGTGGTCACGTCCAGTGCAGGGAGGTCGTGTCCAGTTTCAGGGTGGTCGTGTCCAGTGCAGGGTGGTCGTGTCCAGTGCAGGATGGTTGTGTCCAGTGCAGGGTGGTCATGTCCAGTGCAGGGTGGTCATGCCCAGTGTAGGGTGGTCGTGTCCAGTGCAGGGTGGTCATGTCCAGTGCAGGGTAGTCGTGTCCAGTTCAGGGTGGTCATGTCCAGTGCAGGGTGGTCATGTCCAGTGCAGGGTGGTCATGTCCAGTGCAGGGTGGTCGTGTCCAGTGCAGGGTGGTCCTCCACCATCTCAGATAGTTAAAGGAGGCAAACAGAAGCCAGATCTGTGCTGGAAAATCCCAGAAAGCCAGCAGTAGGATATGGTGAGGTGTTGAGTCTGTTGCTGATTTGAGCTCCACAGAAGTTCAGAGTCACATGAAAAACTACTTTATTTCCTTGTAAAGACACATTCCCCATGACCCAAACCCTCCCGCTATGCCCTACTTTTAAAGGCTCCCTCAATCTCAGTACAGACACACAAGGATCAAGGTCTCAACACCTACACTTTTTTTATTTATTTAAAGAGAGAGAGAGAAAAAAAGACAAAGAGTAAAAGGGTACAAGTAATACAGAATTTTGAGAGAAAAAATATACAGTAAGAAATCACTAGTTAATAGATTACATACTATCATCTTAGAAACAGTTGTCCAAATTACAAAATTAAAGCATACAAAGTAGACATTCATACAGTGAGATTGCAGACAGTTCTGTTCAATGATCCAACAAGAACTCAGTAATATGGTTTTCTATCCTACACACTTAAATATACATGCAGTTTTATCCTTTAGATCACTTTCTTTTCCTTTCTTTTTTTACAACAACAATTACACTTTTTGGGTTTTATTACTCCTACAGTTCTTATTACTTTTTTTTTTTTTTTTTTTGTGAAGAGAATAAAACCAAATGTGACATAACCAGACAGAGTCAATCAAATCCAAAGGATGGACATAGTACATGATGTAAAAACAGAATACAAGGTGATCCACAGTGGTTACCATACTGCCTCTTGCTATCTTAAAAAGAATTGCCTATATCATCAGTTATAATAAAATTGAACAAAACAGTACAAAACAAGACCAATAAAATCTACACTGGAGACCTTACAGGACTTCAAAAGAAGATAATTGTCAAACCATAAAGGGCATCATAGTGAATCTTATTGCCTTCAAAGTAACACCTACACTTTTGTTTTATAAATCATGTCCTAACCATTAACAAGTTCACAGAAAGGAGAGACAGGTTGAAAGGTGAGCGGATGCAAGTTCTAACTTCTCAAACATTTCCTGTTTCAGTCTAGAAAAACTGAGATTCAAGAACGTAACAAAATCTATGTTGCTGACAAACATCACCCGTTTTTTAAAATATTTATATGACAAGCTTGACATTCACGGTGCATTTTGAGTTTCCAGCAGGAGAGCCAAGGAAGATCAGCAAACTGACAAGCTTTTACCAAGACGGGGAAGGCAACATCATGAAACTGAATTTTATCTCCTAATTATTTTCTTAGCCCCAAAAGAAAAAAAAAATTGAAATACATCTCTAAGGGGAACTCTGAAGGTGTAAGCTTGTCAATAATTCTTTGGTAAGTTGTTTTATTTTATTTTTTTCTTTCCCTAAACGTAAGTCCATTCTGTGAAAAATTCATTTTAAAAAACAATTTTCAAAGGAAAGGGAAAATCATGGCTCTGTGACAGATTTAAAACGAAGAAGCATTTAATATGTTGTGTAACTTCTTATTTGTCAATGAAATATCAGTGAGATCTTACAACACATACCAACAGCAACTGAAAAATGATGCTACCTATAATTGCAAAAGTATAGACATTTTTCCTGTACTGTAATTGGTGCTGTGTTTAACTCCCTATCCTGAAACAAAAGCTAAATTAAAGTGATAGCAGGACCAGAGATTTAGCACAGTGGCATAAGCACCTGCCTTGCAAGCACGAGGTTGTGAGTTCGATCCCTGATACAAAAAAACAAAACAAAAAAAAAAAGATATCAATATTTAAATGGAGTTAAAACAGACTTTCCTACGTGTGGGGGCTGTGGTCATTTTGAGCAAAAATTATTTAGAATCATTTTTTATTATTTATAACTTCCATGGTCGTAACTCCCAGGGGAACAAGTAACACAACCCTACAGAATTAGGATAACGTGTCTTAGTTATTTTTCTCTCCCTGCTGGGACAAAATACCCAGCACACCAAATTAAGGACGGAAAGGTTTATTTAGCTCGCAGTCTGTGAAGGTTTCAGTCGATAATCAGCTGGCTCCAAGGCAGGGTGGGCACTGGGGCAACACTTCAAGGCTGCAGCCAGAGCAAAAGGGGAACACGGTATGCCTTTTTTTTCCTACGTTATAGTGCACACAGGCCACCCCACCTCACTTTCCAGGGCAGGTGTAGCGCTCACAAAAATCTCCTTGTCCTTCTCTTGCACAGGATGAGGATGTTTACAAAGTAAACACGCTGGCTCCCTGTTGCATCTCTCACTTAAACTTCTAAACTTCTCAAGTTGACATAGTGTATGAAACACAACCATAAGCCATAGTTGGGTCAAAACTGAGTATTTTCTTGGAGAACACACACTTGACTGTATACATCTTTTTAATGTTTTGTATTATAACAATTCCGTACTAGTCTCTAATTTAATTTATTTTTATTTGAGTGGCAGCCCTATGTAGAGCTCCACTTTTTAGGGAAATGTCATTATGTATGAAAGTTTTAAATCCACTCTTTTTATAATGGACTGACCCAAAAAATCCTTTGTCTTTTCCCTCGAAGCCTCGAGCTTAATTAAAGGGTTTTTAACCTTCCTGGAGCCCTAAAAAATCATACAATTTGTCTTTTTTTAAAATTCAGCCTCCGCCGTACACTCGTTTGGGAGGTCGGGATCTAGGACAGGACCTGATATAATACACTTCTCACCACTTCTGTGTGTGTCTGTCTCTCTGTCTGTCTCTGTCTCTCTCTTTCTTTTGTTTTTCATGGTCCTGGTACTTGAACCCAGGGCCACCGTCCCCAGACTATCTTTAAAAGTTGTACATTTATTTCTCTAACATGATTTTTGGACATCACCAAGTTGCTCTGGCTGCCCTCAATCTAGCCATTCTCCTGTCTGTCCCTCCCAAAATGCTGGCATCACCTACATATAGCACCGTACCTGAGGAGCTGGTTCACTTTATGAAGGAAAGTTATTTATTCCCAGCTCTACGGACACTATAACTTCTCTTGCTGACTCTGAAGAGGAATTTGATAGCATCGCAACAGTCCGGTTCAACTTTAGAGCTCCTCTCTTTTGAAAGCCACTCACCCCAAAATCTTGGGCTTCACTCTGCTTCCGGTCTCAGATTTCTCACCAAGTTCCAACATCACAGTCATGGGCAACCAAGTCTCCAATACAGGAGCCCATGGTAACCCACACTGAGACCATAACCGAAAGGCAAGAGCAAAATGGAAGGATCGATACAGGTTGGAGCTTTTGCAGGGAAGCTAAGTCGGTCCTGCAACTTTGGGAAGTTGGGGTAGGCTGCAGGAGCAGGCAAGTGTTTGTTACACAGACAAAATACCTAATGAACAGCTTCCTAGGGACCTCTCTACCTGTCCCAATCTTTCCCTCTTGTGAAAAGATCTATCCTGGGTAGGAAGGGTACATCTCTAAAGGAATTGGCCAAAAAGGTCCCTGTAGCATTGGCTATTCTAATTCTGTTTAGAGGCATTTTGCAAATAGGAGCCAACACCTTTCAGAGTTATTTTGTGTTCTCACTTTCTCTGAAAAACCATCCTGCAATATGGCAAAGAAATGTATTTCTGTGTTGCGTATTTTGGACTCCCATATTTGCAAAGCATGCAAATCAGTGTGGTTTGGATTGGTAGCTCTCAGCTTTCTGTGTCAGAATCCACTGGAGAGTTTCTTGTAACACAGATTCCCTCACTTTCTGTCAATTTCTAATTTTCAGCCAATTTGGGGAGGAGGCAAAGACAGAATTTTTTCCAAGATTGAGCACGATAACCAGTGTAGACATGACTCGTTGTAATAATATTAATTTTATTGTGACTGATGGGTTTAGCTGCAGAAACTTCCTTTCAAGCTCTAATTCATAAACCACGGGAAAGAAAATCACTCACAGAGCTACTAAATTTTCTGTGCTTTTATATTTAGGATACTATTACTCACATCGGGATTTCAACTATTATCCAAATTTGCCCCTAAGTAAGTTTTGGCTGATGCACCAAAAAATAAATATTCAAGAAATAAACGCCACCCCATGTGTTTATTTGAAGTAATTTGTGGCAGACTTTAAGCATAATCCTAGGTAAGGCTTCAAAATTTGCATCGAAGATGTACAGTTCTTTTGTGTACTTGAGAATACTATACTTTTCAGTGTAAAGATCTTTAATTCATTTGTTAGATTGATTCCTAATTCTTTCGTTTTTTTGGATGCTATTGTGAAGGGTGTGGTTTCCTTAATTTCTCTCTCAATGATTTTGTTTGTGTACAGGAGTGCTGTTTTTGAGTTTTGATTTTTGAATCCAGCTACACTATTGTATTAAGTTATTAAGCCTACAAGTCTTTTGGTGGAATTTTTGGGGTCTTCTATGTAGAATATCACGTCATCTGTAAATAACGATAATTTAAGTTCTTTCTTTCCTACCTTTATACTTTTTACTTATTTTTTGCTCCCTTCTTCCTCTGGCTAATGTTCACAAAACTATATTGAATAGGAGTGGTCATAGTGCACATCTTTTCATGTTTTTTGAGTGAAAGGTTTTAGGATTTTTCCATTTAGTGTGATGTTGGCTGTTGGTTTGTCGTAGATGACTTTTATCAGATTGAGATAAAGATCATCTCTTCCAGTTTCTTATGGAGATTTTTAACATGAATTGATGCTGGACTTTGTCAAAAGCTTATTCTGCATCTATTGAGATGATCATGTGATTTTGCCCTTGATTCTGTTGGTATAGTCTATTACACTTATTGATTTGAATATGTTGAACCATCCCTGCATTCCTGGGATCAATCCTACTTGGCCATGGTGTATAATTTTCTTAATGATTTGCTTCATTCTCTTTGCAAGTATCTTACTGAAGATATTTGCATTTATGTTTGGTGACAAGACTGGCCTGTAGGTCTCTATTTTGGCTGGATGCTTCTAAGGTTTTGATATGGGGTAATGCTTCTAGGAATGACTTTGCGAGGATTGCTTCTTTTTCAGTTTCATTAAAGAGCTTGGAGAGTAGTGGCATTAGATCTGTAAATGTTTGTACAATTCATCAGTAAAGTCATGAGGACCTGAACTTTTATTTGTTGGTAAGTATTTAATTACATGTTCAATTTCACTGACTGATATTGGACTATTTAGAGTTTTTATATCTTCTTGATTCATCTTTGATAATTTGTAAGTTTATAGGAACCTTTCCAATTCTCCTGTGTTTTCTATTTTAGTAGATTAAAGTTTATTAAAGTAGGTGTGGATCTTTTGGATTTCTCTCAATCTTTTGAATTGCATGGACTCTTCTTTTTTGATAAGGTTAGCAAAATATTTATGAATTTTATTTAATGTTTTAAAATACCAACTCTTTGATTTATTGAGACTTTTTTTGTTTTCTTAGACTCAGATGCATTAATTCTGCTCTGATCTTTATAATTTCCCCTGATGTATGTGCTTTGGGTTGGACTTGTTCTTGTCTATGTAGAAGTTTGAGGTTCAGTATTAGGCTGTTAATTTGAGCTCACTCTGTTGTCCTGCTGTAAGAGTTCACTGCTATAGATTTCCCTCATGGAGTTGTTTTCTTTGCATCCCGTAAGTTCTGGTATGTTATATTGGCATTATCATTTAATTATAGAAACTGTTTATGTTTTTCTTTAATTTCATCTGTGACCCAGTGCTAATTCGGTAGGGTGTTACTTAGCTTCCATATGCTTCTGTAGTTTTTGTGTTTCTTTGGCACTGATTTCCAATTTCTTTGCACTGAGGTCTGATAATATGCTAGAATAATTTTGATCCCTTTATAGTTACTTAAGCATGTTCTGTAGGTAGTATGCGGCCAGCTTTGGAGAATGTCCCATGTGCAGCTGGGAAGAATGTGTATTGTTATTCTGAGAGATGGAACACTCTGTAGACATCTAATAAGTTCACTTATTCACAGTTTTGGTTAAGTTCTGATATTTCCTTGTTGATCTTTTGTCTAGTTGGTTTATCTGTCACAATGTAGTATTAAGGTGCCCATTGTGTTCCCCGATTGTGTCAGTGGTTATTCAATTTTTCATGTCCATTAATATTTTTCTATATAATTGAGTGCACTGGTACTATCTATCTATGTATCTATCTATACCATAGTGAAAATGACCATGCTCTCAAAATCATTATACAGATTTAATGCAATCCCAGTGATCAAAATACCTTTAACACAGCTCAAAGAATTAGAGAAAATGATCCACAGATTTATTTGTATTTATAGGAAACCTAGAATAGCAAAAACAATTCTGTGCAAGAAAAAGCAAAGCTGGAGATGTCACAGTTCCTGACTTCAAATTATACTACAAAGCTATTGTCGTGAAACAGCATGGTATAGGCAAAAAGTCAGACCTAAGTATCCATAGAACTGATTAAAAGATGCAGCAATAATTCCAAACACACTCATCTTATTTTTGACAAACAGGCCAAATGTCTTCACTGGAAGAATTATATGCTCTTTAATAAATGGTGCTGGAAAAAATGGCTATCTGAGACTACAGTTGGAAGCATTTGTCTCATGCTGTTCTAAGCTAAGATTAAAATAGATCAAAGACCTACATTTTAAAGCAGACACACTAAATCTCCTGGATGTGAGAAGGTAGAATTTGAAACTCTTTCATAGTATACGCTGGATATTGGCAGAGAAATGCAATTCAATTCCACTAAGTGTCTTCCACCTACCTGGATTTAAATCCAATTTTTCACTCCTTATCATATAGTTCCTGGCGCTGGATGTTGGGGACACATTCAGAACTCACCACCCAAGCTTCCCCTCATAGTCAGCTGATGATGAGCAAAGGCAGGACGTGAACTCTGGAAGCCAAATCCACAAAGCCCAGAAGAGGAAGGAAAAGGTGACGTCCCATCAAAGAGACTGTGACCATTGCAAGTGTTTTCTAGATTTTTCCTGGATGCTCACTTGTAAGGATGCAGGCTCCTGGGAAGGTTGGTACCTATAGCCAGAACAAAAAATGAACCCAGATTTTGATGCGTGGCCAACTGTTTTAAATCTATCTCTTGCAAACACTGAATTTGCCTTCCAGGAGTAATAAAGTTGCATCTTCCTCCAAGCAAATAAGGTAGATGGGCTCAAAATTATTAAATTTTACTCCCCAAAGAGTAAAAACATTGCATCTATGATAGTATATAAAAATAAACATGTCTTAGCAATTTAACTTGTTTAAACAATTTGATTTGCCTCACTGAAGGAGAGAACCATGCCTATTTTTTTCCAAAGAGAAGCTTTCAAAAATCAGAATTATGTAAACAGGGAACGTGAAAATGAATTTGTTTGTGGAGGCTCAAGAGGTTTTTCCAGATAAAATGAGAGGGAAGAGTTAATTACCTTACAGAAGCTGAAGGGTGACAGGAAATAATTTCCTAGTTTCCAAGAATTACTTTTGTGTTACTGTCTATTTCGAAAATACACAGAGCTGGACAATAAATATTTCACAGAAAGTGAAAAGCTGGAATCAGCAAGCTCGGGAGAATGAGATTGTTTAGAATTATTTTCCAAACTACCTAACTCCTAAACAGAATTCCCTAGAAATGTTAGTGTTTCCCTTTTATGTTAAACCCTGTTATGTCTATATGCATTTCTTCCTCTTACTTCGTTCCTTTTCCTGTTCTTTCCTTTTATTTTACTTCTCTTATTCCTCTTCCCTTTTTTATCTTCCTCCTCCTCCATCTCCTCCTCCTCCTCTCTCTCCTCCTCCTGCATCTCCTCCTCCTTCTAAATCTCCTCCTCCATCTCCTCCTCCATCTCCTCCTCCTCCATCTCCTCCTCCTCCATCTCCTCCTCCTCGATCTCCTCCTCCTCCATCTCCTCCTCCTCCTCCATCTCCTCCTCCTCCTCCACCTCCTCCTCCTCCTCCATCTCCTCCTCCTCCATCTCCTCCTCCTCCTCTCTCTCCTCCTCCTGCATCTCCTCCTCCTTCTAAATCTCCTCCTCCATCTCCTCCTCCATCTCCTCCTCCTCCATCTCCTCCTCCTCCATCTCCTCCTCCTCGATCTCCTCCTCCTCCATCTCCTCCTCCTCCTCCATCTCCTCCTCCTCCTCCACCTCCTCCTCCTCCTCCATCTCCTCCTCCTCCTCTCTCTCCTCCTCCTGCATCTCCTCCTCCTTCTAAATCTCCTCCTCCATCTCCTCCTCCATCTCCTCCTCCTCCATCTCCTCCTCCTCCATCTCCTCCTCCTCCATCTCCTCTTCCTCCTCCATCTCCTCCTCCATCTCCTCCTCCTCGATCTCCTCCTCCTCCATCTCCTCCTCCTCCATCTCGTCCTCCTCCTCCTCCATCTCCTCCTCCTCCATGTCCTCCTCCTCCTCCACCTCCTCCTCCTCCTCCATCTCCTCCTCCTCCATCTCCTCCTCCTCGATCTCCTCCTCCTCCATCTCCTCCTCCTCCTCCATCTCCTCCTCCTCCTCCACCTCCTCCTCCTCCTCCATCTCCTCCTCCTCCATCTCCTCCTCCTCCTCTCTCTCCTCCTCCTGCATCTCCTCCTCCTTCTAAATCTCCTCCTCCATCTCCTCCTCCTCCATCTCCTCCTCCTCCATCTCCTCCTCCTCCATCTCCTCTTCCTCCTCCATCTCCTCCTCCATCTCCTCCTCCTCGATCTCCTCCTCCTCCATCTCCTCCTCCTCCATGTCCTCCTCCTCCTCCACCTCCTCCTCCTCCTCCATCTCCTCCTCCTCCATCCCCTCCTCCTCCATCTCCTCCTCCTCCTCCATCTCCTCCTCCTTCATGTCCTCCTCCATCTCCTCCTCTCCTCCATCTCCTCCTCCTTCTCCGTCTCCTCCTTTCCTTCCTTCTCTCCTGTAACTGTTTCTCCTCCTCCACCATTTTCTTCTTCTCTTCTATTTTTTATTCTGTTCTTTCTTTCACTTTTTCTCCTCCTTTTCTCCTTGTCTGCATCATACAACTGACTTAATCCTTTCTTTTGTAAAACAAGCTAAGTATGCTAACACTGAAATATATATCATCAGCTCCCATATAGGAGTCCCTCGAGAACTATTTCTACATTTGTCACACCTGGGAAATCTACTTATTATTATCAGTGATACTCTGAAGTTGAAGGTTATTTTGAACCTACAATAATAGCAAAGTAAATGCAATCAAGCCCAGCAAATATCTGTGATCTCAGCTACTCCAGAAGCTGAGGCAGGAGGATCACAAATTGGAAGCTCTTCTGGAAACCTTAGTGAGATCCTTCCTCAAGTTAAATTAAAAATAAATCTGGGGGTACAGCTTAGTGACAGATGGCTTACCTGCAGTGCAGACCTGTAGAAGCTCCTATTCCAATCCCTAGAATTATGCACACAAAACAAAGTTTCATAAAGCTTTCTACCCACAAATAAAGAATGAATGTAGCCCTGTTCACACCAAAAGTCTGTCTCTCTGTCTCTGTCTCCGTCTCTATCTCTGTCTCTCTTTCTCTGTCTCTGTCTTTATGTCTCTCTCTGTCTCTCTCTGTCTGTCTCTGTCTCTCTCTCTCTCTTTCTCTCCTCTGAAGTAGAAGACATTTCTCACCATGACAGGTGGCTGGCAAGGTAGCAATGTTGGATTTTCCTGGAGCTGTGAACTCTCAGTAAACCGTAAGGACTAACAATTCTCCACCCATTCTTCAGAAAATCACAATTTCTACAGGCTACGGTTGTGCACACCCATAATCCCAGCACTCGGGAGGCTGAAGCAGAAGGATCCCCATGAGTTCAAGGCCAGCCTGGGCTATACAATAAACTCAAGCTTAGCCTAAGCTGTACAATGAGATCTTGTTACATACATATATATATGGAGAGAGAGAGAGAGAGAGAGAGAGAGAGAGAGAGAGAGAGAGAGAGAACAAGAAAATGACAGTTTCCAGATGGAGACCTTCTCCATCCTTCCCCATCATGGGCAGATGAAGACATGACTGCTTAGTCTGCTTTCCCGTGGGAAGCCTCCGTCTCCATCACCTTGGAGAGGTCATTCAGACAAGCACTTTCTCCATCCTGCAGCAGGCCGAGGATCCCAGATCTTTAACTGTCTGGAACAATTTCTCCTATCAGAAACGAAATCATCCATTCTATGACTGGTCACACTTGGGCCAAAATTACAGTGTTTTTATGTGGGAAATCTCGGGGGTGGCAAAAGACCAGATTAATGACTTTATAAAATTTAAGGTTATTAGCCGAGAAATTAGATAACAGGAGAGCACTCAGCAGTGTGTCATTTCTAATGATTACATATATCTGTGTCACCACAAGAGCCCTCAACTCCTTTGTGAGTCTGAAACCCAAATTCCATATATCGACGATCCCAGGAGCATCTGTTTCTGATTGTGCAACAGTTTATTCCTGTTTCCCTTAAAATGACATCACCTTGAAACCTTTCCCCACATCATCCATTGCATATTGTTTCCTAGCCCGTCTGAGGCAAAACTGCTTTCACCAGACATGGCTCTTAGGCTCTGTCTTCAGTAACATCCTAGTGCCTTCTCTCATAATATCCTACTGTGTCCCTGTTGTTAGAAGTGCAGAATTTTCAAATTCATGGTGGTGGTAAAGTATAGACCACTATTCTACGCAAAGGCTCTGTCGTAAGTGAGGTGGCTTGAGTGACATTACAGAGACCCTAACACTAGCTAGAATTTGGCACTGTTCTAAGCTGACATCATAAAACATTTTTATGCCTCATCTCTTCTCCTAGGCCTCATTTATCTTTGCAAAAAGTGTGTCTTTTTCCTCCCCTTTGTTTTCTAAGATGACACATCAGCCCCCAAACCTAACAACTCCCTGGGGTTACACTGATCTGTGAATTCCTCTGTGTAAGCAAATCAAGACCTTTTTTCTCCCTTGATAATCTGCACTCAGTCAGTTTGATCTACAAGTCATCAATTACTGAGGACAGAAAACAAAACAATTTTTTTTTTTTTGCACCATCAGCTCCAGGGCAGATAATGAAAATGAAACTTATGATGTTGCCATGCATTAAGTAAAATTATAAGGTGTGCTTTTAAAGGTATGATGACAGTTTTCAAAGCATAGCACAGTACATGTATTTCATATGGGACTCCACATGCAAAGCCTCCCTTCAATGTCACTCCCTTAAAGAAATATTTTACCATCATTGCAAGGCCAGTATCTGTCTGTTTATGACTATTCTAGTTCCCTCAGCATAGTAGATTTACCCTGTTTGCATCCTTTTCCATGTGGAATCACATTCCATTATACATGCATTTTCTTTATTAATTCCCTTTTTGAGGGAGGGTACCAGGAATTGAACCCGCGACCTTGTGCTTGACAGACAGGCTCTTGTGTCACTGAGCTAAATCCCCAGCCCCTATCATTCACCTTATGATGGACTCCTGAGTGGCATCCACCTCTCAGCTGCTGTGAGTTACTCTTGGCTGATCACGGGTGTGGACTCACCACATCGAGATTCTGACGCATACCCAGAAGTGAAATCACTCAGTTTTATTTTTTTTTTTTTCTTAAAGAAAATGAGCACCCCAGTCAAGCCAGTTTCAAGAAATAATTCCTGACTCTTAAATACACTTAGATAAAGATAAGAAGATAATGATCTGCAGAGACAAGGGCTTCCCAGACATTTATTTCCCCAGAGCTTTGTAAATACAGAGAAACCTGAACACCGATTAGAGTTATTTGAGTAAAGCAAGCCCCTGGAAGCCATGCACACTTTTGCATTAACAGCACCTTCTGTGGCTTCATTTCTGTATGCTTTTCATTTCAACAGCATTTCCCACTAATCACATTTTTATTTTTTGGTAGTTGTTGTTCGTAATCCTATTATTTTCCAGGAAAAATGGTATGTCAGATTAGATGCTGTGTTGTTTATAATAACTCAGCCAGAAAGGAGACATAGAGACTTCTAATAATCACTTAAAAGTCAGTCATAATGCTAAGTTAGGGGAGTTTGGAGAAAGCCCAACCAGAAGAACGTGGCACATGATTAAAATCTTCGGAGTCTGGAAATAATTATTGAAAGGACTGCAGTGTAGCTACCACTGCTGGGATATTCCGACTCCAAAGGAGGCAGGGGATAGATTTCAATGATGATCCTCATAAAGGGGGACAGCCACTCATAAGAGGTGTCAGGAGGTAACAGACGCACAATGTCCTGCTGCTACAAATTGGGCGAAAATCCACACAAAGTGAGCATCGGGAACTTTCTCAGCTTTCAGCTGCTTTTCTCATCCTGAACCCCGATCCCCCTGGATACATATCATCCTGCTGGCCATTGTCTGGTACACGGAACCCCTGAAACTGGTTTTCCCTGGGTGATGCACAAATGGCTTTTGAGATTGGTAAGAAACATTTGTCCAAGACATCTGTACTTATGTCCAGGAATCCACATAAGTCAGAGGCTTTGCATAGTTTTGGGGTGCAGGGAACTGGATCAAGAGCTGGGCATGCTGGTGAACACCTACAATTCTAGCACTTTGTAGGAAGCTGAGGCAGGGGAGTCTCAAGTTCCAGCCCAGGTGGAGCAACTTTATACATATATATGAAAAATCTCACAATGACTGGGAAAGCCACCTCCATGAAAAATAATCTGAACCCCAAATGTCCATTATGCACATGCCCACTTGGGAGATTCCATCAGACAAAGGACCCCTGAGAAAGCAGTGCTGCAGATTGAATGTGTTCCCTAAAGTTCATGCAAAATAAACTCAGTTCTTAAATTCATGCCATGAGGTATTTGCAGGCAGGGTTTTAGAAGGTGATTACAGTTGGGTAAGGTCATAAGCTTGGTGATATGGTATTTGTGGCTTTTAAGATGAGGAAGGGCGGTCTGATTTATCATGTTTGTTCTAGGTCTGCCATGTTATAAAGTAGCAAAAAGAATCTTATCAGGTATCAGGGACCTCGCACTTTAATTTCCAAGCCTCAGGACTGCAAAACATGTAACCCTTTTTCTATACAATTCACCTTATCTCTGGGGTTTTGTTATGCAACAGAAAACACACAAGACAGGAACCTATCCTAAGATTCTAATTTGCCTCTAATTTTGTTTTTCTCAAGATTTTTACTGTGTTTTCCCTTGAAAGAGGAGGTGGGTATATAGCAATGTGGGATTTCTGAAGAAGAATAAGAAGAAGGAGGAGGAGGAGGAGGAGGAGGAGGAGGAGGAGGAGGAGGAGGAGGAGGAGGAGGAGGAGGAGGAGGTGTCTTTCCAACATGGTGCTATGAAATCTTCCATGTGCAATACTGGTTTCTAAGAACCAGCCTCCTCCAAAATGAGGGCAAGATTATTTTATTGCGTGTGCAGTTCAGTTTTTAAAAAAGAACGAGAGGAAAAGTTTTGCAAAAAGGATAGGGTAGAGAAACAGAGACTGACAAGTCTCATTGCAGGAGAGATCCTGGGTTGGTCTCAAATCTGTCAAGCCCACACAGAGAAGGCAGGACTCTGACCTAATTATTTGTCTGCCCCAAATACGCACACAAAAATAGACACCAGCAGGAGCAGAAAAGTCAGATATGTCCTTGTTATTTTTCAAGTTTGGGCCATAGCCAAGCTGTCCAAGAAAGAAACAAAATGCTTTGTCTTTCTTGAAGAATCTTTATGGGTCAATGATAGGATTTTGCAGGTGATCTCTGTCTTTCTAAGTTGGGCTTTACTTGAAATTACCACTTGGAATTTTACCTTCCTAACTGCGCCACAGAATTTCTGAAGACTGGTATTGATAAGTTTAGCTGTGAATGTTCGTGAAATGTCTTTGAAAAAAAAGTTTTTAGAAGGGTTCACCAGGCCCTCTAGGGCCACGAGTTCTGCATGCAAAGCTTCAAGCAAGCACTTGTCAAAATTAGTTTCTACAAAACCTTGCGTCTCTACTGAACAGATACAGATTCCTTTTTATAATCATTATCCTCTGCATAACACAGTATAGTGACTATTTCCATTGCATTATGGATTATGAATAATCTGCAGAAGACAAGAGGCATATGGAGGTATGTGTAGGTTGTATAAAACTACTACATTATGTTACATAAGAGACTTGCGGATCTATGGGTCTTGGAATCCGAGGAGTCTCCTGGAACCCGTTACCCCCAGAATCTGAAGGATAACTCTAAACTATTTCTCTACCATAATTTGTTGAGGTTATTAGATTTCCTTCGGCACCACGACTTGACCCCGGTTTGATGGTATATGCTTGTAATTCCAGAACTCTGGGAGTCTGAGGCAGGAGCATTGCAAGCTTGAGCTGCGCCTGATCAAACTAGTGTCTTAGTGAGACCAAGTTTAAAAAAGTAATAATAAAAACACACGGGTTGCTGCTCAGTGCAAAGACTCTGTGTTGCATCCCTAGTACCTGAAAAAAAAAAAAAAAAAAAACAGAATGTAACAAAAAAATCTTAACAGCAACAGTGAAGAGATTAAAGGTAAAGCTCTATGATTACCTGTGGACATGAAGTATTCATTTTGAAGACACAATGAATTATGAATCATACTATGAAGGCTTTTTTGTCACTGTTAATAAAATTACAGTGGTAATAGGAATCAGAGAGATAGCTCTTTCCTCAAGGGGAAGGGGACTGAACGATGTCAAAGAGGGAACGGAAAGGGGAGGAAAAGAGTTAAGATATGTTATGTACTTGCACCAACTCGAGCCAAAGAATGGAAACATCAGGTACTGTAAATCTGGTCACATAAAAATAAAAAGCTAAAAAAAGAACAAGGCTTGAATGTTTCTTTGGAATGGAGATGTCTGACTCAGAAGTCATGCTATTTGAAAAGTGCACAGAAAAGACTTTCCCAGGGAGAGTAATATTCTTTTATTTCAATAGATGTGGCCTTCACTTCCGATTGTAATGCAACTCCATTGCAAGGTGGAGTTGTGAATGTGCATATTCTTCGATCTCACCAGAGTTGTCTTTACGTTTCATGACATAGCATGGATGAGGAGAATCCTATCCATTATAACCAAGGAAGCAGTGAAAATTTAAGTCCAAGACACACAAAAGGACTTGGAGACACAGGAAGTCCTTTCAGGGAGGGGACGGAAGAAAGGAGTCTCAAAATAGAAGTCGTGCAAAGACTGATTTTAGAAACTGTGGTATGTACACATCGTGGACTATTACTATACCATAAAGATCAACTTGGGTCCTGTAGGATATTGAATGCATACTGAGACCATAATGATAAATGAAGCGGATGAGACACAAACTTAAATATTGCATGGCACTGTTATACAAGAAACCCAAAATAGGGGCTGGGGATTTAGCTCAGCAGCATAAGCACCTGCTTTGCAAGCAGGCGGTCGTGAGTTCAATCCCCGGTACTGATTAAAAAAAAAAAAAAAAAGAAAGAAAGAAAGAAAGAAAGAAAGAAAGGAAGGAAGAAACCCAAATTATAAACAAACAGCACAGTTAAAGTTAGTAAGAAGTAGGTAGGTGGGGGTTTCTCAATTTCCAAGGAGACCAAAGATGAAGAGAGACAGAGGAGGGAAAAGAGATGATACAAGGAATTAAGAAGTGTTATATGTACGCACCAACTGTAGACATTATGTACGGCAAATGTGCTAATAACATAATATTATATGATTAAATATAGAGTGATTCTAACACGGTCATGCACTACTTACTGGACCATCAGTTCTAAATGAGCTGCATAATTCAGGAAGGATGGACTCTCCGTACATTGCAAATCATGTAAACCAAGACATTGCAAGTCAAATAGTGGTTATAATGTCCAGTGATGAGTGTCTTTTTCAATATCTACCCAATGGTAAGAGTGACCAAGTGTGCATCACTTTTTTTCTTCTTGGGCTGGTTTTATGAAAGATGTTTTTTCCCAGAGATTTTCCCATGGATCAGGTGGGTGAGGTGCTTCAGAATGACTCAAAGAAGCATGCAATATAAGTCCCTCATCTACACAGCTGGCTGTAGGGATAGAACTCCTCCTAGGGCTTGGGCATTGGGAGTCCATGCATTATAGCAATTCTTGGACTATGTTCTAGTATGGTCAATCAACTGGCTTGGCTCCCTTGAGATCAGCTTTCTTATATCCAAAAAATACTAGAACATTGTTCAATGAATTAATTACTTCTTAGTAGAATTGCATCAGTGGTTAAAAAAAAACCAATTGATCTGGTCATCCATGTCTACATTTTTGAAGGAACTCAGGGTTTGGAACCTGTTTAATACAAGTTAGGCAGAATTGCAATGCGGGACAAATTCTCCCTTATAGAGAGAGAATTTCTGAAGGCCTGTGGCAGAGAAAGAATTCCAGAGATAAGCAGAAGAGAGAGAACTTCTGAGACCTTGCAGTACAGAAAAAATTTCCAGTGTGTTTAAACCTAGAGCATAAAGGCAATTCTAATCAGGTAGGCTGGAGTAAAAAATAAATCTTGCTTTCTAATTTGAAAGATGGCATTATGTTGTATTCGAGGACAGCTTCCCTAAAGATGCAGTCTTTTTGTGTTTACGTCTTTTCAGTCAAGATCATAATTGTAAAGCTATTTGTAGACTGTTTCGAGTGATGTGATGGCAATTCTCTCTCGATCAACAAGGTGGAACAAAGTTTCAGCACTCCACCATAGAAAGCATACACACAGGCAAGTGATGCCCGGGATCATTCTATCATTTTCTTTTGAAATTGGACATGAATTGGCCACAAGTTGTGATTTTCAAAATGGCGTGAGCAGTTTAATTACAGGATTTACTTGGGCTATCTAAGCAGTGCTGGAGTCCACTTTGTTATGGTAGAACTGATGGAAGGATCAGTGTATCAGTCTATTATTACTAACTCAAAAATGCTCCAACCTATTCAAAGACCAAGGACTTATCTCAACTCTGTTCAAATCAAAAGAACGGAGTATGTATTTTTGGATCCGTAGGAGCTTATAATTCTCATTTATGTTCTCAGTTTTTGAAAATGGTTTAATGAAGAATAATTAAATGTAGTGTAGCATGCGAGATCAAATGAACATAAGGATACATTTATCATCCTTCCCCATTCTGACTTCCTCTTGACTTTTAGTTACAAACAAGACATGGACTCTGGATTGGGGAGCTGGAGCACTTTCACACTTATAAATAATCTATTGATTGAAAAATCTCTACTTGTTTTCCGGTTTGCTACGTTTAGTGGCAGTGGGATTGGTGTTTGGAGGGCTCACAGCATAAAAGGAAAATGTGGTTCCCACCTCCTGTGACTCACAAATCCCTACCTCACACCATATTACAACTAAACATACATCATAGATGTATACGTCAGAGCTAAATGATAAAGCCCTTAGAAGAAAACTGTACTTCTTCATGGTTTTGGTGTCCATATTTGTTAAAATATAATTATTAGTCATTTATAACTTTACCCTTAGTGGATGAAAAAGTTGTTTTCTGAAAGAGACACTTGCAAACTGCAGGTTAATAGAAAGCAAGAATTATGTTTTGGATATGAAACTTAACTAGTTAGGGAAGACCAACTGATTGGGGAAATGTGGCTGAAATATTTAGGGAACTGTATGTCAAAATAAGTTTTGAGTATCGGTATTTTCAGTGTGCACTCTTTAAGACACGTAACAGATAGGTGAAACCACCATAATTTCAGACCTTATGTACAAGCACTATGGACATTATGCCAGTCTTTATGACAACCTAGATTGACTAACAGGAGGGCAGTGTATACAGTATGGATCCAGTGGACAAAGGGATGATTCCTATTCCAGTCAGAACAGAGCAGAAACGTGCAAAATTTAATCATGCTTTGTGATTTGGCTCTGGAACAGCCTCCAATGTCCATGTCTTGGGGAGTTGACAGAGTTTAAGAGGATGATTGGGTCATGAGGACTCTCACTTCATCAGTGGCTTAATTGCTGATGGATCTTTTGATGGGATTAAGATGAGGGGATGGAAATTTGGGAGGTGGAGCCTCATGAAGAGAGTGAGTCATGAGGGCATGGATTTAGTACTAAATCTGTTCCTTCCTCCTTCTCCTCTCTGTCTCTGTCTCTGTCTATGTCTCTGACTCTCTGTCTCTCTCTCTCAACCTCTGACTGCCATGAGGTGAGAACCCTTGCTCTCCAATACCCTTCTAATATAACGCTCTACCTCACCACACCTCCAGAATGGATGATTCCAGTTGAGCATGGACTGAAACCTCTAAAGCCAGCAGGATGAAATGGACCTTTTCTTCTTTCAGTTGACTTCATCCGGTATTTTGTCACAGTGACAGAAAACTGACCAACACAACGTGTTACTCAGCATGACACACGTGTAAATTATAGATAATGAAATGGTATGTATGTGTGTGTTGTGTACAGAAAGACTGTTGGGAGAACTCACTGAACATATATATATATATATATATATATATATATATATATAATAACTGTCATCACATACGAATGTGAGTGCTTAATGTAGATCAACCCATTTATTTCTTGCTTTTTTATTATACTAGCTGGCTTACAAACATATGGAAGACCTACTCCACATTCATTCAAATATATTTCTGCTCGTGGTGTCCTAGAAACCATCCTGTTGGCCTTTACTACTTTTCAAAATTTATTTTAAAGGAAGAAATCAAAAGATGAACATAACAAGTGAAACCAATTTTTTCCTTTATTTAAGGTCAAGATTGAGGTTAGTGTCATGAAAACCAGCTACTATCACAATAGTAGTCACAGTGTATCTTTCAAGCTTTTAATTTTAAACTCCTAATTTGTCAATTATTCTGTGTGGTTGCAGTTTTTCTTATGATTTGCAGCAGACTTTGGTTCAGTGATTTGGACAAATGATTTTTTTTTTCCAAAATGGACACTGCAACAAATTGATGATGATGTTTATCCCACAAAATTTGCTTCTGAATTTCCATCACATTTTTATTTTAGAATTGGTCACTGTGGACAATGATTCATTTCTCTATCACACAAAGGTTAAAAAAAAAAGAAAGGAAAAACAAAAACAAAAACAAAACTCTCTTTTTTCACAGAAGTAAATTATGCATCAGGGATCACTTGTGATGATTTTAGGGTTATGTGTATCATCATAAAAGCATTTTGTTTGTTATGATGGTATCTTCTTCCTATTTGAAGTCTCAATCCTGTGAGTTACATTGACATCATTTCCATGACAATCAGTTGGATTCAACTAATTGAGGATTATGATGGAGCTCCAATGACAACAGCTAGCTAAGGGCGGTAAATAGACTTCCCCTAAAAATTACCAAGCAGTTGTTTTTTTTTAAGTGCAAGACACACTTGAATTTATCAAGACCCAGCTGAAAATATCATCCATTGGATTATGGATTTCAGCAGACATAAAAGTATTTCTCATTAGGATCACAGGTAAAAGATGATATGAATTGTCCTCTCTAGCTCAGAAGACAGCTCAAAGACTATCATTTTGATTTTTGAGCTTTTGCCTGCAAAATATTCTGAGGTTATGTTGTTAGCGAGTCTTTGCTTTCAAAGCCATTTCCCACCTGTTCTCAACTTGTAAAAGCATGTTTTGTAGACTTCTCTTAGGGAAAGAATTTATTTAAATCTATATTTAGCTCATTTTTCAATCACAGGCAATAGGAAAGTCCCTTCTCCCAAGTCACATAGTTGGAAAATAACATGACCCCAATTTTGGTTCTGATTTTCTGATGTTGTTGGAGCTGTCTTTCAAGCAGCCCCTGGGAGCTATCAAATTTTCAGCCAAGTTACAAATAACAAATAGTGAATCTATTTTTTCTCTGACCCTACCTACAAATAAACTTTCTTCTGAGACATGATTAGACTTATTCTCAGATTTTAATGGGATTTTACGACAGATCTGGGTTTTAGTACATGAAGTATCCCGTGTCCAAAGTGTTCAGACATTTTCTCAGAGCTTTAGAGAAGCTGAAGAGACAAAATGATGGCATTTTATGCAACACTTCTAGATACATCCACCAGTCCCACTTAGTACATTTAGAATAATCAGACACTAGACTGTTTTCACACGTTTGTATGAATTCTGATCAATCACTTTTTCTACAGGTCTGTCATATGCATCAAAAAAAGATTAATACATTGCCTGAGATAGTTAGCAGAACACTGTAATTATGTCAAGATGCATTTTAGAAAAGAGAATTACATTCTAAGGGAAAAAGGAATTATATTTAAAGTATGTATTTTGGGCTGAATTGTGTTTACCCTTCACCCCAAATTCCTGTGTGAAATCCTAAAGCCAGGCAGGAGCTCAGTCTGTGATTGTATTTGGAAATGAGACCTTCAAAGTAATCTAGATAAAATGAACTCTATAGAGTTGACTCTAACCCAACAGAACTTAGAAGAAGAAGAGACAATCACACAGACACAAACAGAGGTGTAGCCATGTGAGGACACAAGGAGAAGACAATGTCTACAAACCAAGGGGAGAGGTCTAGGGGAGAAACAGCCCTGCCCATATCTGGACCTCAGGCATAAAATACTCTTCTTAAATTCTGAAAAACCCTTTAAAACAGGCTCTTTAATAATCCATACTCTCATTTGGATCTTGAGGCTCTTTTATACCCAGGTGTTATAGCCTTTGTTTTTCAGGTGATGCTATTGGTGTGAGGCAAAACTTTTAAGAAATGAGTCTTAGTGGGAGAGATTTAGGTTATTGGAGATTTCGCTGAGAAGGCTGTTGCTAGATCTTGGGTCTTTCTTCATACCCGATTCTGTTTCTTGCCCAGTGAGTGGTGTGATCTTCCACCACGATGTGCTGTCTTATCCCAATCCCAAGCCAACGGGGTCAACTGATCACAAAACAGAATGTCTAAATATACGAGTCAACATAGATCTTTTCTCCTTATAAGTCAATCGCCTCAGGTATTTTTTTAAACACAGTCTACCTATTGTGTCTCTGCTAACAAGTTATCCTGGTAGTATGATATTCTGAGAGACAGAATGGGGGAAAAGATTGATCAAGCTGGTCTGTGTTAGATGCTCTGAGGATTTTATATTACCTTCATGGAGAACAAATTCTAGGAGATTTGAAACTGAATAGTGACACCACCCAACTTTTTTTGTTTTAAAGATGTTGCTTAAACAGACTTCCCTGAAGAGACAGGAAAGGAAGGAGGATTGGGAGGATATAAGTATCCTTGACAAAGAAAGCAATGGGGGAATATTGAATGGCTGCAGTACAGCATAAGAAATAAACAAATTTACAAACAATGGGGGTGCACACAAACAAATCTACACGCATAACTACTGAGATTTTTAAGTCAATGGAACTTACTGATTATGCATGCAAAATAATAAAGGAGATAGACAGCTAGCAATGATTAAAGAGTTCCATTTAATTATGATCCACATGCATCAGACTAAGCTAGGAAACAGAGGAGAGGAATACTGTCAAAGAGAAAGTGGGCGGGGAGCTTAGACACCCAGTACCCAACGTGAAGCTTTCCTGGCCCCCTGGACACACCAAGGGGATGCTGTGCTAATTTCTAGTTGTATCTTAACCCAGCAAAATTAACATATCAGGATTAACTACCACATGTGGGAATTTGAATAACTGTCAGACTGGTATGGAAACTTTGAGAGCTGTTAATCCTCCTAAATAGATTCCAGTGTAATAATGATTATTAAAAATGACTCCTATGAATGACTAAAAGAATTAAACTGTGTGTCAGACAAAATTGGAACTCGAAGAGTCCTGTGTTGTATCACTCTTGGTCATGTAAAGCTACCTAATTTACTGTTATTAAATGAACTTCTTGTATTGGTTTTTTGGAACAGGAACTTGGAAGCATTCTAAAAATCCAGTAGACAAGCTAATGCTCAAGATGCAAAATTCCAGTAGACCCTTAGAGAGGGCATGAAGTTATATGAATGCTACTGTGACTTCCTTAAAGGTTTAAGGGCAGATTGAAAACTGCTGTACAGTGACTTCAAAACCATGAGTTTGGGAATTCAGACTGTTGAGACATCTATCCCAGAGTAGGTCAGACAGGAGCAATGAAACCACTATTTTGGTTTATAAAGGTTAGCATCATTAAGGGACTTCTTTGTGAAACAGGTATTGTCCTGAGTAATATAGAAAGTATAATAGATAGATGCTTTTCTGGGAGATGTTATCTTCGTAGGTCTTCAGTGAAATGTCAGGAAAATCCATTCCTATTCACGTGATTCACAGACACAAAGTCTTTAAGAATTAGAAAAACTGCCATATCACTGATAGGAGAAAGAAAAAGACCTATTTAGGTTAAGAATTTTTCACTCCATGCACAGCTAAATTAGAATTTAAGATTCCTAGATATTGAACTGAGCCCTTCATTTTACTCTAAATTATTTTAAAGGACAGTTATAAGAAAATCATTTAAAACATAGTCTTTAATGAAAGATATGTCATACAGTATTTTAAAGGAACTATGTCAGATAATATTTTATAGGAAAGCTAATGAATTATTTCAACTCTAGTATGAAGTAAGAAATTCTTTGGTGACAAGAAACAACATTTATTTTAAAATATTGTAATTTCCTGTGGAAAATTTTAAAAAGCACAGAAATATTAAAAAAATATCCAGAAGCAAAATTAGTATACTTATTAGTATATTTTTTATATAGTAGTACAATGGGGAATTTCTGGATTGCTTATTCTGGTTTAGTTCTTGACTTCTATAGTAATTCTGAAAGTCTGTCCAATTTGTGGAAATTTAGAAGACTATTTTCCACTGGCTTTTTATCAATTGGTAGTATTCAGTACATGATATATTCCAAATTATCTCTCTATTCTTATGTAAGTCAGCTTTTTATCACCTTGAGAAGATACCCAAGAAAATCAACCTAAACACAGGATTATTCAGGCTTATGGATTCAGAGATTTCAGTCCATCATCCTTTACTGCTGCCATTGCTTCTGGGTTTGTGGTTCAACAGAATATCATGGTTGAACATGTCTGATGTCTACCAAGGTTGTTCATCTCACTGTGGTCCGGGACCAGGACTGGTTAGAGAGAGACAGAGAGTCAGAATGACACAGAGACAACCTATACCCTCCGAGGTGCACCCCCAATGACCTTCATCCTCCAATGGAGGTCATAGCTTGAAAATTTCAACTGCTTCCAACTGCAACATCCACAAATCACCAAGTGTTCAATACAAGAAGTTGGGGGCGTGCATTGTAGCTGCAGACCGTAACAACTTTTCTCTTCCTACACAGATAAATGGCTCAGCATTTTCTTTTCTTCCCTGTGTTGGAGATAACACTCAAGATCTCATACATAGGAAGCAAACACTTTCCCAGGGAGGTGCATTCCCAGAGTTGCCTGTACAATTTTCTTTGATATCAATGAACCGATGAACCTGAGAACCTGTTTTTCTCAAGACTTTTATATCAGTGCCTAAGAGGGAAGTGCTTGTTGATGGCTTCATAGTCGATTTAAATTTATAGAAATTTTCTAACCATTTTTTTGAGATAACTTTGTTATATATTGTCCCATGGCTAACATACAAGTGGATTTTCCTTTAGTCTAATTCTACTGTGGTTGTTTTTCTTTGGTTCCTTTTGTGTAATTACCCTGATATTTTTCCCATTTCTTTTTCTTTAATAATCATTTCTTTAATTTCTTTAATAATCAATTTTTTCATAGTATTCATTACTACTGAGTCTCCTGTGTGACTATATATATATATATATATATGTAACAATACATTACTGATTATATGTAGATAATTGCCATATAGCAAAATTTTCCCCATTAACTTGTTTTGTATGCTCTATTATATATGAATGACTTTCAAAGATTAATTTAAATTTTAAACAGTTGCATATAAATACACATGAGATGTTTGAAACTGGTCATCGGTTTGCAAGTCAAAAACTGCATGGTGACTAGTCATTGATAGAAAACATTTACCTTCATGGACCCTGGAGCTACTGTCTCCACAGTGTTAAATGTTGCTCATACATAGCATTAACATCAATTAGAATTTTAAAAGAATAAAAGTTAGCACCTCCATCACACTAAGCACATTTCAAGAGAACAGCATTCCTTATGACCAATGGCTACCATCTTGGCCAAAGCAAAATACATCTGCTGTGACTTAAAAATTTGTGTACCCTAAATATTCATATAGTGAGATTTTTTTTTTTTTTTGTACAGGGGATCGAACTTACGACCTCTTGCTCCCAAAGTAATGGTGTTAGGAATGGAAGGGGCATGGATAGGGTGATAAGTTCATCTAGGGAATAGGCTCATGGCTGAGATCTGTGTCCTCAGAGCCTCCAGGGTGACCGCTTTTGCTTCTATAGTGGAAGGCCACAGAAAGAAGTTGTCATCTACCAAAAAAGAAGTAGCCCTTACGAGACAGGGCATGCTTTGACCCTGACTTCCTCATAACCAGTGCTCTGAGAAATACCTGTCTACTTTCTATAAACTGCCCACTCTATGGGTATCTCATTAACTCAGTATCAATTGAAAGAGACAGTGATATACACACTCAGCCTTTGACCCGTGCTGAGTCTTTATCCATGATGATGATTTCAGGACGTGGAGTGTGGTATATGGGAGCAGACCAAGTCATAAAGGTGAACATCTCAGAACAGAACTGATGCCTTTATAAATGAGACTACGGACACCTTCTTGACTCTTCTGCGATGTGTTGGCATAGCAAGAAACTGCAATCTACGACCCGAAAAATAGCCTTCACAACGAACCAGTTGTCCATGTCTTAACCTTGAACTTCTGGCCTCCAGGACTGGGAATAACACCTAGTTGTTGTTTTAAGCTACCCGTCCATAAAATTTTATTACAGCAACCAGCTGGCCTAAGATAACTTCATTATCTCCGAAAACTCTTTTGAAAAGAATGACTCTAGAGAGTTCAATATTTAAGTTACCTTAGTCATCTTTTAAAAAATAATATGACCTTCAAAAATTTCACAAACAACCTAAGACACTTACAGCAAGATAATTGCATTTATTTCCTCCATGCCCTTTATGGTCTCATTATTTCTCAGTTTACTTCTCTGCAGACTGGAGAAACCTAACAAAACATGCTTGTAATTTTTGTTTCAAGCCGTCAATATCTATTAAAGGAAACTCAGCTATGAGCACTGAAAAGAAATATATTTTACATTTACTCTTTTCACTTGTCTTATTTTTTTTTTTATTTATATGAAATTTCATCTGGCAATTTCTTACCTGATTCTGAAGAAATTTCTGTTTTATTTTATTTTTTTAAAATGTGCCTGAAAGGAACTTACTCAGTGTTGGTTTACTGGGATGGATGAATAATGGGTGGTCAACTTGTGACTCCAGGTGAACTGAATCAGCATAGTGCGGAGTAAAGAGGGCCCATCTGAGGATCGTTAGCAAGATAAAAATAAAAAACAGAGCCATTGATGAAGAAGTAGCATGGTTCTCCTGTTGCTATGGGTTCTCCTGGAGGAAGGTGTCGGGCTTCTTTCCTGATATGTATGAGCTTGGATGTTGTTAGCATCAGAGGAGCCTGGGACCTTGTTGTCACTGAGGATGCTTGTGCTACATTTCAAGGGAGCCCTGGTCCTTATTTTGACCTGTGTCCAGCGCAGATCCCTTGGCGGCTGGCACAGCTCCTTCACCCCACTAGCACAGACTCTCTGGCTTCCACCACTGACCTTTGAGCCTGCACAGTGCAGATCTGTCAAATAGACTTGCATGAGACATTGTCCTGGGCTCTAGGCCTCCAGTTGGACTCATCGTAGGCACTGTGATGGGCTCTAGGTCTTCAGCCGGACTCATGCAGGACATTGCCTTGGGATCCAGATCCTCATCTGGATTCTTTAGGTCTTAGCGTATGCACATATTTATTTCACTCTTTCTTTGGTGTTTGACTCTTTGGGTGACCTTCATAAAATACACATAGATTGTGTGTCCTGTGTAGCTCTGTTCTTCTCATAAGCCCTTGAGTACAACATTTACCCAAGAGAATCTTTATTTCACTGTCCGTTTTGAAGGTCACTTGCAGTGGATGTACAGAATTTATTTTTCTTTTTGCAGGATGGGAAGGGAACTCAGGAAACCAGCCATGGTAGGCCAATAGTCCAACTCTGAGCTCCTTCTGCAGTCCGGGCTGTACAATTCTAAGTCGAAACTGCTGATTGAACTCTTTCAGGATGATCCCACCCTCCTCTGTTTCGTTTTTACACTGAGAATATTCCTCCTGCATGTATGATATTGTACACCATTAAAGGAAATGCTTTTACATTCCCAAGTCCTTTCCAGCATCCGCTGTTTATCTTAGTTATTCATCCATGTACCTGTTAAATGGCTAGATGTTTCTTACTTTGTTTCATCCTGCTCTACCTTACTGAACACCACTCCAAAAGTATCAAAACTAAAAAAATAAAACCAACTGACTAACCGACCAACAAACAAAAAAAGTTTAGAAAAAGAACACAAAATAGATCACGGAAGCTTTGTGCAACAATTTCCAAGCTTTGTACTGTTGCTTCTACATCGATCTTCTCAGTTGACCAAGCAAGGAGATAAGCATGAAGTCTCCCATGGCTAGGCCTCCTTATCTAGAGATTCAGCCAACTACAGATCAAATAATGTATTAGTCACTTTCTTACTGTTGAGACACATATCTGAGAAATGCCCCTGAAGCAGGAGAGATGTTGTCTTGTTCCTCTACAGGGATTAGTATATGTCTGGTCTGCTGGCTCATACACAAAAGGGCACGCTTCAGGGGGATGGCACAGAAACTGTACTCAAGTCATAGAAGCCAAAAATCAGAGGAGCTTGGGTCAGGAAGGGTCATACCCTTCCATGGACTCTAGCCATCCCTGCCTTTCCAGCAAGCCCCACCTCCTCGGGGCACATTAAGCCACGGACTCATCCAAGTCTGAATCTACTGATGACTTGGACTCTCCTTCTTTGAGTCACCTTCTGACAACCTAACTTCTGAATGCACAAATGTTTTGGAGGTCACTTTAGATCAAAATCATAACAAAACAAAAGGAAAAATGAGTCTGTTGTGAAGATGTACAGACAATTTTCTTAATATTATTCCCCACATGGTATAACAACTACTTTCACAGCGTGGACATTTTCCAGGCAATGTAAGAGGCTGGCAAGTTCCTACAGCTCTACTGGAGGACACAAGAGCACTAGGTTTTGCAGTGGAAATGAAAAGCATGCATTATCTAAAGCAGCATCGTAGTTAGGGGTTCATGAGAAGTAACTAGCTCATCGCTGTGAGTGGATGAATGCCAATTTAAGAAGCTGTGAACCTTTATTTGAGCGTCTCTTGTTTCTCACCCAGCTTAACGCAGCAAGAAGTCCCTGCCAGATGCTGGTAACAGGGTGTTGTAGTCAGGGGTTGTGCGGAGAACAATTAGAATCATGACATGGAGATTATAATATTATTTTGATAATGGTCACCGGGAGTTAACACAACAAAGTGCAGGAAATCTATCCACAATACCAAAGACATAGAATATTTAGTTAAAAGCCTAAATCCCACAGCAATGTCCCACCTGAGTGCAGATAAAGACCGAGAGCTCATGACAATGCCTCCCCCAAGTCCAACTGGAGGTCCAGAGCCCCCAAGAAGGACTCACGCCAGTCTCTTTTATGGATCCGTGCCAGGAAGGCCCAAAGGTCAGCAGTGGAAGCCAGAAAGTCCATGCCAGCGGGTTGAAGGAGCTGTGCTGGTGGGATGAGGGTTCTACGCTGGAGCCGAGAAGTCACATTCACAACAAAGACCAGGGCTGCCTTGAAAGCACCACAGGCATCCTCAGGGACACGGAGGCCCCGAGCTCCTCCAAAGACACGTACAGTCGGGAACAGGCCAGGAAGCCAGAGTGAGGAGTTCATCCTGGAGACCAAGCATCACACGTCTTCCCCTCCGGAGCCAGGAAGCAATGCTCCATGTGAGGACCAGAGCTTCTCCAGGAGAACCAACAGCTCAGACAGCAACTCGTAGGAGAACCCACAATGCCTCAATGCAACAACACATTAAGGCCTTAACACCCTCCTTCTCCTTCTCGACCTATTTATGCTGGCAACTTTCCTCAGGTGGAGCATCTTCACTCAGTGCTGTGCTGATGTAATCCTGCTGGCGTGAAGTTGACCACCAGTTCTTAATCCATAACAGAGGCTGTTGACCTTGCACTCTGAGAAATAAATGGCTTTATCAGCTACACAGACTCTGCTATGCTGTCACAGCAGCAAAACAGGGACTCAGACACAGGGCAAGATTATTGTGCTCTGGGAAGGTCTAGGACACACACACCATGTTTCAGTGATTTCGTCCACTCTGACCACTGCTTTCCAGAAGAGGCTGGCTTGGACTTGGGTGTGACCTTCACTGTGAAATTTCAACTTAACAGCCGCCTAGCAGATTAGTTAAATTCTGAGCACGTCTTTGCGTGATTGACATGTAGACCTGCAGTCAGCAGGGGAAACACTCCTCCTAAGTATGGGCACCTCCTGGGTATTTGGCACCATCCAATAAGGTGGTGGCCAGGACTGGGGGGGGGGGGAATAAAAAAGCAAAGAAGAAAAAAGTAATGTAATAATGTTACTTTCTAAGTTTTATTTTTGGAAGTGTTTACATCTTGGCCTTTGCCCTTGACTGTTGGTCTCTGGGGTCTTTGGCTTCCCAACACAGATTTTCAACCCCTCAGTAGGACCCAGATTCATGACTCTGCATGGATTTACAGACCTTTGATCTTCACCTGCTACTGGATCATCGAGTTTATCACAGCACAGATTCCTATTTTGGATTCTTCTGCCTCTGACCCTACAGGTGACCACTGGGACTCTTTCATCTAGGTTCCTGTAAGCCGACCTAATATCTTCGGACATTATTACACATCTACTGATTCTGTTCCTCAGGAAAACTCTAACTGATACACTTTGGTATATTCTGTTATGTATTAAGAACTGGTGGTCAACTTAACGCCAGCTGGATTACATCAGCATGCATTGAGTGAAGATGCTCCACCTGAGGAGGGTTGCCAGGATAAATAGGTGGAGAAGAAGGGAGGTGTTGAGGGTTGAGGCCTTAAGGAGGCATTGTGGGTTCTCCTACGAGTTGCTGTCTGAGCTGTTGGTTCTCCTGGAGAAGCTCTGGCTCTCACATCAAACTTTGCTTCCTGGCTCTGGAGGGGAAGACATGTGCTGCTTGGTCTCCAGGATGAACTTGTCACGCTGCTTCCTGGCACATACCTGACTGCATGTCATCGGAGGAGCTCAGGGTCTCCATGTCGCTGAGGATGGCTGTGGTGCCTTTCAGGACAGCCCTGGTCTTTGTTGTGAGTGTGACTTCTCGGCTCCAGCGCAGAACCCTCATCCCACCAGCGCAGCTCCTTCACCTTGCTAGCATGGACTTTCTGGCTTCGCCGCTAACCTTTGGGCCTTCCCAGCACGGATCCATAAAACAGATTGGTGTGAGTCCTTCCTGTGGGCTCTGGACCTCCAGTTGGATTCGTGGTAGGCGTTGTCCTGAGCTCTGGGTTTTTATCTGGACTCATGTGGGACATTGCTGTGGGGTTTAGACTCTTGACTAAATAATCTGTGTCTTTGGTGTTGCAGATAGATTTCCTGCATTCTCCTTTGTCGGTGACCATTATACAAATAATGTTATAAATGCCATGTCCTGATTCTAAATATTCTCTGTGTACAACCCCTGACTACAACATATTCCAAGTGCTAGCATTCTCTCTTTCTCTCTTTGAGCTCTCTTTCTGTCTCACCCACATTTAAAATAATATATGTCTATTTGCTGGGAAATCATAGGCAGATGCGTGAGGCTTTCTTCTGACACCATAACCGCTAGCTTTTCTCATGTGGACTGTCAAATTATTATGTCGATTAAATCAGAAAAGGTTCTGCTGGTTTCTCCTTACTTTATTTCATGTGTGCTGGCTTCCTACCACTCTAGCCAATATGAAAGTAGACATGGGTCACTTATTTCTTTTACAGGACTGGCTACACTTTTGGAAATGATTTTCTCATACAGTCCATCTTCTGATGATCTACCCACAACTCAACCAGCAGTAAGTAAAATCTGTTCACACAAATCGTGCAACTTTGCTACACACATATGGACTTTGTATGTGTCATTTTCCTTATAACAGTGTTACAATACTTGCAAAACATTTTCATTATAAGTAGTATTATAAATAAACTAATATGGATTAAAGTATTTAAGAGATGGGTAAGATATATGCAAATAGGACTATATTATATACAGAATTTAGCACCTTTGGAAATTGATATCTGTGAGGGGTTTCTGGGTCTCTCGAATCAATACCCTATATATACTGAAGAATAACTATCACTATCTGGTGTTTTGGATCCTGAGATTTTAGTAGAATTAAAGTGATTATTTTTAAAGTTTACTTATCAATTTTATTTATAGTTTTGGTACTGGGAATCAAATTCAGGACCTTGTGCCTGCCAAGCAGGCTCTGTGCTGCTGAGCTATAACCATAGCCCTATTTTTAATTTTAAAAGAATTTTCTTTTCACATTTCTCTGTCTTATTAGGATAAAACTGATGCTCTTTCTGCAACCAGGACTCCTCACAATTGCATTTAATTGTGGGATTTAACTACGTAGCAAATACGTTTTATTTTGCTCTTAATAATTCACCTGCATATTCTTTCATTCCTTTGTGTTAGATTTTCTCAAACATCAGTGCATTTGCTTCTTTGCCTGTTTGCTGGCTTTATTCTGCCTTTCATCTGCTTTATTATACGAACCAGGCACCGCACAGTCATTACAACAGTATGTAGTTTTCATAATTGCTAATTTATAGTGGGGTTGCTCGAGTCCCCCGTTCCCGCACCTGCCCTTTCCTTCTGGACTTGGCATTCTGACTCTTACCCATTTTGTGCTCGAGACAACCAGACAGCTCATTTCATTTCATAAGTGCTATGCTTTGAGTTCCCAGTAAAAACTCATGTTGAATTTTAACGTCATGTACTATCAAGGGATATTAACAAAAGGTAAGAGAGTTATCAAGATTCTGCACTCATGCATGGATTAATCAATTTTGGTATTAATAGCTAATGAATTAATATATTGTCAAGTTGGGATTAATAGCTAATGAATTAATATATTGTCAAGGGATTTTTTTTTCTGTAAAACTGTGGTTCTTCTTGGATGCTCTCTTTAATACGATGACTGGCAGTTAGAGAGACAACTCCCATGAGCAACAACACCTCACTAGGTCCAGCATTGACACTGGACCACTCATTACAGAAAACCCCCAGCTGACCAATTCTAGACTATTTACAGGATATCCAGCCTGAGGAAATTAGTCACTACAACAGAATGCAACCCACCCTAGTAAACTAAAAAGCAGAAACTGCTGAGATTCGCATCAGCTTCTGTCCCATTTGTGTTGGTTACTTTTGTTTTAGTGTTGAGACAATACCTGACACCCACAATGAAGGAAGGAAAGGCTTGCTTCTTACAGTGTGTGGAGGTTTCAGTCCATAATCAGCTGGTTCCAAGGCAGGGTGACACATGGCACTGGGGCAACACTTCAAGGCAGCAGCCAGAGCAAAAGCAGCCAAAATATAAAGGAAGAAAGCAAACCTCTTCTCCTGGTTAATACTGCACACAGGCCACTCCCATCTGGGTGGAGCACTCACAAAATCTCCGTGCCCTCCTCTTGCACAGGATGAGGATGTTTACAAAGTGAGGATCCAGCTCCCTGCTGAGTCTCTTAGTTAAACTTCTAAACTGCTCAAGTTGACACAATGTAGCAATTACAACACCACTTAATGGAGTTAACACTGAAAATATGTAACAGGTCAAAACTGTTAATGCACGTGGAAAACCATGCACTGCATTTACTTTTGGCTACTTTGATATCTTTCAGAAAATTGCACAATTCTTCCAGGTTAAAAAAGTTACAAAAAAACAGTGGGGAAAGAGGAACTTTGTATCCATCAGAAACACTTGCATAACTGCAGATGCCCTTGAAGAAAGGGACCTTTGGCCTCTCTGCTCTAACCCAGCTCCTGTAACTAAGCTGCGGTTGCATGTAACATTTCTATTTTGTTTCCATTCCTCTCCCATTTCTGTTTTCATAAAATCACCAGAACTTTTTCTTATGTTAGCATTGAATTAATAATTCCAATTGTACATTTTCCAGAAATAGAAAAAAAATAACTCCATGATGCTTTGAATATTAAACACTGCTAATATGCATTTTAATGGGTCCTAGTCTCATGGTCTAGTAAGGGCCAACAGCTAGAAGTTTCATGACAAATGAAGACAAATGGATATGGGCACTAAGTCCATGACCTTGTAAAATATTGAAAGTGAAATTCTTCCTGAATGTGATGCTCACAATGATGATTGTTAAGGTCTGGCAGAATCACTGCTGAAGAATAGCTATTGTATGATTTTGCATTATTGAAGAATATTGTCAAGCAAAGAGCAAGGTCTTGAAAAACATGTCCTCCCCGCTCAAAAAGTCTACCCAGTCCTCTGACCTGGTAAACACTACTGCTGAGGGTTGACCTAACGCACACTCAAACACGGATGTCAATCAGCAACCAGTGCAGTGATATATTCAATAGGAATCTTAACTAATGAGAGGTAATGTTAAATCACTAAAATGTGTAGGTCTGATCTGACATAAATACACAAGTATTTTCATATTGGGTGTGTCCCAGAAACATCAATAGTGCATTGCACCAGGAGTATAGGCCAAGTTGGTTGTCTGAAAACACCTCCCATAATCAGATCTTTAAAGGAAGTGAAACTATTTCTTTAAATTACACTGAATTAATACCCACATCCTGGAAGGACATGTGTCCGTGTTTTCAACGTAAAATATAATTTGTCTTGGTGCCAAAGACCCATCAGGTGTTATTAGATACAGCTAATACAATCGTCTTTTCCAAGAATTACTTGCATGAGATCTAACTGGTTGCATATCGCGCGGGAGAGTTTTGAGAATGGAATTGGAGTCAGAACCAGACAGAACCTGTCTACAGTAGATATCGCGGGACATTAGTACAAACTTCTTGCGTCTAGCACTGCAAGACAGGCTTTTTCTTGGATATTTTAGTACTCAGCTATAGGAAATTAATTCCCTTTGCATACTGATTTTTTTTTTGAAATTACAATGAAAATCGTTATTCAGGCTTAGTCAGTACCATAAAATGTACTAGAGTCACAGAGTGATATAAATTAACAGTACAGAATTGTCCATAAATGCTGAGTAATTATCCACATGTATTTCTTAAACATCCAGCCACCTTAACAAAAATTGCACAGATGCATGATGGGAAAACTGTATCGAACATGAAATCTTTGATTTCTTTTTCTTTTCCTTTCCTTCTCCCATTCTTTCCCTCTTTCCTTTTCTAGTTGTTAATTCTTTTCTTCCAGCCACCTTTCTTTTCTTTGCCACTCATGACTAGCTTCTAATTTCCTATTATGTACTTCATAATATCATAATGTTGGCTGAGCAAATATTAAACAGTAATGGCTAAAACCCATCGCAGATAGGAAATCTGCTTTACAGCATGTTGGCTCTCATAATCAGTAATCATAATACTACTCATTATGCAGAGTAAGAATTAGCAAATTCCTTCTACAAAGACTCCAGTTGTGTAGATTGTGGGCCTCAAAGATCCCTCCATTTTTCAAATCTACTGTTATTGTATGAAAGTTGACTTAGACAACCCATAAACCAATGGACACGACTTTGTGTCAGTAACATTTCAAATACAGATGCAGGCTGGGTTTGACCGATTTTCTGGTTTGCAAAAGCCTACTTTAAAGCCCAGGAAAGCCTGATTGCTCAGGTCAGAGAAGCAATATAATAAGTAATCTGTTGATGGAATCTTGTGTTCAGATTTCTTCCTCGAGTCTCAGTGTTCAAGGAATGACCTGAGAAAGATTTTAGCTCAGTTTGAAATTTATTAAAAGAGTTAAGTAGATAGATAGTTTTGTGCAAACCAGAACTCATGGAAGATGAATGTCTTTTAAGATGGCAAACAGGTTTTGCATTGGAGCAGAGTGTCCTTAGACCCCCAAAGCTAAGTTTTTTTTTTTTTTTTTTTTTTTTTTTTTTTTTTGTACCAGGGATCGAACTCACGACCATGTGCTTGCAAGGCAGGCGCTTATGCCACTGAGCTAAATCTCCGGCCCCAAAAGCCAAGTATTGAGACCTAATTTTTTCTCCTCCTGTGATTTCACCTCTTCCTCCTCCTCCATCTCCTTCTCTCCCTCATCCACTTTCTCCTCCATTACTCCTTCCTATTTGTTTTTCTTTTGAAGGGTGACAAAATGTAACAAACTTAGGAATTGCAGGAGACTTTATGATTCCATAGCACTGGAAGTCTGATTTGCACAATGTTAATGATGAGACTGAGTTGAATTTACAGAGTCGGGCTTGGTGATGATTGTGGTTAACTAGGAAATAAGCAGCCACCCAAGTGTAAAGATGGTTAAATCTACTCAGGGTCCTGTAGCTCGTTCAAGTGGTACAGAGGATAAATGCATATATGCATGCTCAGTCTGAATTCCCAAATTAGGATTTGCTTTGAAATGGGTCAATAAGTGGGTGTAAATATGTATTTATGGTCACTCAAAATTAGCAGCTCAGTGCAATTCTGAAACCTATGAATGTGCTTGCTGACACTGTTGATCCGGGGCTGTCCTGTAGGACATGCACCATCCCAATCATGGCTCTGTGTCTTAATTTCACACCCAATGCTGTGTGAATTCCATCACTACCTGCCTCCTCTGTTGGTTCTTGATGGTACAGCAGCCATGCTAGCAAAACAAAGGCAGATTGTTTCAAGACACTAAGGCATAGACAACATGATCATAGAGGTGAAGACCCATGTGGACAAGATTGAGGAAAAATGCCCAGTAGATTAAAATATTGAAAGCAACCTGAAGGAAACTTGGTGGTGTCTGAGGAATAGGTCGCACTGTGTGGTATCTAGTTGGTGCACTAAAAAACAATATTCCCCAAGATGATCCAGCTGCAACTCTTGCCAAGAAAGACACCTATGTCAGGAGTCAGGTGAAGGCTCTGCCTTGTTATCAGCAAGCATGCACAGGTACAGACTTTTTGTAAAACCAGAAGTCTATCACAGATCCACTGAGGTCCTGGCTTCTGAGTATCTAGTAAAATCCTACCCATTTCTATCTCGAATGCACTGTGCATCTTTATGCCCAGGAACATTCTGTACACAAGAGAAAGGAAAGCATTCACCATCAATCTGTTTCTTCTTCATGACCCAGGGGTCAACTTCATCTCTGGGTCTCTTATCTCTTCCTGCCTTTGTTTCTCTGTCTGCTTGAATCAATCTCCACAACTCCTGTGACTTGAAGCAACAGAAATATATTGTTTGACTGCTGGAAAGATAAAAGCTCAATCAAGGTGTCCTCAAGGCTATCTTCCCTCCTGAGGCTGCTGGGAGGACCTGTTTCGTTCCTTTTCCAATTTCTGAAGGCTGTGTGATTTCTTTAGCTCATGTCCCCTTCTTTCTGTGGAAACCTAACAGCACACATCTTCCAGGCTCTCCTCTGTGAGTCCCAGCTTCCTGCCTCCCTCTGGTGAAACCCTAGGATGATATTAAAACACCTGTATAATCTTGAAGCTACCAAATTCAAACCCTTTCTCTAATGTGTTTATGATTCATTCCTTGAGACGAGCAGTACTGATAGATACATATCTATCTAGGCAGTGGGATTCATCAGGCTGGTTTCTGGGATCATAGTTGTGAAGACACTGGAATCCCATACAGGGAAACCTTCTCTGGGCTGCAGGACCAAAGTGAACTTGGAAAAATGACCAGATTAACTGTAGTGAAGTCCCCTTCCTTGATTTGCCTGGGGTAGCCAGAATTTAGTAAACTGAAGCCAACTCAGATCAAAAGAACAGGGCACTTTTATCTGGCAGCCCACTAGCCCAGCAGGGGTTGACCCAAGTGGGTCTAAGTGAGGCTCATCTGCCTGCGCCATCTTGAAATCCACAGTCTGTGACGTCAGACACAGACGCATCCTTAGTGATGGTCTGCACACTTGAGGGCCACAGAATTGAGAATCTTCTCAGTCCAAGAAGACAAAAGTTGGAGAACAGGACGGGCCAAGGATACAGTGTCACTCCAAGATAAAAGGCGTTGGAGACTCACCAGAAAGCCCCCAGTGTGAGGCTGCATTAGAAGACTAAAGAAATTGGAGAAAGATATCCAAAGATTACCAGAAAGGAAGGGGTCAGAGAACAGATTCAAACCTGAAGATGACAACCTCCTATCTAGACACACCACTGGCATGCTCATTTAACCCCTCAATGATTCCCAAGCCAATCAAGTTGATAAGCTTAATTGTCTCCGAAAGCTTCTTGCCTTGAGGCAGCACTGTTAAAATCTCAGACTGTAATATTATCAAGGTTCATACATTTCTAGGATGCATCTTACAATCACATAGCACCAAAGAAACAGTTTGATCTAAGGAAATTTGAAGAGAACATACATGTGACATTTGTAAATTTAGGCAGTAGAAAACGCTCTGAGAGACCATTTGCTCCAGAGAGCAAAGTTATAAGACAAAGAGCGATCCATCAGACAGGAACAGATGAATTTGTTTTGGTAGCTAATGTTATGGACATGTTTATTTTAACAGAGTCAATTTGCTTATTCTTACTAATGTAGTCTCCATGCATGTTGTCATCTCTGCCTAGAATGCTACGTGGAAGGAGGTTATCAGTCTTGTCAACACCTACTTTGCTCTATAGTGCCTTAATACAGTTGCAATGATTTGGATTTTAAGTGTTCTCTACAGGCTCTCGCGCGTTAAACGCCTGCTTACCAGGAAGCATCTTTGTCAGGTAATGGAGCCGTTAAGAGAGGGGCATCATGGGAGCAAGTTAGGTCGTTTGGGGCATGGCCTTGTCACCAAGGAGCACCATTGGTAAGAAATGAAACATTTGGGAGAAGGGACTCATATAAGAAGTTAGATCTTTGAGGTCATGCTCCTCCTTCAAAAGGAGCGTGGAATCCCAGCTCATGCCTCCTCTGTGTTCTGTGATGCAAGGGGCTTGTTCCTTCATATACTCACATCATGATGTGCTATTTTATAGAAAGCCTCCAAATGAAAGGGCCCTCTCTTAATCATGCAAGAAGCCTCCAACACTGAGCCAGAATAAACATTTTCTCTTCATAAGCGAATACCTCAGGTATTTTGTTACGGCAATGGAAAACTGACTGACACATATACCACTGATAATCAATAGTTTTACATCTTCTGCTTTTTATCTGTGGTATTTAATGTCTACCTTCCTTGCGTGGAGTTGGTAACTATGTATACCACACCTTGATTCCATTTTTCATTCATTTCTCCTCCCCCCTTTCACCTGCCTCTATTTCTTCATCCGCTTCCCATCTGAGAAAGATATGACTCTAGATTTCCATCTGAGGGAAATCATGCAGTGCTTAAACTTTTGTGTCTGATTCATTCCACTTAACACAGTGACTTCAAGCTCATCCGGTTTCCTACAAAGAATCAACTTTAACCTTCTTTGTGGCAGAATAGTGCTCCATTTTGTGTCTGTACCACATTTTATGTATGCATCTATTAACAGCCCTGTAAGGTGCCTCTGAGATTAAACTATTGTGGACAAGTATCATCATTAGGGATACAATCACATTATACGCTCCACAACTCACATGTGCAGTGATGGTCCCATGTAAATACAATGGAGCTGAAAACCTCCTAAGACCTACTGTAGACATTATAATACTGCGGTATTCTATACCTCCAGGGTATGTAGTGATGGTGCCGTGATTATACTTACTGTAGCATTGTACACAAGTAGAGCACACAATCCTGTTTGTGTAGCACATCATTCCCGATGACCGCAATCTATGACCACACGCCTGGTGTGTCTGTTTACTGTATTGCATTATGTATCATTATTAGAATATGCTTCTGCTACTGATAAGGAAAAAGCCTACTGTGAAGTGTTGTGCTGTGTTATGTCACCAGATTTTTGTGTTTTCTGATTGCATGGAGTCCACATTCAGTGATTAACTTTTCCCAGACAATTTTGTGTGAAGTACCCACTGCAACACATACAGTGACGTGAAATCATTCAGAGTTACATTTCACAGAATGCATCCCCGTTATTCAGTTTCAGGCCACTATTTGCTGGTAGTGTGTACATTCAAAAACACAGAATGAAAGAATGGAAGAAGAAATCAACAAATAGAGTGGTGATTTTAGGTGCTGCCCACACGTGCATAACACACTGTCAACTTGGATTCATTTAAGCAGGTGACAGGATTTTTTCATAAGATCAAGGTCACATTTCCAAGGTCAAGGCAGATGCCCGCCTTAAATACAGGTTAAACTTCCAAGTGATGGTAGTTATAAAAAAGCAAACAGTGCAGTGTATCTTTCCTCTAAGGCACGGAGAAGTCCGAATGCGGAATTTCCAATTTTTTTTTTTTTTTACCCCATTAAAAAAAATCACCATATAATCACACAGCTTTCCTATAATCACTATGATTATCCTGTGTTCCTTGGCCCCTGCTTTCACAGAGGCAGGCCAATGTCACTGGCTTCCCACCCCACTATCCATCTCCATCCTGGAGACTACGTGTACCCACGTGTGATACCCGGGATGACTTGAATCAATACCCAGAAAGCTGAAACTGGCAGGGACGCCTCTGCCTCTCCCCTTGGCAAGCAGCTCAGACTCAATTCTCCCTCTGCAATCTAAACACTCATCGGATGGATCTCTGTTTGCTTTTCAGCAGCCTCTGAAGTGGAGCTGCCAGCACCCTCACCACCCCCAGCAGTGAGATCTTAAGACATTCTGTAAACATTTCCCTGGCTGTCAGGGAGTCCCCCCAAAAGCGGAGATAATCTACTTGAATGTGAGCTCAGTGCCGGGCCAGCTTCTCTGGACTTGGCAGGCAGCCTCCGATGCCAGCCTTTTGTGCCTCCGTCTCTTTGATGGACGGGCACTGTGGACTCCAGCGACCCAGCGCCTAGAAAGAGACCCAGCGAGAAAGCAGGATTGCTAGGTATTCATCTGACTTGCAGATGGGAAGTACAAAAGAGGAGGCGGACACAAAAGGACCCTGGATAGACCCTGGGGAGCTCATTAAGTTTAAGACAGAGAACAATGCCCAATTAAAGCAACAAAGGACTGGATATTTTGCAGTTAGTTCCCTTAATCCATTCAAAAGGAACTCCTAGGCGGGGGCTTCCCATCCTGGTCCTCTTGTTGTAGTTGCTCACTTCTGTCCTAATTTCTGTGGCCAGGGGAGCTGCTGCTAAAGATTGTTTATACCAGCACTGGGAGCTCATGCGACTCTCAGACAGGTTTGCTCTAAAAATAACGTGATGTGCTCAGAATAGCAGACTCTCTCTTTCCTCCTAGGAGCCACTGTGGCTCCTCGGCTCCTTGGATACTGGTTCAAGGTGAGAGGAATCCAGAAGGTTAGTGAGATGGAAAGAGACATTTTTATGGGGGTTGAACAGGAGCCCTTCAAAGATATGTCACCTACAACCTCAGAATGTGATCTATTTGGATACAAGGTCTTCTACAGTGTAATTTAAGATTCTCTGTTTGAAATTATTTTACTTTGGGGGTGGACCCTAAATATAAAAACCTGAGGCCTTGTGAGATACAGGAAAGAGAGATTTGGACATGAAGAGAAATGAGAAGATAGAAAAGACACAGAGAGATTACAGGAAGATGTCTACAAAGCAGGATAGATAGCGGATACTTAGATAGATGGCTAGATAGATAAATGGATGTAAGATGGACGGACGGATGGATGGATGGATGGATGGATGCATGCATGCATGCATGGATAGATAGATAGATAGATAGATAGATAATGCATAGATAGATGGATGTATGGATGGATAGATAGGTAGATAGACGAATGGATGGATGGATGAATGGATGGATGGATAAATGGATAGATGCATACATAGATAGATAGATGAATGCATGGATGGATAGATGGGTGTATGAGTGGATACATAGATGGATAGATGGATACATAGATAGATAGATAGATAGATAGATAGATAGACTGATAGATCTAGCTGGTGGATGATAGACCTTTAGATGCAAGGACAGGTGGATGTTATAAGCAAATAGATAAGAGTTCATAGATAGATAGGTAATAAATAGATATGCAGATTTCCCTTAAACCATCAGTACAGAGATAAAAATATAAGCAGAGTTTGATGACCACCAGGGCAATGACAGGGAATCTTGTTTATTTCCCATGCAAAAGAAGTAAAGACAGTACCTTGCAGAAATCCCAGGCTGGCAGCAGCTGATTATCAGAAGAAAGCTGAAAATAAGCTTGTGTCTTCACACAACCTGTTTAGCACCCAACGTCGTCGAGATAAAAACAAGTTTAATCATTTCATACCTTGCACCTCATGGTATCTGATTGTGTTTGTTTTCTTTTTTAATAAAAATAATATTGAGATTTTGCCACATGGTGTTGTTTCCACAAAATGCTGGGATCTGGGATTATGACAGTTCTTTTATAAATGTACCCATGGCAGCTGGGAAGTGAGCTGATACGGGAGGAAACTGGACCAGATAGAAAGCAATAAAGTTTTTGATCTTCTGTGCTTCCTTCGGCTTTCTCTAGGACTCCTTTCTGGGTCCTTTTGGAAGCCCTATGCAAGCTCTGGGATTCACAGTTACTGCAATCATGGCAATCACGGGTCAGAAGGTCTACACAAGCCAGCCTCCTGGAAGGATGCATTGGGATCTTGACAGGAAGTTGGGAAGGATGTCATTAGCCATGGTGGTGTCTCTTGGGGTTATGCTCTAATCTATTTGTAGTTAAGTAGAGACATGTGTGGGTCTGAGAAGTTGTTTTCCATTCTCCACTATGCCTTTCTGGAAAGTATGAGCATGCATTGTACAACCACAGTGACAAGCTCTACTGTATATGCATGCTTGAAAAACATCGCAGAGCTGCTATATATGTGACTATGCATGTACCTCCCGGAGTATGATGATGACTTTAACTCTTCCAGCAGCATACTTGGAAAGGGGATGGGGAGGGCAAACGGCATTTCTATGCTTGGATATTTTTTGAAGTTTCCGCATGAATTTCCATCATGATCATACGAGTTTACATTCCCACCAAAAAATGTAGATGGACTCCTGATTCCACTTATCCTCACGAAACTTTGCTACCGTTTGATTTCTTGGTGGTAGACATTCTCTCTTGCATCTGAGTGCTGTTTTAATTGGCATTGCTCTAATGATCAGAGATGTTCAATGTTTTTCCTCCTAAAGTATTGGCCATTTGTGCTTGTTCTTCTGAGAATAGTCTACTGGTTTCGATTGCCAAGTTTTTCATCGTATCTTTTATTTTGGGAGGTCTGATTTTTCTCCCGTCCTGTTGTATATTCTAGATATAGTCCTGTATGAGGAATACCTAAGAAAATTTATCTTCATTCTTCATCTTCTCTCTTTACTCTGTTGGTTCCTTGGCTGAGCAGAAGCTTTTTAATATGATATGATCCCATCTGTCGAGTTTAGCCCCATGGAAATGGAAGAGCCCAGAGCTGAAAGGATTTGCTATACAATTATTTCCTGTGTGTTATGGCTACTGTTGTGCTCTGCTTAAAGTTTCTATGTTGAAACTCTGACTCCCAAAATGTCAGACTGTGATTGGAGATGGGAATATCAGGGAAATGAGCAAAATAAAACAAGAATACTGGGATTGATCTTAATCCAGTGGGATTAGTGTCCTAAAGACAAGAGGAGAAAAACACACACACACAGAGGGATGAGTATGTCAGGAAACAGGGAAAAGACGGCCCCCACAAATGAACGGAAGAGGCACTAGGAGGAACCAACCTTCCCACCCCTGGACCTTGGCCTTCTGGCCACCAGTCCTACACACAATAAATGCTGCTCTCTGACAACCTATCTTGAGGCAATTGTTTGTGGCCGAACCACCGGAATCATACACTATATGTAAAGAAAGCTTCCTACCACAGCTGGGATGGGTTTGGATTCCAGTGTGGTCTTTCAGCAACCAAGAATAAGTTATGAGGAGTGTCATAAGGTAAACACATTGATGGGGATTATCTCCAAATAATAAAACTATAGCTGATTCCCTCCCAAGGAAGGTCTTTGAATTTTACAGTTACTCTGATATAATTTGTATTACTCTCTGGATCATTTCCATAGAGAATAATTTCAATCTTATGACCTGGCAGAATATTCTACAGATCTGAAGTTGTTACTAATACTTTCCTAAATTTCTTTATATTTCAAATTTATCCTCTGTCTTTGTTTCCTTTCTGAAGAAATTTATGTTACTTTAGAACTACAAAAGAGCCTCTATCCATGGCGTTAGATTTTACATATTTTGAGACCTGTGCCGATCTATCTAATTCCAAGATGACCACGGACTGCATGGTGAATTGATATGGTGGTCAGCTTTGAAAAGCAGCTGAACTGAATCAGCACGGTCCTAAGTATGGATGGCCCACTTGAGGAAGGTTGCCAACGTAAAAAGGGGACCTGGACAGGAAGAGTTTGGCATTGTGGGTTCTCTGAAGCACTATTGTTTGGTGGAGTTAGCTCTCCTGCTGTGGATTATCCTCCAGGATAACTTTTATCGAGCTTTGGTCAGACCAATCGTAGATAGATTTCCAGTCACTTAGTATAATACCCAACACCCATAAACAAGGTGAGGTTTAACTTGGCTCAGAAAATATTCTGCCAGGTAGCAATAGACTGAAAGCTTCCTATGGAAATGATCCAGGAAGCAATACAAATTATATCAGAGTTACTGTTAGAGCAACTGAAAATTAAAAGAAAATACTATTGTCATGCTGGCTCCCCTAATATGAACTTGGCTGTTCTCATTGTGGGATCATGGGTTCCTGAGAGTGTCTGTAGTTGACTTCAGGGGAGCTCTGGTCCTTACTTTGAGCATGGCTTCCTGGCTCTGGAGGGGAAGATGTGTGCTGTTTAATCTCCAGGAGAAGATTGTCATATTGGCTTCCTGTTATGATCTTGGCAGAGCTCGGGACCTCTGTTGGAGAAGCTTGGGACTTCAATGTTGCTGAGAATGGATGTGATACTTTTCAGGAGAGTGTAGAACCTTCCACCTTCTGGCACAGATCTTTGACCCTACTGGTACAGAGTCTCTAGCTTCTGCTGTTCACTTTCAGGTCTTCCCAAAGGTCAGTGGTAGAAGCTAGATCTGTGGGAAAGACTTTCATGAGTTATCTTTGCGGCCTCTAGGTGTTCAGTTGGACTCATGGTGGGCATTGCTGTGGGATCCAGGCCCTTGGTTGGATTTTTTAGGTTTTTAGTGTATGGTCAGTTTTCCATTTTCTTTGTATTCAATTCCTTGGGTTGCCATTATAAATAATACTATAAATTATGTGTTTTGCATTATCTTGTTCTCTTGCAATCCCTATCTACAACAGACTGAATCTCCTGAAACTGTGTGGTAAGTTAAGGCTCACCTTTTGTGGATGTTGGGTATTATATTCAGGGACTGGAAATCTATCTAAGTTTGGTCTGAATAAAGCTACAGTATGAGACAAGAATTTGAATTGATTGATGATCCTGGACACCTGTAAAAAGCATGAAAGAAAATCGAGAACATAATTTGCATCTGCTTGAAGTTGCTGAGTAATGGACTACCAGAAATGGAGTGGCTTACAACACCTTACCTGTCACTGAGAACTCCCAGGGATCAGGTATCCAGGGAAATATTGGATGGTTAATCTGCTCAGGATCTGACCACCTGCAAACACGGTACACTTGTAACGCTTACACTTGGTACAATCAACTTGAGATTGTTCAAGGGATTGGTGGAGAACACGTCTAGCTGGGCCATGAAAGTGGGACCCTGGGGTCTATATCTGGTTCCTGGCCCCTTCTTCTCTGGTACTGTTCCCCAACTCTGCTTTCTGATCACCAAGAACTGAGTAGCTTTTTCCCACTGCTAATTTCCTCCATAATGTTTCTGCCTTGGAGTAAAGTGACCATGAACTGTATGTCCTGAAACCATAAGCCAAAGTAAACCTCTCCTCACTTACATTGTGGGCATTGGTATTACAGTCAGTGATGGGAAAGCTGACTGATATAATACATACCCTTTGATATCTATGAAGATTGTCTCCAGGATCACGAGAGGACCCCAAATCTGCTATATTTAAGTTCTTTATAAATAGGCATAGTATTTGCACACAATCTATGCACATTCTTCCTCATATTTAAAATCATCTCTAGGTGGTTTATGACACCTAACACTATGTGAATGCTATGTGAATTGTATTTTTTTCTTCCTTGATCCTGAAGCTGTGCAATAATATTCTTACTTTGAGCTCAGTCCTCTTTCTCTGTTCTGCTGTGGTGATAAAATACAGTTCATTCTAGTTGTGGAAGTCACATGCCCATTTTTCTCATCAAAGCTTCGTGCAAACCATGCTGGATAATGAGAGGTCTGCATGAAATCTCTCACTATGCTGCCTCTTTAATGATCATGGCTCTTTGCTAGCTCAGGACCTGCTTCAAAAGGTCTTGCAGGCTTCCAAGTGGATATTAGCTTTTCCCTTTGTCATCTTTGGAGAATACACATCCTGATACATGAGGCAGACACATCCACTTTGATTTTTGTTCAACAGCCTATTCTGGGCCGTGGTGACTCCCAGCTACCAGCAAGCCTTATGTCACAGACTAGGGCATCCTTGAAGTCTGTTTGGGCCCAGCCTGTCTAGCAGTCTCTTTTTTCTGTCCTCAGATGAGCGGTTGATTTGGCCTCTAGCTGTTGCATATCTTCTCCTCCACCTTCTCATCAGAGCATTCTGTCGAGCTGGAAGGCCCAGCGATTTCCTGAGCTCTGTGACCTTCCACGCCTGGACTCTTTCAGGTAAGCATGACAATGCCTTTGAAAAATTCAGCAGAAAGAAGGCTTCCTTCCAACCTGACATCATCCATAAGATGTTATCTCTGGGGAAGGGTTCGGGCCTGTGGTTTAGAAGCTTTTAATGGACAAGGGCTTTTGTTACTTGGAAAAATGGCAAAGCCAGCCCAGCTATGAGACTTGATCTCAGAGAGAGGGTAGGCACAGGCAGAGAGTAGCCTAAATGCAGGTGCTGTGGATCAGGAGGGGATTACGGAGCACAGCACTTCCCTTTACACCTTCTGAATATCACACAGGCGTTCAGGTTCACCTTTCTAACAAGTTCACCCAGAAGGGGAAAATGTGCTTGCACACAGAGAAAATTCAAAGTTAGCCCGTGAGTCCTGGGTCAGCCCTGCCTCGAGCTAGGAATCAAAAGGAGAGATCATGTGAGCGGCTTCAGGCAGGGAAACACACAGACAGGTGTACATGCTGCTGTACATGGCTCCAGCTTCACGATCCAGCCTCCTCCCATTCGGTATCCCCCCATACCAGAAAAGTGATTTTGCTAAGCAGCCTCCTAAATAATAATTGAGCGAAGACTCCTAACTTCTGAATCCAATCCATAGAGTCCGTAGGATCTTATTTGGGGAAATATAGATAATAATTCAACTCCCCTCTCTTAACAAGTTTGTCACCTCATAAAGAAACTGAATTTCATTTGTTCTGACAGGTAAAAGTGATTTTAGTAACATACATGGTTCATCTCAACATATCCCAAAATACTGTGCTTTTCACATGTAATTGATATAATCCATGCTTAGTGAAATCAATTATAAACTTATTTTTGTGCAAAGGCTTGAAACTTGCTATGTGCTTTTATTATTTACTTATAATCTCTTTTGGTTTTTATTTTTTAGTACCAGGGATCGAGCTCATGACCGTGTGCTTGCAAGGCAGGTGCTTATGCTTCTGAGCTAAATCCCTGGCTTTAATTCTAATCCCAAATCAAATGCCAAGCTTTTATCAAAAATCATAGATCTCATAGCAGGAGTTCTAGCATAGTGATTCTGTGCTCAGCAGATTTGACACCCTGAGTTTGATTCACAGAACTCAATAAGAAAAAAATAAGTAAATCACTGATGTGCAATTCGTTTGGTTTGTATATTTCAAGAACTCCTCTAATTGCTACTAATAGTGATAGAATTACTATTAATAATAGTATTTTAAGTTGCAAATGGTATAAAGTGGTCTACTTTGCAGACTTATATTTCATCTATAAATACGATTGATACCATGTGCATTTTTCCTTTGCATATATTTATTAGGTACAATGTGATAATTTAGTACATATGTGTAATGTGTATTGATAAAATCAAGGCAATGAGTATTTCGCCCTTTCTTTGAAATTTTATAACTTTTGTATGTCAGGAACTTCTGAACTTTTGTTTTCCAGGGCTGTGTAAAACATAAAATAAAATGAGAAATTAAATACATATGCAAACACACACATATATATTTGAATATACATATATATATCAGACTTATTAATGTGTTTACTTTGTGGGGAGAGTTAAACGTGCATGATAGTTACTTTGTAAGATGCTGGTGAACATTAAAAATGCTAACAGTTCTTAGAGGACATGGCACATATCTTTAGTTTCAAATCCTTCCTTCTTTGATCCAGATCACTTAATCTCATGGTAAGCAAGACCCTAAAGAAACTGGAAGTTAACTCTATCATTTGCTTTTTTGAGTATAAATATATTTCTGCCTATCAATTTAGATTAGAGACAATACCAAATGCAGCAAAGACTCAAGATATGGCCGTTAGCTTGTTTGTTATTGATTATTTTATTATTTTGCTATATGCATAAGCTATCATTAAAGGCTGGGGATATAGCTCAGTGGCACAGTACAAGGTCCTGAGTTTGATTCCCAGGACCACAGACCTGTAAAAGCTATTGTCAAGCTGACATACTGGGGCTTTAGAAATATACAGGTATAGAAGGATATGTTTGCATATGAACACTAAATCACACTATTTAGTAATTATCTGTTCCTTTACACATCCACATTGATGGGATGTACGATTATTTGTGGGGTGATTGGAATCATCAAACACTTTGCTCAGCTCTCTCTTAGAAAAAGTGAATTGGAAATGGACCCTAATCAGCTGTGTTATAATTCAAAACATACTGGTTAGAAATCGGCAGCATATATAGTATACGAAGTTATACTCAAATAATTCAAGAATAGAGACACTATGGTGACTACTATTATGTCAGGTTACCTGGTGGTGAAACACAATGATGCTTAAATTGTTCGGTTCTGACCTGTGTTGTTCTGTTACTATGTCCTCTTTTATCTCAATCTCCCACTTTTTAAAATTAATTTATTTTTCTTATTTTTTAATTAACGGGAAACTAAATTAAAAAATAGCAGGATACATTACATTAACTTTTTTGTTTTCCTATTAACCTGATTTGAACCCCAGTATTGCTCTCCCTGTCTTGTTCTGTCTGATTTTACTCTATTCTGTTTTGTTTGATAGTATCAAGTTTGAGGGTATAGGCAACCACTTTGAAGGCAATAAGACTTACTATGATGCCCATTATAGTTTGACTATTATCTTCTATTGAAATCCTGTAAGGTCTCCAGTGTAGGTTTTATTGGTCCTGTTCTGTACTGTTTTGTTCAATTCTATTATACCTGATGATAAAGGCAACTTTTTCCAAGATAGCAAGAGACACAATGGTAACCATTTTTGATCACCTGGTATTCTATTTTTGCATCATGTACTATGCCCATCCTTCTGTTCTAACTGACTCTGTTTTGTTTTGTCACATTTGGTTTTATTCTCTTCAAAAAAAAAAGTAATAAGAACTGTGGGAGTAATAAAACCCAAAAGTGTAATTGTTATTGTAAAAAAGAAAGAAAAAGAAAATGGTTTAAAGGATATAACTGCATGTGTGTTTAAGTGTGTAGGATAGAAAACCATAGTACTGAGTTTTTGTTGGATCATTGAACAGAACCGTCTGCAGTCTCACTGTATGAATGTCCACTTTGTATGCTTTAATTTTGTAATTTAGACAACTGTTTCTAAGATGACAATATGTAATTTATTAACTAGTGATTTCTTACTGTATATTTTTTTTCTTGAAATTCTGTATTACTTGTACCCTTTTACTGCTTTGGTGTTTTTTTCTCTTTAAATAAAAAAAAAATCAGCAACATAGATTTCATTTGTATTTCTGCCTCAGAGATGTAAACCAAGTCATCTAAATAGTATGTGACTCTCACATCTCTTGCCGTGTGTGTGTGTGTGTGTGTGTGTGTGTGTGTGTGTGTGTGAGTGTGTCACTGCAGGGACTCAGCTGCATTCCAGGAACCTGAACACAGTTTTCATGGACTTCAGGAAGGGTGCCATTGGGAAAAGAGAGGTCATGAAGGGTAGGTGTTTTCAGTGCATTCTGTGTTCCTGTTCATCTTCATCAATCTGGGAAGAGGCAAAAGTAGCCTCAGCTAGGTGACTTAGCAGCAGAGATTTGCTTCTTGAAGTTTGAGGGGGGCTGGAAGGTCAGATCAAGGTGCTGGCTGGTTCTGTGTGTGGGGAGGACGGTCTTGTTTGATGGTAGATGACTGACTTCTTGTGTTCTTTATCAGAGGGAGGGAGGGAAGGAAAGGGAGAAAGAGAGGGAGAGAACAGGATGCTGGTTTCTCTTCTCCCACTTATACATCGTCACTATCTTAAGGACATCTAATTGACATAATCTAAACTGTCTCCCAAAGGTGCCACATTTTAATAGCACCCCACTGGGATTAGAGGTTCCGCTTATAACCAGGGCAGGGATATCATTAGATTCAAAACAATGTGGGTGCCACTCCTCGTAAATCATGGAGTTTGCTAAGCAAACTTCCTCCTTGTAAATCATGGAGCTTGCTAAGCAAATGCTTTCTTAGCCTAATTTTAGTGCCATGCTAGGGACTTCATAGAAAAGACCCTAGTGTTGTTTATTGTGAAAGCCTCTGTTTACTAAGGGCTGGGTAAAGAAAACAGTGTCCCGCACTTCATGTGGTACAGACCCTGCCTGCATTTTTTGCTTCTGGGAATTCAAAACAAGCGGACAAAAGCATGGTGTGGGGAGCATATTCCTCCTTTTTCTGATCTTTGCCTCCCGTTCTTTCTTGTTCTTCTCCTCCTTTTCTTCTTTGTCCTCCTCCTCCTCTTCTGCACCAGCCAGAGCTCAATTGCTGCCATTTCCCAGGAAAGTTTTCTTCTCTTTGGTCCCTGGCCATGGACTGACCTCCCCCAGGGCTCACTGTATCTGTCCGCCTTATTTAGCATCCCTGTAAGTCAGAACAGAACAGAGCAAAAGATGAAAAGTGACACCACTAGCTCTGTGACTTTAGTCCTTATCCAGAAAAAGCAGCATAGCTCCAAGAATATAATATGTACTAATAATCATGAAGAAAACCAATGAGACCCTACCTTAAGCATTTCACAAGGAATAAGACAGGGGATGATTTGGTATCAGAACAGAGAGTTCTAGTTGTAGAAGAAACAATGCAATCATGTCATCTGTAGAAATAAGAAGTAGAACCATTTTCTTTGTTCTATTAGGAGAGCAAAACTTCTCAGTATAAGGATAAAACTCTTCAGTAGATCTGCCTTGCTTGCTTCTTATTTGAAAAAAAAAAAAGAAGCAGAAAATAAAATTATTTCTACTTGAAAAAAATCATTGGGAGAGATCAAAAGAAATTTGCAGGTCTGGAACGTTCACAGAAAAAACCTGAAACTGAGATGCATTCTGATTTATTTTGTAAAAAGGTTAGAAAATGCAGGAACGATAATATTTAATCTCGTATGACACGTAAAAATTTTCAAAAAAGGGGGAGCAACAACACAATGTGTTTTTTTAAAATGTAATTTGACATATGTTTAACTGGGAGAGAATCACACTATTTAGTAATTACCAAAATTACTACTTCTCGAATTCTCCTAATTATTTCATGTAAAACATGTCAGTCTGGCCCCATTTTTTAAATAAGGATTTAAAATCTTTTTTGGTAGCAAAGCTATACAGCTAGCTTTGTGTCTCACAGCGCATAATTATGTATCACTTTGATTAACAGCTCGCTCCCGTAGCTGGGAAGGGCTTATCCTGAATGCCAAGCTGCCTCTTGCCTACCACAGTATTCTATTACTCCTATACTCTCTGACTTACATTTGTGCAACTTCCACAGCTTCTACAATCCTGCCTCAGGATTTGTGCATCTTGTGAAGCTCAAGTCTACACGGTTATGGATATTCAGTACTATCTGAGGATGGCTGGGTCTGTTACTTTTCCTCTCCTTGCTGGGACAAAACATCCGATACCCAAAATGATAGAAGGAAAGGTTTATTTAGCTTACTCTTTGTGGAGGTTTCAGTCCATCAACAGCCGGCTCCAGTGAGGGGGCAACACTTCAAGGCAGGAGCCAGCAAAAGCATCCAGAGAGGAGGAAAAGATGAGGATGTTCACAGCAAGCCCCTTTTCCACAACTCTTGGCCCTCAGGGCAGAAGCAGCTCTCACAAAATCTCCTCTTTCTGTAGTGGTTGGTTGATTGTAACTTGAGACATTTAGAAGCTTAACTAAATGGGTTTAGCAACTGAATACCTTAGAGTGTAGAAGACCCACCCTAGGGTGGCTCATGATCTGGACTCATGAAAGGGAAGGAGGAGGATGAATGCATTCCACTCTTCACCTCTGGTTTGGACGTCATTTCCTGGCTTGCAGTGTAGACTCTGCAGTTTTCCAGTACAGACTCTTCAGCCTTCCATCATAGATCTTTTGGCATTATTTAGCAAACGCACCAGCCTGCTGTGTGGACTTGTAGGAGACACTAGGGTGAACTCCAGACCTTGGATCGAGTCCTCTGACATCCAGCATGCAGACCCCCTCTGCACGCTTCCTCGTCTGACTCTGTGACTGACCATCGCAAGCCAATCTTGTCATTTCTTATACATTTGTTTTCTCTAGTAAAACCAGGACTAATACATCTTCCTCTTGCACAGGATGAGGATATTTACCTATTAAGGATCTGGCTCCCTGCTGAGTTTCTTAGTTAAACTTCCAAAGCCAACACAGTGTATGCACTGCAACAATGACATGTCATATGACTGTATGTTTTTCCAAATAGCTTCTCTTGCCTGAATAACTTGTCCTCCAAAGTCTGGTTAATAGATAGACTTCCTCCAACTAGAGCGAAGGATGTTCAGGCAAAATGGAAAAAGGCACAACGGAAGTGTACAGTGAGGTGTAATTTTGCAAATTTGGGGTGGAGGAGGTGAATAGGTGTGTGATCAGAGAGCAGTGCAGGCGGTTTGAATTTCATAAGATGAAACAGCCCATGCCACATAAAGACTGAAATTAGATACACATAGTGTGAGTATGGTCAAGTATAAGGCTGAGACTGAGGTCTGCAGGGATCTGGTACTGATGGTAACATGAATGGCTTTTCTTCCAAGATACAGGATGCGATGCAAGTTATACTTTTCTTCTGATCAAAACACAGTCCACTCTGTAGTTTTAAAGACTGCCCCAGCTGTACTTCCAAAGAAGGCCAGAGGCAAGACAAGAAGGATGGATAGCAATTAGGAGCCCATCAGAAGGATGTGAGGAAGAAAACATGGTGAGTTCCGTTGGTCAAGTGTGCTAGCTCGCTTCGTGTGGCTATAACAAAATATCCAAGGCTGGGTAAATTATACAGAGTAGAAGGTTGTGTGGCTCATGGTTCCGGAGGCTGGGAGATCCAAAAACATTGTTGTGGTCTGTGATGAGCCCTTCTGGTGTTTTCACAGCCCTGAGAAGGGATCTGTGAGGAGAGACAACATTTCCTCACAAGTCTCACCTCTTCTTCCTGGGAAGCCATTATTCCGATCGTAGGATGCCATACTGATCACCTTGTCTAATGCTAGTCACCTTCTGTCTTTAATAATTTGCTCACCCCTGGACAAAATATCCACCATACATGATTTAAAGAAGGAGAGATTTATGGGTAGATCTTTGGTCAGCTTGCTCCAAGGCAGAAATCATGGTGGAAGGGTACAGATGGAGGAAAGCATGGTGACATCATGGTGCACAGGAAACAGAGAGAGAAAGCAGGACTCTGGAAAGATGCTAGACCCCAAGCCTCATCTTTTAACAGCAGCTTTGGCCATAAACTCATCAGTGAAGTAATGAACTGATGACCCTACTGCTCCTGTGATCCAATCACCTTCCCAAAGCACCTCGTCTGAACACAGAGGCATTTGGAGGACCACCTAGAACTAAACCACAACATCTTCCAAAGGTCTCATCCTCAAATCCCGTTATCCCATTATCAAAGAAATTTTGGGGCCGTGCATTTGAACCAGAACAGGGTGCTAATGTAGAAAGCAGACATAGGAAACGGAAATGAGTGTCTCAAGCCACAGCCCTTGAAAATGACTGATTTTATGGGACACATATCCGTTGTCACCCAACCAAGACAGCAGTCTAACTCTGCTTCTGCTCTCTATTTTCTAATGAGGTTTGTATTTGCTTGTGTGGACTTGAAGCTAGGTCTCTACTAAGTACGTCTATAATCCTTTTATTAAAAAGTCTGTTTTGAGACACTGTGTCATTACATCGTCCAGGCTTGGTTTGAACAGTGATCTTTCCACAGTGCTGGGATTATCCATAGGGGCCCCATGCCTGGCCCTGTGACAGTTTTAATCTTTGAGTCCCATCAAGACAAAAAGCTGAAATACTATTGAATATGAGACTTGACTAAAACTCCAAATTTTAATCTAAATCATGCAACTATAAGCTTCCTGTCAAAATGTTCTTTGCACAGGGTTTACTTTTTCTAAAACTGCAGAATTTTGCATTGACTGCACTGGATTTCTGAATACGACTATTGTTTTAAAGGACAATGGTAAGACCAGATATTTGGTTTCATTATTAGAGGCTGGATTTTTTTTTTTTTGTCATTAATCATGAATAAAGTGAATGCCCATGAGATAAATTATGTGCAATTATTCAGGATTTTCTTTCTACCCTTCTGGGTTGATCTTCCAGTGAAGAAAGTCTGATTTAGTGTGTTTTAGTTGAAAGACAGAGGCCTATTTTGGGAAGTGTAATTGATGCTATAGACTTAATATGCCCTATACATTCATTCATTGAAATCCTAAATTCTAAAAGGGTTGGATCGGGAGATGTGATCTTTGGAAAGAAATAGGTCATAAGAGTTGATTTAACATGCTAGCATGAGTGCTCTTATGAGAACTGTCAAAACCAGCATTCCTATGGACCAAATTGTGTACCCCTAAAAGTCTTAGGTTGAAGCTCTAATCTCCAATAACTTGGCATTCAGAGGTGGAGATGTTGGAAATCAGATAATTGCATGAGATAATTTTCCTTATTACAAGACACGCAAGAAAGCATATTGCTGTGGGTGAAATGTGGCTGTCTTCAGTTCGTATGGTAAAGCCCTACGTATTGATCAGACAGAATTCGCAGGGATTCCACAGGGACGTGATTAGATTCAGGAGATGTCATGAAGGCGTGATCCCTCTGATGAATTAAGGGAACAGAGTTAATGTAGGAAAACTAATTTACAGGATTGCTTTTTAATATTCACCCAAAAAGTCAAATGCAGAGCTGTCCACACACTAGAGACCCAAGGAATCCAGCAGAGGACCTGGATCACATGGCAATGCCCTGTACAAGTCCAGCTGAAAGCCTACAACCAGGACCTTGTCTCATGCAAATCTGTATCAAGGACCTGCACTGGGAAGGCCCAAAGGCCAGCAGTGGAAGCTAGAAAGTCCACCCCAGCGGGATGAAGGATCTATACAGGCAGGCTGACGGATCTGCACTGGAGCCAGGAAGTGATGCTTAAGGTCAGGACCAGGGCTCCCCCAAAAAGAACTACAACCATCCTCAGTGACAGCGAGGACCAGAACTTCTCCGACAATGAGAAAAGCTGAGTTCAGATCAAATCAACAGCTTAATCCATGAGCAAACCTTCTTTCCTTCCTCTCCAGGTCACTTTTTATGCTGTGGACAATCCTCAGGGGGACCTTCCATACCTAGCACCACGCTGACTCAGTATTAGTTAAGCCACCACATCCTCTCTGTCCCATTTTCCATTTTAACCACTCAATCAAGCAAACACAGACATAAAAACAGCACATCCATTAGATTTTTAAGAGCCAAACTATGGCTTTAAGCATGAAGAACTGTCAGAGATTCCAATATCTGGACTGACTGGTTTAGATCGGGGTGATGAACCCATATAACGCATGCCTAGTGGTTGTTACATCATTGAAGGCTCTAGAAGGTCCACATCACTGGTTTAGATTATTTTCCAAGCAACACAGAGTACCACCCTCCAGGGAGGAGCAACTTCTCTGACATTAGACTGCATGTGCCCAAGTAGATAGTCACATGTACGCTCACCTGTGTTTTCACCCATAAAGCACACAGCCAGCAGGAGGATAAGTTATGGGTTGGTCATTGTTAAATGGTCCCTTCCTCTCAGCACTTGAAATAATGCCACCTATTCTTTATGACATCCTTGGGAGTCCTAATGAGATTTAAGAGGTAAAATATGGTCTGCTCAGGAGTTAAGCCAGTTATTTATGTGCGTTACTAAAAATCTAAGTAAATTTCACGTCATCCATTCTGTGCAATGAATTACATTGTGCATGACACCTTGCTGGGATGACAAATGGTTTTAGAAAGTATTACTCACACAACTTAATGGTAATCTATCTGCCCGGTGGCTGGAACCTGGGTACCCTATTTCTCCCCAACAGTTCTAATTCATCATTTCAAAGCACCACAATACATGTAAATATGTCTTTCTCAAAGGGAGATAAATAGAAAATCAACACTAAAGTAACAGTATTTTCCCCCAAAGACCGAATGAGATAGAAGAATCAACTGACCCAATGTCCGGTGTTAGAAATACGATAATGTTCCCAGGAAATTAAATTGCACACAGTAAGTTTGTGCAAAGAATGATTCCCAACAGTCTACAGAGATCTACACAGAGGCTACATTGGAAAGATGTTCTCCAGATAAAGCCGGACATCTTTGATTCCTTTAATTTTCCAATAACTTTTGCGTAGATTGCCACAAAAGTAAGCTTTTTGTACAGATTTATCTCGTTCTTTGTGACAGTAGATGTGATGAAATTATTTTCCACTGCATCATCTTGTATTTCTCACCAGCCCAGTTCCCCAAAGCTGCGAACTGTATAATTTCATACTAATATTTTCAATCATGTTTCTGTAAATTATAGGCAATTTCATAGATGAGGCTGTTTTGGGCTCTGTACAAACCATTGGAAGATTATAATATTCCCCCACAGTTTGACTTTGCCTGTTAATTGATGAGATATTGATGTTGCAGGTCTGAGTTTAAAATCTTTCTATGCTAAAGGCTAATTTAGTTGGAGATAACTCAGCACCAGGCAAGCAAATCATAATAGTCACAGAAACATAAAAGTTTTCCTGAATATATGAATTTCTCTGTAAAATAGGGGGACAGGGAACAAGAAAACACATTATCTCATGCATTTAAATTTCTTTTTTACTGTGTACTTAATATCCATTAGGTATTGAAAATGACGTGTAAAGAGTCTTATCTGCCTGGTAATTTCTTTTTTACACCAATCCAAAGATAATGCGAACTCTGCTGGAAAATAAGTTATTTTCTGTATTACAGAACATTGCGAAAGCAATTTGAATTTTTCTCCGTGGTTTTGGGGAGGTGTGTGCTGTGTAACTCCCTTTTAAAAATCACTTTCTTCTGTCTTTGATGATGCCGAGTACACTCATTGACAGAGATCCTCAGCCACGGCTTAAATTTTTTCCTCTAGGAACTTTATTATGAGAGTTTCAAGCAGTAAATTTGAAAGGTGGAGTAACAGATAGGCCTTCTTCAAAAATACCATGGCCTTGAGGATGCTACAGATGTGAAAGGGTGAAAGGGTGGGGCAGTCCTCTCTCAGGAGCATCTTCTTGAGGTGTGATCAATAATGTGGTGAACTCCAGCGCCGAGCACCATCCAGTGGAAAGGCAGCTCACCAAAACATGCCCATCGGCTTCATTACTGGGTCTGGTGCTGTCTGGCTCACGGCTCCTACCCAAGGCCAACATAACATTTTAAATACTCTTCTATATTTACGGATAGGTATCTGTAAAGAAATTCCACTTTTCACATTTTGTATATTTATATGCATATGGTCCACAAGACAAACTATTCTTCAATTTGCTTATTTAAAAGAATGCAATGTTTTATTTGATAAATTTATTCAAATTTCACAGCATAATTTCTTAACTATGACTTTTCTTCTATTTAAATCAATTCTACCAGGAAACCCTCTAAGGAAAAGACCAATATTGTTTTTTTTTTTTTTTGTTTTTGTTTTTTTTTTGTTTTGTTTTGTTTTAAATCAGTACAGAGGATCGAACTCACGACTGCCTGCTTGCAAGGCAGGTGCTTATGCTGCTGAGCTAAATCCCCAGCCCCAATATTGCTTTCTGATAAGACTATGATGGGATTGGTATTGATTTCTCGGTAAACAGTTTAACAATGCCCTATTAGAATTTTTTTTTTTTTTTTTTGGCCAGTTTCTTGTAGAAATTGTGTGTTTCCAGCCAATTTCTTGTAGAAATTGTGTGTTTCCATCCCGGTGTTTTCCTGTGAGCAGCTTCCTCTAATAACACTTTTTGCTGTGAAGTCTCAGTGAATAGGAAGGTATGTTCACCATCAAGGTTGTAATCTGTTTTTAAAAACAGATTCCTCCACTCAGATATCCAGGTGTCTGTTGGTGCTTGCAAGATGCATTTTATTTTAAAAGTACATTCGTAATATAAATACAGTGTTAGAAGCTCTATTTTTTTATAACTGCATTTTATTCATTTGCTATAAGGTATATTTCCCTTACTGTATCATTCCACAGAATTTAACTGAAGAGCCCGAGTTGTTTGAGTGATTCAATCGTGAGCATAAAAATATCCTCCGCAGGAGGGTACATCTTTACCCATACCTGTAAACTGGAAATCAGGTTTCTGTTTAATTTCCTGCATTCAGAAGTTGATTTCTCAGATTTTAAAAAAAGTAATTAAAATGTGTTATGTGTGCCAATTCCCCCTGGGAAACGTAATCCTACATTGCACACGTGTATTAAAATACAAAAAGATACATATTTCCAATATGCTCATTGTTTAGTAAATCATGTGGTGAATCTCCAACCTTGATTTAATTTAAATTGAGCCTTCATCCCGCTAAAGGGATAATTTGCATTGGAGAGCGTTATGTGTTCACTTTAGTCCCCATGTAATTCTGAGCCTTTTATTTTGCTCCACACACAGTTCACAGGTGCACGGTTGCCTTTGAATATTGAGAGCTACCCAAGGTATCCCTAATGGCTAATTATGATAGAAACTGTAAGGTAATAACATATTTTATCCAGGAACGTTAAAGGGATTTAATGAGCCATGTAAGAGAAATGAGGTGTTTGACTATCTGAGAACACAGGATTGTGAAGGTGTTCTATCACAGGAAGCAAATTTAACATCCTTGACAAAAATCCTTAATAGAACAGACTCGATGAATAAGTTCGTACATCATGTAACTAACAGATCTGGATTAGGGCTTCTGATTCTTTTTTCTTATCCATCTCTGATTACTCACAAAGTTTTCAAGTGGCCTGCTGTGTTTACCTGAGCATTTCAGGAACTATCCGTGGACTTTTGCATTCCCAACACTGCTTTCTAAAATGAGATGAGCAACACATTTTATCTGATGCATTCTGTGGTCTAAACTCTCAGAATTTCAACTGAAAATGATCTCGCAGATCTATGAGCATCCACACACAGAAGCGGGACGGAGCTCTGAGAATGTTTTCAGATTGTGCCACACGTTAACTGATTGATTCCCAAATAGTCGGTGTTTTAGGGGAGAGGGCTGATCTGGAGTCCTTCAGAGATGATAAATAATTCACTCAGTTTGACATTCACTTGCATGGTTTTTCTTTCTCCTGATTCTTCAAGTTCATAATACAGTGATTCAAATGTGTAGAACTGAGAGACCAAAACACAAACCTGTTCCTATTCTAGCAAGACGAAGCACAGAGACACGGTATCACAGAGACTGGGAATTCTAATTATTCTATCATTTTTCTGGTCTGGTTCGAATAGGACTTTAGCAGTGACAGCTAAGACTTTGCCTGAGGCAGACCGCAAATCCCAACTTGTGATAACATGACCTTTTAGTATCTACCAAAGCTTATCAGATTGTGGTCTCAATTTATCCCTCCAAAAGAACTGCTCGGAGACAGAAAAAAAAAAAATATATATATATATATGTATATATATTTGGATCATGATTGTGTAGTAGCTGCATCTAAACACCAGGAAAATGGGTGAGCTCCATGTGTGAAGTTTTCCAAAGTCATGATCAGAACCCAGGATTTTGAAATCTTTGTGGCATCAAGGTTCATCCTAGTATTTACCTATTTTATAAAGTGAAGGCATTCATCAGAAATTCCACTGGAACCTGAAATTCGGGTATTCAAGTCTCAGATCTGCAGGTTTTCCGAATATGAAAAAACAGAATGCTATTCCTGAACTTAGAATTTGAAAGACAAGGAAGCCAAAGTGATAACCAAAAATAAAGATAAAACCACAAAACATCGACATTTCCAAGTAGAAAAAAATCAAATGTTTTATGTCCAGCAAGAGATGAGAAATACAGTATGTTATAGTGTTTTATTACTAGTTTTTTTTTTATAGCAGTAGAGATTGAATTTAAGGTTTCATACATGCTAGGTGAGCTCTCTCCATCTGAGTCCCTGTTCCAGGTCCTGGTTTTATGGCCTTACAATTCTTCTTGTATTTATTTATTTTTCAGTATCAGAGATTGGACAGAGTCAGTTTGCACCGAGCCACATTCCAAGCCCTTTCCTTTATTTTAAAATTTCGGTTTATGCATTTTATTCTCACTGGCATAAAAGCACAATGGGCTATTCTGTCTCGCAAGGTAAAATGTCAGTGTTGTAAAGTCAGTGATTGAGCCTGCTGGGCTATTGAAATGCAGAAGTGTCACTGAGTTGCCCAGGTTGGGCTTGAATTTCAAGTCCTCCTGCCTCACCCCTCAGAGTGCTGGAGTGACAGGCCTGAGTCACAATGTCCCATTGCATTTCCTAATCATTTTTAAGAGAGTTTGAAGCCACGCTGGCTTCAAACACCTAGGAACAAGAGATCTTGCAACCTAAGCCTTTTAAGTAGCTGAGCTTCAAGTACACTACTGTATCTGCTTCTCGATCTGAGAGTTTTAATAAGAACTTACCAAAGTGAACTCTTTGGAAAGACGTCTTCAAGTGGCAAAGCTATTAGCATTGCCTCAAAATTATTTGGCTGCTCCACACTTGAAAACATAAAGCACAATATAGGACTGATGAAGCACATGAGAAGACTTTGGTTTAATGAGCCACATGGAGGAAAGAGAGGTCAGCTCTGAACGAAGCCCACATTTGTCACCATTGTCGCGAGGTAGGGACGTGCAAGAGCCCTTTAAAATACTGTTAATGAGGATTCATGTTTGCAGAAATTCATCTGAAACAGCCCTTGTGATTTCTGGCTTTTTGGAGGGAGAATAAATAAGCTCAGTTCTCAAGCTTCCTAAACACCTCGGAGACTATCAAGAAGCCGAGAAGGCGGTTTGTGATGAGGATCAGATGTGTGGGGCATGCTTACAACTCCTTCACTCCGGGAGGCTGAGGCAGGAGGATTCCAAGTTCAAAGGCAACTTCGGCTGTTTATGACAGTCCCAGATACTTTCTCATTACTGAGATACCGTACCCGTCCCCTGCCACTTCAACAAAGGTTTCTTTTGATGCATGTTTTAAGTCCACAATCAAGGTACAAACAGCAAGGTGACAAGGATTAGGTAGAGGTACCCTACTAGTAGCTATGGGGAGACAGACACCTTCTGCTGTAGGCCAGGCCATCAGATAAAAGAAAAAGCAAAGCATCCACATATTTCCTAAGGATAATCATCAGGTATTGATAATCTAAATAGATCTAAATAGTGGCCATAACCCTATTTATGGGTCACATCCCTAGTGACCCAGCAGCAAACAGACCGTCTCCTAAGAGTCCAGCGATCTGTAAGCTCATTAGTGGATGAGTCCACCCCTGATTATCCTTAGGAAATATCTGGGTGCTTTTTCTTTTGTCTGGGGGCCTGGCCCACAGCAGGAGGTGTCTGTCTTCCACAGTTGCCAGATACCTGGTCTTCTGCACTGGTTCCTTCGAGAGCGTGCCCTGTCTGACTGTCTGGAGTATTTCTTAGCTGCCTGAAACACTATGAACTAATCATCTTCTGAAATCCCAGCTTTTGAGCATGTGAGGATTTTGGAGGATATTTTATACCTAAACCATCTCAAAAAAAAAAAAAAAAAAAAGGCTGTGAAGCTTGCTTCATGCAAAGACCCTTCCACAGTCCACAAAAAAACATCACAAGCAAAAAGGAGATCCAGGAAGACTTAATTGAAAAGGCTGGATCATGAATCTATGTGACTTGAAAGCGTTTCCAGAAGGAATCCTCTTCGAAGTTGTTTGAAAAACCCATGAAGAAATAAAAAGCTGTGGCTCAGTGAAACCTTTCATTGTATCATTTCCAAAGCCTAGTTTCAAAATCTCTGCCCAGGAATCAGTAAAATAAAGGAATGGCATATTTATTTTCAAGTCTCCAAAAGTGATTTATTACTGTTCATCCAATTCTCCAGCTTTGAAGCTGTACATGTATTTTATGGGGAAGAAAGTTTTTTAAAAGGAGCCCAAAATATAGACCACCATTGGAATTTCTGCAGGAAAATTCTGCAAACACAACTATTCTGACAACAGTCTGAATGAAGGCAATCCCGTGATTACAGAGATAGTACAGATGACAATGATTTGTGGATCATGATTTTTATGGGGAGGAAGCAATGTGATATTTATTCTAGAACATATGGCACACACCTCACAGGGGAGAATTCCTGGAAAATAGGGTCACAGGCACTTGCTGTGACTATTCTGTATAATCCAACAGCAGAGAGAGCTTTGCACTCTGCATTTCTACATGCCAAAAAGGATATTTGAACACAGAGGCTTATATAAAAGCACAAAATACTGCTCCTTCCGCGAGGTAAAATGTCAACCTTGTCAAAGCACTGATTGCAGCTGCTGGGTCATTGGAAGTGGTCCAAGAGGATGCGGCATGTGGGGATGCAGAATTCTCCAGCTATCTAGGACATTTATGCGCCAGGCTTATTACAACCTTAAACCTACAGAGGGAAGAAATTTGACACACCTGCAGAAGGTCTTACTGCTTAAGCTTGCATTAAAAAACAGTCTACTTTGGAAATTTTCAAAACGGGATCCTAACATTGGGGACATCAGAAAAATTATGGAATTTGTTAGTCATGTATATACCGAGGTTTGCCTTGATCTTCAAAAACCACCCTCTCTGCGGGAAAAGCTCTCCTGTGGTCGCTAAATTTGACAAGCTTTCCTTTACTTGATTTTTGTACCCAACTGTACACTGCCCTGAGGGTGTGGTGGCTACAAAGCATAAATTACTACCATCTGGAACACAAGAACTTTCTGACAGTATTTTTTTTAAAGGTTAACTTGTTGAGAAATCTCCATACTGTTTTCCATAACAGTTGGACTAGTCTACATTCCAAACAGTGAAGGAGCATTCACTGCTGGTTTGGAATTGAAATTCCATAAGACTCAGCTATGTCCCTTCTGGGTATCTTCCCAAAGAAGTAAATACCTCATGCTAGAGCAGTGCATACATGTCCATGTTTACAGCAGCACAATTCCTACTAGCTCAATCCTGGAATCAGCAAATGTGACCACCAACAGATGGTGGATACAGAAAAGGCAGTATCTACCTACCTATCTATGTATAAATATATTTATAAAAAGATACCTATCTATGTATAAAAGGATACCTATCCATGTGTAAATATTATATGAATGAACATTCAGATGTATAATATATAATATATAAATACAAGCAAATATGTAATATAAATATATATATATATATATATATATATATATATTTGTAATATATATGCAGAGATATATATGCCTGCCCTCAGGAATGGTAAATTTGAGAACTTTGTGGGAAAATGGATCCACCTGGACAATATAAGGCTGGATGAAGTGAAACAGACCCATGAGCTTAAATAGCACATGGTATCGCTGATTGGAGAAAGTCAAAAGTACACACAAAGAGCAAAATAAAGGATGCAGGGAAAGACAACAGGGGGTGGGAATCTTGCAGTTGGGAAGGGACCCAAGAAACCACTGAGGGAGGGAGAGAGGAGAAAGATGGGAAAGAAGAGGAAGAAGAAGCAGAAGCAGAAGCAGATGCAGACACAGAAGAAGAAGAAGAAGAAGAAGAAGAAGAAGAAGAAGAAGAAGAAGAAGAAGAAGGAGGAGGAGGAGGAGGAGGAGGAGGAGGAGGAGGAGGAGGAGAGGGAGGAGGAGGAGGAGGAAAAGAAGAAGAAGAAGAAGAGGAAGAACAAGAAGAAGAAGAAGAAGAAGAAGAAGAAGAAGAAGAAGAAGAAGAAGAAGAAGAAGAAGAAGAAGAAGAAGAAGAAGCAGCAGCAAAGAAGAAAGATATGCCATGTACCGGAACCTCACACCAGCAGTGAATGTAAATATTATGCATCATAACTATGAGTAGGACTAACAAGACTGAGGAAGGGGACTTAGAGAAGCACCGAGTCGGGAAGGAAGGGGAAGGATGGAACAAAAGAAACAAGCTGTATCACGACAGGGCCCCACTCTGCAAGGTGAGGGCCAACTTCACGCCTTGCAAGCACGTGCTCATGAGCTAAAAGTGAAATAAATTAAATAAAAAGTCACATTCTCGGTTGTGGGAACAATGAGATGTTCATGCTCACGACTTGGTGCTTCCCGTAGGATTTTGTTGACTACTTTGTGTTCAGCAATAGCACTAGGCAGGCCACGCCCTGGCCTTTGTTTTTAGAATCACATGCATAATGAGAGTAAAGGTGTGGTAAGATCATCACCCACATGATGTCCTGGAAAGGAAATTGCAATGGAAATGACCTCAAGGTTAAAAAAAATAAGTAAATAATTCATCACAACACGTGGGAGACTCCTGCTTTACTGTTCTCAATAAGAGCTCTGCGTTGGAAATAAATTAAAGCATTGGAAACAGTCACAGACTTTCTGGGGTGATATTAGCTCATTGTCAGGTGAGAGAAGTTATCCTTACAGCAGAGGAGTCTTCCTTGATCAACTCACGCGATTCCAGGTACATCAGCCTGCGAAGCAACGTGATCTGAACAGCACCAAACGCTGGCTTTGATGCATGAACCAAAAGCTGTTTCAGTGTGTAGTTTTGCTGTAAACCAAGTTCTCCTGGGTACTGCAACAGCCCCATGACGTGTGATGCTCAAGCTTGATCACGTCCACATAACTGACTTTGGAGCTGAAAGGACCGAGCACAGTGTATGCCTGGGTGGATCTGAACGGGTCATGGAGGCATGAGCTTAGGGCTCTGTGTGGTCCCCAGAATCATTCTCTGGGGATGTCTGCATGCTTAGTTTGCTGGCTCCTATGAGCTTGTATCAGCTTTCCCGCACTCCGCATTCCCACCGAGATGTATCTGACTTCAAACTGGCTGACCATGGACTGCATCTCCGGAAGCCGTGAGCCAGTTTCCTCAAATCCTTTAAATCACACTTTTGGGGTTTGCATCTCAGTGATGGATAAGTTAGTACAATGTTAACAGGTGCAATTTAAGTGCACCAAATACATACAAGGCACACCAGCCTGTACAAATTTGTGCAAAGTCCTTTGCACTAGATATTGGGATCAATGATAGCGTAACAGTGAATGTCATTATTCACACAGGAAGGCCTCCTTGAGAGATGTTATAACAAAATGCTATAATCTGGGTGGCTTAAACTGCAAATATTCATTGCTAAAATTTTTGCAAGCTGTGAATGGGAGACCAGGTTGTTAAGATGTCCCTGTACTTGGTGGGAGCCTCTGTCACACTTGACAGGTAATATTTTGTCACTGTGTCTGCACCTGGTGGGAAGAATTGATATTTAACAGCTTTTCTTCCCTGTTGCTGTCAGTCGAACCCAGGGGTTTGCCTGCAATGGAACCCAGATCTGCACCCTGCCATTGGGCTCCACCCCTAGTCCTTTATTTTGAGACTGTGTCTTGCTGGGTTGTCCAGGATTCAATCTGCAATCCCACTTTCCGTGTTCCACACACTTCTTGGATGTCTAGAGTTTTTGTCCTAGAAACGTACCTTGGGGAGCTCTATTTTGTATCTTGCACACAAAGAAGAAGGAGGAAGAGGCAGAATGAAAGGAGATTAAAACAGAGGAGGAGGAGAGATGAAGGAGGAGATGGAGGCAGAGGAAGGGAAAAAAGAAGGGAAACAGGAAAAGATGGAGGAAGAGGAGGAGGAGAAATAGGACATCTAAACTGGTGGCAGGTGGTCGTTAGTCGATGTACCAAAGCAGATGTTCCTGGCATCTTCTGGTCTCTAAGCACCAAAAAAGAAACTAATCTCTATGCATCCTGGATGGAACAGCAATCCTGCTAACACTCCTTTGCTGGTGCTGGATCCTAGACTGACTGCACACTTCCCTGCCTGGGACAAAAGAATGCTTCTCTTGGGCAGCTTGAAAAATTCTGGCCACTGACAACTGTCTTTCAGATTCCTCCAGCACAGATGGAACTGGAGTCCCAAGAAACGTCAAGCTCTTTTGCAAGATGTAACATGAAACTAGGCAGACGCATTACTTTTTCTTACAAACCACTTATACTTATCCATCTTTAAGGCAGTGTAGTACTCCATTGCATATGGATACCACATAGGCTTCTATAACCACATTTCCATCTATGAATGGGTGCATAAGCTGTTTAGAAGACTTAACTGCTATGAATTATGCTGCCACTAAGGTAGGCATGCCTGAGTCTTTGTAATATAGACTTTTATGTTTGTTGGGAAGAAATTCAGAAGAGGTACAGCTGGGTCAAATTGAAATTTTGCTTTTAGTGTTTTGGAGGGATTTTTACTGACTATTTTCAGGGAGAAGAGGAAACCAGTGGATAAGGATGGTTCTGTTGAGAGAACTTCTTCTGGATCACGACAACATCACCTGTACTTCTGTAACTGACTTTCTGATTTCATGTCTTGAGCTGTTTCTCCTCGCTCTGGGGTCGTTAGCCTTGGAGATGGTGTCAGTCATCTATTTTGTTTGTTTGTTTGTTTTTTGTACCAAGAATCAAATTCACAACCTCACATTTACCAGATAAGCACTTTGACCTGCTGAGCTAAATCCCCAGCCCTCATCATCTATTTTTAAGACACCCAACTAGAGATTCTGAGTTGAGTCCTAGATATGGTTGTGTAAAAGAGTTCCCTCCTTAATCCCAGCTCATGAAGTTTTTAAAAAATTATTTCAAAGAAAATCTAAATACATGAGAGTATATACAGTCCTTTACAATGCCAGGGTGTAGCCCAATCTCTTCCAAAACCAGACCCAAAATTTGAATGCAAAAATTCTTCTGGTTCCTTAGTCATATTCAGAGAATGAACAACCAACATTAGCCTTCACAAAATACTCAAATGTCTAAAAGTTTTACTCAACTGATGACTCAACTGACTTTGCTTTGTGCAAGAGACAACATACCAGGTCTTCACCTGATATTTAGCAAACTATGTTGGAAAAAGACCCACAGGAAAGAATGGTAAAGAAGTCTCATCTATCACAACACCATGCAATACACAGGGTAGGGGAAGGGCTCAGTCTTGTAGAAGTTCTGCTCACAAGCAAGCTGCTGCCACCCGCACACATCCAGGTTCTAAAGCACGTTAGGCAGATGTGGAATATTACAGACCCCAGCACACTGAAATGCATTTCACTTAGTGACCCTATTTCCCTGACCCTGGCCTGGAAACCCTTGGCAGATTGTGTCACATAAATCCAAGCCTCGAGTCATTTGTAGGAAAATGGATCTACTTTGACACCAGAGTGTCAGACAAAAGGAGTATGACACGCAAGCTGAAATAGTGCATGGTTTCCCTTAGATAAGAAATCTAAAGAATAAATAAAGTACAAAATAAGAGATGGATAACAGGAAGGAGGCAGATAGATCTTTCTTGAACATACCTTTCTTGAGATAGATGTTTCTAAAAATCCTAAATCAACATGTGCTGTGTGTGCCCACTCACGCTCACAAGGAAGGCAAGCATTATGCTCTGTAAACATATACCGATTAAAATTAACAAAATTGGAACACCTTATCCAACAGTCAAAGTCTTCTTTTAACAAATCAAAAAAGATTTTTAACTTGCAAAACTTGAGGGATATTCCAGATACCACACTATATTAAATTTATACTAAAAAAGGTGAATTTCTGTAAAAAAAAAAAAAAAAGCACACAGTTAAAAAGATTTATATTCTACTAGTACTGGGAGACATTAAGCCAAAATGCAAACAAAACCAGTGGAGTTTATTTAGGTGAACAGCAAACACTGATTGTTAAAAAGAAGAAACAAATAGTAAAAATAAAAATACAGTTAAGCAATTATCAACTTGGAGAACCTCATGCTGAGTATTTTAGGTGAAGAATCATCTTTCTAAAATGAGCATGAAGGTCACAGAACTGCAAATGAAATTAGATTTCACATGCTTGTGTGTTTTATTCTTTTATCGAAAACTGTCATGCTGTCATTCCCAACACAAATGGAAACGTTATTTGCTCTTCCATTAAAAATAAACAGTAAAGCACAGTCTGAGTATTCCTCGTACAAAACAGCATCCGTATCTTGGAGCAAAGCTAAGAATACCTACAGAGTGAATATAATTTGTTTTCTGCAGGAGCTTGACTGACTGTCGTGTAATCCAGATTATTTGGAGGGTTCTCTTATCCGTGAAGTCTGAGTGCACAGCAAATTAGTTTAAATCGCAGCCAGCGATTGGGTTTAGATATGGATGATTAAATCTCAACACAATTCCCCGTCTGAGCGGTAGTGTAATTTCTGTTGTGAAAGAGAAAATGTAATATTTGCCGAGAAGCTTCCTTTGTTAGTCCTTTGACAAGGCAGTGGGGTGGATTAGACCCTTTTTATCTCTGGCTGGCAGAGGTCCACTATGAGACCTAAGCTTTTAAAATATTCTCTGAGGTCCTTACGGGACATGATTTTAAATTGTGAAATATCACTAGTTCTGCTTTGTATGCTCACAAACCGCCCTTGGGAAAGTATATTTTTTTCCAATGTGCGTTCACCTCTCTGGCTCAGCATTAGTTTGCAGACATGAATTGCAATCTCCTTTTGCTCAGCAAAATGCTCGCAAATGTTGGACATACGAGACAGCCATGTCACCTGTAGGGTTCAGAGAAAATAACCAAGAAGCTGCTTGTAAAATTTTAGGACTTTGTGGCTTTCACAGCAGAGCTCTAAACCATGCTTGGGATCCTCTGCGGCTTTGATGTCCAGGTCCGTGTTGTAGGACTTGCTGATACAAAGCATCATGGAGACTGAGGAGCTGGTGCATTTGCGAACCTCAGGGGGCTGGTTGTTATAATTTATATTGAAAATGTCCTCCAAGATCTCACGGAGGGGATCACTGGTGGATCAACCCCCTGATGATTTTGTAACATGATGGCGTTATGGGGAGGTGATGGAAATGGAGGAGGCCATAGAGACTGGGTTGTGCAGACTACATCTAGCCCTGGTCTCTTTCTCTCTGATGTCTTCTGTGAACATGGTTCCTTCACTGTTCCCTTCCAGCACAATGTTTGCACCTCGGAGACAGCCGGCTATGGACTTAACCTTTGAAATCACGAGCCAAATAATCTCTTTCTCCTTTAAGTTGTGTGTGTCAGGGTATGTTGTCCAAGCAATGAAAATCTAAAGAGGCACTGAATTCCAAATTGTTTGTAGAGTGGCTATACAATATCTTTGCTGAAAATACTATGAAGTTCTTCACTGTTTAACGTGTGCTGTGTGGCCACTGGTTTTAAATTCATCAGGAGCCTAGCAAGCATTTGAGGGTCTGCTAAGGACCAGGCAGATAATGAGACAGGGGCTGAGTTAGATGGGGACATCCTGGATGCCTTTGTGGTTACTCGAGAGAATCAAGGAGAGACAGAAGCTGTGGGTGTCCAGGGAGGAGATGCTCTCGCCAACCTGGAAGGTGCAGGGATGTGTGCACCTTGAAAGGCTTTTGCTCTGTCACACAAGATGCTGCCAGGCATGCCAACAACTTCTGTCTAGGTTTGCACTTCACACGCCCGACGTCCACCTTCATTTTTAAAAAATGGTTTAATATGCATCATGCAAAAGTGCACACTCGTCAATTAAAAGCATTCTGGGTAAAATAACTCCTCTTTTAAAGACTTTCTTCTTTGTTCTAGAAATAAAGTCACTACCAAAATGCACACCAATAAAGGAACACTTTACAATGCCTGTTCTTTCCTCTTCTGTGTAAAAAAATTGAGGTAAGCCAAGCTTGACATCTGTATCCCCTTTACATATTGTATGCTCTGTTGCCAAAACATTTGACCCTTTTTAAATTTTTTTTTTAATTTTAAAGAGATTAAAACAAAAGAACAGAGAGAAGCAGATCATAACAGACCAACGTAAGCAACATGGTACTTCACCACAAGACAACACAACGTTAACAGTAGCTACCATGATGTCTCTTTCTTTGAAATAGTTGAGCATACCTTCATATACAATAGTATCAAACATAACAAAATAGTATAAAACCATTCAAGAGAATGAAAGTATTACAGGGTATTCAGAACCAAATAACAGAAAACGAACAATGGCTACTATATTATCTCAGTTTCCATAAAATATTTGTTTATACTATCACATATATTAAAATCCAATAAGATATAGCATGATAGCACCAATGGAAACATGGCAGGACTTCAAAGTAAGATGATATTAAATCAGCACCGGCTATCATAATGTCTTGTTTTCTTCAAAATAGTGTTCATACCATCACACATAATAAAATCAAACAAATCAGAATAAAACCATTCCAATCAATGGATGAAAACATTATAAGGCTTCAAAGCAATGTAATGGGGAGTCATGATTACCACAAACTCTTATGTACTCTTACCATTTCTTACACTAGAGAGACTATAGGGTATTAACACATGTGAGTTTGATTTATTTCGCTTATGAGTATAGTCTCAAATTGCGCCCATTTATTTATAAATATCTCAATGTGATCCTTGTTTATGGCTGAGTAGTACTCCATTGTATAAAAATACCACAACTTTTTCATCCATTCTTCAGTGGATGCACACTTTGGTTGTTTCCAAGATCTGGTGATTACAAATTGTGCTGCTATAAACATGGGTGCACATCTATCACTGTGGTATGATGTTTTCAGTTCTTCTGGGAATATGCCTAGAAGTGGAATAACTGGGCATCTGACCCTTTCTTAAGTTTGGGGTGTGTGTATTAGGCAGAGTGCAGTATCTAATGAATTTTCATGACTAGAAGCACACTCCTATCATCTATACTGAGATCAAGAAACAGAAGTTTTCCTCCACCCCCAGAGTTCCCCCATCTATTCCTTTTTTTCCACTTAACGTGACTTGGAGACTTTATTTTATGTAGTTTGGAGGTGTCGTTTGTTCCTACTTACTGCTGAAGAGTGTTCCATTACATGACTATTCCATGTCCCCTTCCATGTTGACAAATTCATGTCTTTGTCACTTTCTCACTGTTAAGATGAAACGCCCAACACCCACAACTTAAGGGAAATTTGTTAAGATTCAGTCCATAGCGAGTTGACTCACAGGCAGCAGCATCATGGCAGAGGGTGTGGAAGAGAAAAGCTTCTCATTCTGCAGAGATCAAGAAACAGAGAGGAGAATGCAGCGATGTGAACACACCCTTCCTGGAACTATATACAGTCATGAACTCGTCACTAAGTATAGTCCCCCTGATGCCTTCCACGCATGACCATTTAAGGGAATATTTTATGTCTAAACTACAACCATGAATATTTGGGTATCTTTGTTTTGAGGGGAGGACTTTAATATCTATATTTGGGCCACTCTGTGTCTTGGTGACTTTTCCCTCTTTGCTGAGACAAAATAGCTGATGCCCAAAATGAATGGAAGGAAAGGTTTATTTAGCTTACAGTTTTTGAGGTTTCAGTCCATAATCTGCCCGCTCCGACCCAATGTGGGGTGAATAAGGGGCAGCCGTTTGTGTCACCACAAGTTACAAAAACAAACAGGATCGGGGATTTAGCTCAGTGGCATAAGCACCCACCTGGCAAGTACGAGGTCATGAGTTCGATCCCCAGGAAAAAATAAATAAAAGCAAACAGGTCAAAAAAAGGAGTAAAAGCACACCTCTTTACCTCTGAGACATTTTATCTTGGCTCACTGCCCCAGGGTGAACAAAATCAATCCCAGTACTGAACAAAAAATCTATCACAAATGCTAGATGCAATCACCTCCATGACTGCATGAAGCCTGGGGGCCATCCAATCACAAACCATAACAATCTGTGAAGTCAATTTTTGCTGATTTGGGGTTATAAACATTCATATTCTGATTTAAATATTGAAAACTAGCAATATCTTAAACCACATGGATGATTTCTCAAAGTGGGTGTAATGATTGACACTCCCACCAACCATTTCTGGTTGGCCCCTCTTTCCTCTAGTACTGAATATTGCCTATCTTTGCAAATTGTAAGCACTCTGGTATGTAGTTGCGCAGGGTCAAATCTGTAATGTGTCCCCGAAGTCTTATCTGTTTGGAATGTGATGGGATCACAGGGGTGCTTGTACTCATCCTTGAATTCATCCATGCATGAATTCATAGCTGATTGGGCTGGTACAGGTGGGTCATGAGAAGAACTGGTCACGAGGTACACAGCTTGGAAGAATATCTTATCTTCAGTAGATTTACTCTCTCTGCTTCCTGGCTGTTCTCAAGGAGCAGACAGACCCTTATTCCATGCTTTATCTGAATTGGAATCAGTTTACCATGGACTGAATCATTTGAAACCATGAGCCAAAGTAAACCTCTCTTCCTTTAAATGCAGGATATTTGATATTGTGTTATAGGGACTGTTGTAGTCATGGGCTGAGTGCAGAGAACAAGAATCAGGACATGGAGTTTATGATATTATTTTTGTGATGGTCACCAGGAGTTAACACAAGGAAATGCAGGAAATCTGTCTACAACACCACAGACATAGACTAGTCATGGGCCTAAATCCCACAGCAATGTCCCATATCAGTCCAGATGAAAACCCAGAGCTCATGACAATGCCTCCCATGAGTCCAACTGGAGGTCCAGAGCCCACAAGAAAGACTCACGCAAGTCTCTTTTACAGATCCATGCCGGGAAGACCCAAGGGTCAGCGGTGGAAGCCAGAAAGTCTATGCCAGGAGGATGAAGGAGCTGTGCTGGTGGGATGAAGGTTCTACGCTGGAGCCGAGAAGTCACACTCACAACAAAGACCAGGGCTGTCCTGAAAGGCACCACAGCCATCCTCAGTGACACGGAGGCCCCGAGCTCCTCTGATGACAAGCACAGTCGGGTACATGCCAGGAAGCAGCGTGATGAATTTATTCTGGAGACCAAGCAGTACACGTCTTCCCCTCCGGAGCCAGGAAGCAATGCTCGATGTGAGGACCAGAGCTTCTCCAGGAGAACCAACAGCTCAGACAGCAACTCGTAGGAGAACCCACAGTGCCTCCATGCAACAATATAATAACACCTTAACAGCCTCCTTCCCCTTCTCCACCTATTTATGCTGGCAACTTTCCTCAGGTGGAGCATCTTCGTTCAGTGCCATGCTGATGTAATCCAGCTGGCGTTAAGCTGACCACCATTTCTTAATCCATAAGAGGGACTGAGAAGCAGACTTACTCAGTGGTAATTTTCAGTTCATTGGCTGTAACTAATCATATTAAATGTCACTTTAAAACATCTTTAAATATCTATCTACATGGCTCTTGACTATTATTTTGTTTTTGTAATGTCTGTATATTTGGGTTTTTCATTCATCAGAATCCTGCAGTATCAGATGAATGCTTTGTTTTCCCTAATCTTATATTTTTTTTATTTACTTTGTTCAAGAGTTTTATTTTTTAAATTTTTGTTACTGTTTACAGTACATAGTGATTACTTCACTGCAGTACGCATTCATATTGCATCCCCATTCTTTTCTCCCATCTCTTGCATTGAGCATTAGATGCATGTATTTTCCTATCATTTCTATAAAGTTAATTATCATGCATACAGATTAACAGGCAGGCTAACAAGAGAAAACCATCTATAAAACATAGTAATACTAATAATACCAAGGTGCTCTTTTAGATATATCTTCCATGCTAGATAACAGTATTTCTTTCTATATTTCTTTTTGGATTCTAAATATTTATTTATACAGAATAACTTTTATAAGTCAGTTGGTAAATATGTTTAGCAAAACAAAGAACTGAGATATTTTTGAGTTCTCTCCTGGTGAACAAGTCACATGGGCTTGTGTAATCCCTCTAGGAGCTGAATTGGTGTAATATTTAATGAAAGAAATACAGCTTGTGTTCCCTCTATCCTGTGTACTGAGAGCTACTATGCACAAGTTATGACGCTTCTCCATGCTTCATTTTCTAAATCCATAAAATGATCAACAGGATATTAAATTACATAGAGTCCCTACCTAATTCTCCATAGTGTGCATATTTATTTTGTTAGCATAGAATCACGCAGAATGGAAGTGGGTATTTTATCATATCTTGCAACCTGCTGATGTATTTTGGAATGTTATATGCATTTCCTTGATTACATTCTGGTTGAAAGCATGAAATGTGATGTTAGGAATCAACATCAATGCAATTTTTAAGGAGTATGCTAAGATTTTATTAATTTTAAGTGTTAAAATGCCTTATATTAGATCAACACAGCTCATCACAAGGGCTTTATTATTGCAATTGGGTTTACTCTATTGCATATGAAAAAGAGACAGAAAGAATAGATAACCCCAAGCAAACTGTAGCTGATATTTGGCTTCTTCATTATAAAGAACAACTCAGAAAATAAACCTGAATATTCCTGTACACGTTTCCACAATAATTAGTGGCATCTGTTGGGTACGATCCCTCAAAGACTTAAGGTTGACAGCAACAGCAGTATTGTTGATTAGTTGACTGTTATTCCTCTTCATTTGATTTGTTTCTTAATCCAATTAGGAGCTCAGATACACTTCAGGAGGAACAATTTCTACATTACCCAGCTAGATTTTAAATGCAAGCTGATTTAATAATGGTGCATATTTCAGGAAAACCACAACAACCCCAGTAGCACTTGAGAGGATGCCCTGGATTTTTAGATTTGGTGTTTATTAAACACTCAATGGAGAAACTAGCAGAGTGCAGTGTTCTCGGTTACATCAAGAAGAGGCAGAAAGAGCTACTTCTGGAATGGACAAGAAATTTTCAAAGGTGGATCCATTTGCAGTTAATAGTCCTAGTGGTAAAGTTATCATGGCAATGTTGTATGCTGCTCAAAGATTCATAAATTTGGGACTTGGTTAACAATGTAGACATTTTGGGGGTGAGGACTACAGAGGAGATGAAAACACTGGAGAACATTAATGTTATCAATGCATTTACCTATTGATGAGGTAATCCACTGGACCTACCTGTCTATGGACCGAAGCCTCTTAAAAGATGAACCAAAATAAATATTCTTTCTTTAAGTCGTGACTGTTTCATTTTTTTTTTTTTTTGTTATTGCAATAGAAAGATGGCTAATACATGCAGCTGTTGTTCTAGGTGCTTGTAAAATTGGTTCACATCACTGCGGTCTAGGAATGGCCTCTCATTCATGAACTTGAAATAGAAAAACAACAGAAATTGACAAATGTGTTGCCATTTTATTAAACTGGGGTATTTTCAGTAATGAAGGAATCCCCTGCTACTGATGAAAACTCCCTTTTAGGGTTTATTTAATTATAAAATGATGCCCCAGGCTGACCAGAGATTTTATTTCTCACACAGTTACTCTGTATTGTCAAATTCTTTTGCACATCAGTCATTAAATATTAGACCAGAAGAAGTCTAGCAGAGACCTCCATAGAGAAATTCAAGAAGGATAAAATTCATTTAGAAGACGAATGCAGGACTTTATTGAGTGGTTTGCATAATAATTGCACATTCAACAAACATAGCTAAGGTGACACAATCGTACAGAAAGGAGAAAATTCCAGAAGGCTGAAGATAGATGCCTTTCTAGATGTAAGCTCTTCTGTTTCCCCACCTATGCCAAACAGTAATTCCATTTTTGCAAAACGGAACCAACTCCTGGGAGAGATCGTGAAATCCAATAAAGCACCAATGTGCTAACCCATTACATGGACTGGAACACTTTCTGCAAACCTTGATTATTGCTTAAACTATTGACCTTCTCCATTGCTCTTGTTGCAAGACTCAAAAGGGAGCAACTCTCTCCATCTGACCAGCTACACAAAATAATGACATGAGGTTGTGAAAGACAATTGTTACTCAGGAGTACCTGATAATAACTACCACAAACTACTCAGGCAGGAGCACCAGCTCACGTAAACATTTGCATAAAGTCTTATATAACATCTACCCAGCAACTGTCTATCCAACCTTGCACAGGGAGCACTACGGCTGTGAATCATTGTGGCGCAGAATTATCTCAAAATATCTGACATAATCCTTACCCTTGTCCTTTCCATAACTTTACTAAATATGCCCAGAGTTTACCATTGAAATCTTCTATGATTTCCAGACAAACATTTGTATTATTTGAAGAAACTCTGTTTTATGTAGACAGGTATTCTCATAGACTTTTCTACATACTTAGAATTTTTTCATTGACTGCATTGAACTCATATATATTTAAATGCACTGTTCTGTCTTCCTAAAGTACATATTTTGAGAAAATCTGAAAGTTATTTTGGTAGTTCTGGTATTGGGTGATATTTCTTGCCAGAAATGAGTGAAGGGTCAATGAATCAGTAATGAAATGATAAAAATTTCAATGATTAAATGAACAGACCCTGCGTATTTTACATGGATAGGGCACAAAAATTGTAGATTCCTGGGAAGTAGCATAAAATTTTTTCTTTTGTTGTATTTATTTGTTGGTTGTTACCTGAACTGCTAGGAGCTTGGCTATATTGAAATGCTAATTAAAATCTCGCTGTTTCATTATTCAGTGAGAGAAAATTTCAAAAATGTATGATCCCTGGATTTAGATTTTAGTCCCACTTGCTACTTGTAAATCCTTCCAAACCACACTTGTGTACATTCCTATTGATTTCTGATTGGCATGGCCCTTGCCACTAAGTCATTTTCCTTCACTGCATTACAAGTTTTACGAGTAATATAGCCATGCCCCTCTGTGTCAGGAGGACTGGGTCTGGTATAATGAACATGAAAAAATAACAATTAGTTTAGTTTTCTGAGGCTGGGAAGGTTAAGCGATGAACTTTGTAACTGAGGAAGAGATAAGCATCCATCCAAAGCCTCTGAAGATACTGTCATTGCTCTGACTAAATTTAAGTGGAAAAATAACCCTCTTATCAAAAAGGGAAAATCCAATTTTACCCATTTGTATTTTATTTATTAAAGGGGTGACAACCTGCATTGATATAAAAGACATTTTAAACTGCCTAACACACAGCCTTTGGAAAGCTGATCATCTAATTTCTTTGATAGCATCAATTGGTGGGAAACAGATCATAACATAATTTGTAAAGTCCAGGTTCCGGAGGCATCTGGGAGATGGTTTCAAGAATTATATAAATAACTACATTGAGTGTACATGTTAGATGAAGAGATGACACTCATTTTTTTTGCAGAAATAGTACCAAAAATTTAAAACTGGTAATAGGATGGATTGATATAGCCCATCCTCTGATTTTTAAAGCATCAGAGTTGAATCCTTTTGTTGTTCATGGGCAGTGTCACACAGAATCCCCAACTGTCCACAGCCTATCTGTTTCAGGCAAATATTTCCCACTGGTAACTGAAAATATTAATTATCTGCATTGTTAACTGCTTTACTGAGGACAGTGCATGGAAAATTCATGCAAATAGATCAAGCAAAAAAAAAAAACACAAGAAAAGTGCAATCTGTACTTTGCTAGATTTGTACTTATTTATATTCTGATTTTTGGTAATTTGACTGGATTTGGGAAACCTCCATGATCCACTTAAGAACATTAACAGGAAGATTTTTCTGCAATCATATCAAACTAAATGGACAGCTAAGGGACCCCAGAGCCCCATAATTCTCTAAATATCACCATACAAGATAAGCTATACTTGAATCTTGAGCTTGCACCCTATTTACCATGGCAGTGCCCACTGGTGAATAATCTTGCCAACCTTTCTTGGTTACTTTTTTCTTGGCATTGAGACAAAATACCTGATGCCCAAAGTGAAACAAGGAAAGATTTATTTAGCTTATAGATTTTGAACCTTGCAGTCCATACACAGCTGGTTCCAAGGCAGGGTGATGTGACTGAGAGGTAGCTGTTCATGGCGGCTGCAAGCAACAAAAATGAAAAAAAGACCAAAAGAGGAGAAGCACACCTCTTTCTGATCCTTGCATTATATACCAGCACCATCCCTGAGTGGATGCAGCACTAACACAGCCAATCCCAGTGCTAGACAATGAACCAATCACAAATGCTAGATTCAGCCACCTCCATGATTGCATGAGGCTTGGGGGAGCATCCAAATACAAACCATAACACAACATTTAATAATGAAACAGTGCTACCAGCCTATATATCCATTTCACATAGCAATGGTCTTTAGTGGATGAATCAGTCAGTTTTTTGCTGCTGGGGTGAAACACCTGGAATACATAATTTCAAAGAGGAAAGGATTATTTTGGCTCCTGGTTTCAGAGACCTCAGTGCATGGTCTGCTGTCTTCAACTCAGAAAAATTATAGCAGAAAGGCATTGTAGATAAAAAAAATGACAGACTCATGTCTTCTAAGAAGCCAAAAGAGAAGCAAGATAGCCAAGAAGAAAGGATGAGTTTAAAGATTTAGTTTCCAACTTCATACACCATGATCTACCTAGACACAACCAGAAGTGTTATCTACCAAGCTCCTAAACATCTCTCAAGCCAGTCACCTCAATAATCAAGAATATCCATCACAGTTTTGTTGTTGTTAAAAAATAATTTGAAAAGAAAACAATTCTGAACATATGTCCCTCATTATAGAGTAAAATTGTGGAATTATGAACATTCTATTGACAGAATGAAAGCAATTTTAAATGCTGTCATTTTACAAGTAGCTGTATCTGATTCATTCTTTAGATTTTTTAACATATTTTATGTTCAGACCAGGTAAGGAGTGGGTTTAAAAACTGCTCACTTCACTAGTAGAGTGTGCTCAACGGTTTAATTTTGAAATTTAGGCAGCTGTGTCAACTGACACATTAAAAGACGAGGTGATCAAACATGGAAAGCCAGAGAGATGGGGAGAGAAAAAAATGTTTATTCTGGCTCCATCAATGATTCCATCTTGTGTTCAGATTCATTGCAAAACAGACTTTGTCTCTAAATAAACATAAATGAAATTCCTCAGAATTTCAAATGATAATGTTTTGGAAGGGTAGGAGAATTTCAAAGTCATTTGGTTTAACTGCAGTTAGTTTCATTTCATGAGAGCATTCAATTAAAAAAAAAAGATTGCCAGAAATAGGAAAAAAATCAAGCATAAATGCTTCTGTTATTAATGGATAAAGTGAGACAACAGCTTATCTTCAGAATCCATGAGATGAAAAACAGAGATTTGTTCTGTTCGTCACACCCGGCCCCTGCCTCATGGAACAGGGTTAAGTGGGGGCATGTGTGATTCCCCACAACACTTTAGAGACCATGGAAGTCAATTTGGTTCTTGTGCCTCATCCTAATAGGCTATTCAGTTCTTGTGTCACACCCTGATAGGCTGTTCGTTTCTACTGTGTCTCATGCTGAAGGGCTATTCAGTTGTTGTGTCTCATCCTGATAGGCTATTCATTTCCACTGTGTCTCACTCTGATAGGCTATTCAGTGCCACTTTGTCTCATCCTGATAGGCTATTCAGTTCTAGTATCTCATCCTGATAGGCTGTTCAGTTTTAGTGTCTCATCCTGATAGGCTATTCAGTTTCACTTTGTCTCATCCTGATAGGCTATTCAGTTCTAGTATCTCATCCTGACAGGCTATTCAGTTCTAGTATCTCATCCTGATAGGCTGTTCAGTTCTAGTGTCTTATCCGGATAGGCTATTCAGTTCCACTGTATCTCATCCTGATAGGCTATTCAGTTCTAATGTCTCATCCTGATAGGCTATTCAGTTCCACTGTATCTCATCCCGATAGGCTATTCAGTGCTAATGTCTCATCCTGATAGGCTATTCAGTTTCACTATGTCTCATCCTGATAGGCTATTCAGTTCTAGTGTCTCACCCTATAGGCTATTCAGTTCCACTGTGTCTCATCCTGATATGCTATTCAGTTCCATTGTATCTGGTCCTGATAGGCTGTTTAGTTCTAGTACCTCATCCTGATAGACTATTCAATTTCATTGTGTTGCATCCTGATAGGCTATTCAGTTCTAGTGTCTCATCCTGATAGGCTGTTTAATTTCACTGTGTCTCATCCTGATAGGCTATTCAGTTCCTCTGTGTTTCACCCAGATATCAGAGAATGAATCCACCACTGATGCTCATTCATGAAGAAGAGTGATCCTGTGGTCAGATGTTTAAACTACCCAGACACTCCATTCTGATTTATCCCTGAAAAACACCACAGAGACTCACAGCTCTGTGAGTTTGCCACCATGGTGAGTCATCAAGGACAGAAGCCATCTGGTCTTTGGGCATCAAGATAAGTCCAGGAAAATTCAGTGTCTTTTCTGGTGAAAAGGGATCATCAAAAAAGGGCCCTTTATTGTATCATGAAAAAATAAATATTATCTTCCGTGAGCCACATTTATTTGAATCCAGTGAAATCACTGCAAAAACTTCTATTAAACTAGAAAAGAATGCCCATTTTCACTGGTAAGGCTTCAAAGCACTCTGAAATTATTTGTCTAATCAGTTGGAAAAACAAGAATGTTGACTAAAAATTAAGAAAGCAGAGATAATATTTCTTAGATGGCAATTTACATTGAGATCGTTATGGACAAATCCACAGAGAAATGAAATATGAGTAAAGAAGATATTATTTATAAATAACTATATTTATAAAGAAAATTCTCCATATAAATATACATAAACACATACACATTTATGTACATACATAACTCTATGTAAATTTACATGGAAAATAGAATATGTGAAACTATTTAAAATTTTACAATAATTTTGAAGCCAATCTCTGTACCTGCTCCTAAATTGCAATGACAATGAAATGTTAGTAAAGAAATGTAGTTATGCAGGTCAGTACAGTAGCCTCAGAATTAGATCCAGCTTGTGGCAAAATTTGATTTTAATAAAAATAGAAATTCAAGCCTTTCCTGAACGTGAGTCAACCGCTATTTGTATGTTATGACAATATGTAAAGTCTGTGTATGTTTGTGTGTGTCAAATGGCTAGTAATTCAAGAAAAATTAAGGAAAAATAAAAACCTAGCCTTGGCATTCTTACAACTTAGTGAGACCTTGTTTCAAAATAGAGAGTTGTGTATGTAGCTCAGCATGAAAAACCTGGATCTAGTCCTCAGTACCACAAAAAAAGAAAAACATAAAAAGACTGTATTTTTCCAACAGAGAATTTTACACGTCATATATATATAAGTGTAGAGGGGAAAGAAAAATTCCTTAAACTACAAAAGTTGGAACAACTTTTAAAAGATACTCATAAGATATTTAAAGCATTTCTAAATAAAGTCCAGGCACCAGAAAGAATGAATTATTAAATTTAATGATGTATACTTAGAAAATAATAATTCCTGACAAAAATCGAAAGAAAACTAAAACGAACAAATCGATACAAGAGATTATTGATAAGATCTAAATTGGTCTGCTTTTAAAAGAATTTGACTAAGATCCCAGCAGAAAAAAAAAAAAATGAGCAAAGACCTTTTTTTTTCCAATAAGATATTTTTAACAGGACAATGCATACTATATGCTTATAAATGCATGAAACGCTTTCAACTACATACACGGCATTAATAGGCATAGTAACACATGAAATGTGTTTTTGCCCTGTTGTCTTACAAGTACACAAAAGGTTTGAAAATATTTATAGAACTGCAAAAACGAGTGAAATCAGGCTTGGGCCTCTGGCTCTTGGTGAGAATGTAAGTCGGTATAATCACTTTGGAGAGAAATCTGTACAAAAATTCCAAATACAGTCATGTACGCCAGCCATCTGTTCCAATACATGATTCTCGTGCTACAGATGCAAAAAAAAAAAATTCTTTCAGGCATTACTTGTAGAACAGAAGCCCAGAAAAAATTCATGTGACCAGAGTGGAGAACTACCTAAAATGAAATATTGTACCACGATTAAAACAAATCGATTTGACACTTCAATCTGTATGTGATGAGACAGAACATTTTCCAAGATAAAGTATGTAAAAATAGTAAATCTACAAAAAGTTGTACAGCATTGTGGTCAAAGAAAGGGAAGCTCTGTGCATCTTTGAATGTACACAGTTGGTTCTCTGTTTCCATGGCTTTTCTACCAATAAGTTCCATCTATTTTGAATCAAAAATATCCAGAAAAAATTGCAACTGTAGTGAATATGTATATTCTTTTTTTTTATCACTGATCATGAAACAATTCAAGTATGGGCATAACATTTGTATTACTTTAGGAATTATCTTGGTTACTTTTCACTCATTACTGGGACTAAATACCTGTCACCCCAAATGATGGAAAGAAAAATTTATTTAGCTCACTGTTTGTGGAGGTTTCAGTACATAATCAGCTGGCTGCAAGGCAGGGTGATGTGGCACGGGGGCAGTATTTGAAGGCAGCAGAAGATGACAAAAGCAGACCAAACAAAAGCAAACCTCTTTTCCTCTCTTATACTATACACAGGCCACTCCTCCTCCAGGTCAAATGTAGCCACTCACACAATCCCTGGTCCCTCCTCTTGCACAGGGTGACAATGTTTACAAAGTAAAGACCAAGGCTCCCCGCAGAGTCTCTCCGTTAAACTTCTAAATTTCTCAAATTGACACAATATATCAACCATAACAGATATTCTAAGTCATCCAGAAGTGATTTAAGATATAGAGGAGAGTGTGACACAGATTCCTTGCAAATAGTATTCCCTATTAGGTACCTGACTGCAACTGAGTTTAATGTTTTGGGGAGGTTCCTGGAACAAAATTTATCATGAATATTGAGGGATAACTGTAAATTGTGACTAGAAACAATTTTAAAATAAACTATCTGGAAAACGAACAGGATAAAGAAAATTATGGATTATAACTTACAAGGATAGTAAAAGCAACATGCATGCATGCATGGATGTACATGTATCTCTCTCCATATAGATTATATATGTCTATATAATATATGTATGCATATATATGTATAAGCAGATACAATTATGCACAGGTGTGGATACAAAAAATACACACAGTACATCAAAAGACCTGCCCTTAGTCATTTCCCAGTATTTTAATATTTAAGGCATAGAAAATTTTCCCTTTGAGATTTTTTTCTGTGTGTGTAGGTGTTGTATCTATTTGAAATTAAAAAGTGAATTACAGTTAAAAGCAAATTAAAGCAGAAAAATTAAATGAAAGACCTTCAGGTCACCCTATTTCTTTTATTGTGCTTTTTCTAAAGTTTTATATATTTTTTCCCCCAACAGTACTCTTTTCTGTGAGCCCGACAAAAGCCGCTAGCCTGTGGGAAAATTTTTTCCCAAGTAAATACAGAATAGATACAGGGCTGTGAACTCAAATTAATTTCACTTTTGTCCTGACTGAATTTGTAATTTAATATTTCTTTGGCAACTCTGGAGATGTATTAGCAATTGCAGTCCTGATTTCTTTTCTTTGGTCTGCCAATTATTGAATTCATTGTATCAGCCTGAGTCTGTGTTAAAAATATTATTTAAAAAAAGAGGAATTTGGAGAGAATTGTAATGAAAGCAGCCAGGCCGCGTTATATTCTGTAGCTTCTTATAATTCCATTGTTGGCCTATTTTTATTATATTCTCCATCATTTGGAAGACACGGTGACCACTAATATACCTGAATCTTCACAAACATTCCCTGATTACTCGATTGCCACATTTGTGACCTTTGGAACATACGGTGGTACCTCAAGAAGCATTAGACTCCTCAATTTAAGTGCACAATTTAATAAATTACAATGACATATTCAACGTTCTACTATGAAATAGGTTTTGTGCAGATTTTGTTCCAGCATAATGCAAATGTTATTCAGGGCATTTAAGATGGGATGCAATGATTGGTCGATGAGGTGTTTTGGATGGATATTTAATTTCCAAACTTTTCTGCTTTGGTTGAGTGTATTTGGAGATAATCTCACTGTACAGAAAGAAAACATTCACATTTCTACCTCTGTCTACACCTATGTCTATGGCTAAACCTATATCTAAGTCTCTATGTCCATTCTTTGTCCCTACCCCCCTCTTCCATGTATTTGGATACTTGCTAGATAACAGACATTCACCTAATGCCTGTGAGACAACATCCTTGGTGAGAAGGAGGCCATTGTTCTAAAACTAAAATCTGATGTCCATTTGCAGGAGTTTGCAAAGCCTACTTTGAGATTGGTGAAGAACACCATTACAGAATTACAACCTGCTTCAGAGCTGGTAGCTGTCAGTCACCAGGCTGATCAACTTTACTAGACTGTTGCTTTTTTTCAATTTTTGCTCAGCCTGTTGCTTCCAAACCCCCTCTTTCTGGCTGCTTCCTCCTCTGATCACATTTTATGACATGACATTTAGTACCCATGCGGCTTCCACTGAGGAAAAAGAAGCTAAAGGAATCCACAGAACCCGGCTTCCCTCACCTCTGCATCGGTGTAGGAAACACCCGTGTCCTCTGTTTGACCAGCATCTTTGCACTATAATAGCTACCCAAACTGCTCTGCTGAGCGGATGACAAATGGGAGACAGAATATTTCCCCACGGAGAGAACAAGAATGGGTTAGGGGCTATGGCAGTTGCTTGGATCCTATATTTAGGTCCCTCATCAGGGACATAAATCAGGCCGAATATTTCCTTTTCTCATGGAGGCTGGACACATAGCCACCCACTCCTCTGGGATCTCAGAGATTTGTTTTTTAAAAAAGAGTAATCGAGGAGCTCTTGAAGATCTCTACATAAATATCAACCCTGGTTCTGTTCCCACCACTGTGTTTTGAAGGCCTGTATCATTATTGTTTTGGGCTCTTTGCTATTGTTATTTATTTGTCTTTTTTTGTTTCTTATTTTTCTAGTAATCTGTTTTTTTTTCCCTCTAATGCACAAAGGATAGATATACATGTAGAGGCTTATACATGCCTAGAACTTCTAAGGTTTATGAGAATAGATCATATTATGTGTGATGCAATGAACAACTACTTTGAAAAAAAAAAAAAAAAAAACAGATGTTATGGTAGCCATTGCTGATTCTGTCTCGTCATGCTGTAAAATCCAGTAATGCTTCTGTTCTTTGTTCAGAGTGGTTTTTGTGTTTTGTGTTGTTTAGTATCAACATAGATGAAGTTATGGACAGCTATTTTGAAGAGAACAAGACACATTATGGCAGCCATTGTTGATTTTTCTATTGTCTGGTTTGAAGGCCTATAATGCCTTTATTACTCTGTTCTGATCAGTTTTATACTACTTTGTTTTCTATGAATTCATTGCATGTGAAGATAGAGACAACCATTTAAAAGACAAGAAAAGACATTATGGTAGCCACTGTAGATCTCCTGTTGTCTTGTGTTGAAATCTGGGTCACTTACATTATTTTCTTCTGATCTGCTTTGTTCTGTTTTGTTATGTTTAGTGTTACCCTTTCTAAAAAAATAAATAAATACATAAAAAAGAGTAATTCGCAAATTCTTTGGAATATACTACAAGAGAGGGAAAAATGAGCCCTTCCCAAACTCCTATCTATTTTCTGCAGGGGCTACAAATTAAATTAACACAAAGCTGACTGACTGATACATGTGCAAAGGGTGACTCTTGTAACATGCTGAATGTTTGTATTTAAAAAAAAAAAAATTACCGTAAAAGACACGTTGTCAAGAATAATGGGATAAGCCTGTTCAAAGCAAGAGATGGTTTTCAGGATTTTGAGGGGGTTAATGTTCATGTGTGTTTTATTACAACACTTGTTTTAAAATTCAAGCATCCAATATATCATTTGCGCACCCTCACTGATCAATTGCGTAGGGCAGTTCCCGACAAATCAAAGTCTAAAACTGTGTCCTCAGTCACCTTATTCAATGCATGTGGCAGCATGAGAATTCTGGTTCTTCCACGAAGTCAAAAGGCTTACACAAAGTTAGCATTTTGGATGGATGCAGGTCATGGAGGCAGTCTCCAAAGCACAGCTGAAGACACCCAGAAAACAAGGCCTCCAGAGCTACTACAGAAAGCAGCCCCGAGAGTGGGCTAAGTGTTTTAGGAGTGAGCAAGATCATGCTGAACAGTACTACTGACAATGCGTGTTTCTCTGTGATAATTTAAACAAAATAATCATTTGCCATACTTTTTAGTTATAAGCTGAGGAGTCCCACAAAGCAGGTGATGGAAAAAACAGCCAGATGACTGAAGGCCATTTGACACGCGAGGCTTTGGAAAGGCACATGGCTTTATGCTTCAAGGATTGGTGGAGCCAGTGACAGAGGGGGAAGGATGGGGAGAGATGGTGAGCAGACTTTGGTCACAGGGTGACAGTTGTCATGCAGGAATCCTCTTCCTGAAACAGGAGATTGAATTCACTTAGATTTACTTGAGAAGTGTACATGTCCTTGAGCAAAGGGTGACCTTTCATGGCTACTCTCCACACTGTGTTTTTCAAAATAACCTGCAAGGATTATGCCAGAAAATCACATTTTGGAGTCGCTTATTCTGGTTCCCTAGAGTTGTGTTTTGGGGAGAAGTATCCAGGGGAAAAATAGGACATTGCTTTCGCAGCAATTTCAAGGGCAGTGGGGCGGAGGTCTGAGTGGCAAAATTCTTTACGGGGTAAACAATGATTGTATAAAATCAGAAGGCTCAGGGTTGGAGGAGAAAGATTCAAAACAAAATCCTATGAGAAAATGCAACTAATATTAAAGAAAGGGTA